>NC_041389.1:501974956-502145195 GCF_002162155.2 Triticum dicoccoides
TACGATTTAAATACAATCGATCTTAGCTAGCTATCTGTTCACAATCTTCTTGCCCTTCTTTTTTGCAAATGGAGTTCTTCTGTGGAACGGACGTCCTTTAGGTAGGGTGGTCCTGCTTCTTCTTGTGGTGTATGCTGCTACTTCATCATCGTCGTCATGTTCGATCCTCGGGTCGCCATACTTGTCGAAGTCTTGCTCATTGGCTACTCCATCCATTCCGATGATCTTCCTTTTGCCTCTCCTCACGACAACACGACTGGGCTTTGGCGGGTCGGTAATGAAGAAGCATTGGTCCACTTGGGAAGCCAGTACCCATGGCTCATTTTTCGCGGTGACGTTTGCGCCCGCGGTCTTGGATTTGGCTTCGGGTATAACCATGGTGGTGAAATATCGGTCTTCTTTTAGGACGCTCTTGGCCCATCTGACACGGAACATCGGCACCTTCTCTCCAGCATAGCTCAGCTCCCAGATCTCCTCGATCCTTCCGTAGTATCTGTCCTTGTCATTACCGGTGTAGGATTCCATCGTTACCCCGGAGTTCTGATAACCATCGCTCTTCATGTCCTTGGCCTCGGTGTAGAATGTGTAGCCGTTGATATCGTACGCCTCATAGGTCATCAGGTTGTGCTCGGCGCCCTGTGACAAGGCGAATATGAGTTGTTCTTCCGCGGAAGAATCCTCATGTAAAGGGTACGACAGAAGCTTCTGCTTGAACCAACACGTGAAACATGAGTTGTGCTCTTTGAGTATATCTCCGTCCGTCCTCTGTTGGCCTCGGTCATTGTACGTCTTCTCAATAAAGGTTTTGTGCTCTACCACCCAAGGATCGACCAAGTCTATGTGTTGTAGCGCGACTAGGTTTGCTCTTTCAAAGTCGGCGAGTCGGTCCTCGAAGTCGACATGCATTTCGCGGCGACCCTCACGGTGACCCCATCCAGCGAGCCTGCCGAGGTGCCTGTTGACGGGCAGACCAACGGGGTTCTTGATGCCTAGATAATTCGTGCAGTAGGAGATGCACTCTTCGGTCAGAAAGCCCCTGGCTATACTTCCCTCTGGACGTGACATGTTCCGAACGTATCCTTTGATGACACCATTCATCCTTTCGAACGGCATCATGCTGTGCAGGAACGTCGGCCCGAGTTGGATGATATCCTCCATGATATGGACCAGCAGATGCACCATAACGTCCAAGAATGCGGGCGGGAAGTACATCTCAAGCTCGCATAGTATCACCACGATCTCTTCCTGTAGCCTTTTGAGTTGCCTCACGCCAATCGACTTCCGAGAGATGACGTCGAAAAAGTTGCATAGGCCAAATAGCGTTTTATGGACGTGCGCGTCCATGATCCCACGGATTGCAACTGGAAGTATCTGCGTCATCAGCACGTGACAGTCATGAGACTTCATCCCGCTGAACTTCTGCTTCGCTGGGTCTAGGTATCTGCTTATCTTCCCCGCGTAACCGTAAGGAAGTTTTACTCCTAGGAGGCAGGTGAAAAACTGCTCGATCTCCTCCTGACTTAGAGTGAAGCACGCGGGAGGGTAGTCATTTCCGGTCTTCTTGGCCTTTTTGCCTTTGCGATGACTTTCTGTGTCCTGCTTCGCCTCATCATCATCATCATCATTAGCGTGAAGCTCCTGCCTGATGCCCATTGATTTCAAGTCTGCCCTTGCTTTCGGCCCATCTTTGGTCCTCTCTGGCATGTTGAGCAGGGTACCAAGCAGACTCTCGCACACGTTCTTCGTGATATGCATGACATCAAGGCTGTGAGGCACACGGTGGATCTTCCAGTACGGCAAGTCCCAGAAAACA
Organism: Triticum dicoccoides; assembly: GCF_002162155.2. NCBI lineage: Eukaryota > Viridiplantae > Streptophyta > Magnoliopsida > Poales > Poaceae > Triticum > Triticum dicoccoides. Next base: position 501,976,770 of record NC_041389.1, read on the forward strand.
GACCTCGTTTTCCATACCTTCTGCAGCGGCTCTGGCGCCTTTCGCTTCTTTCCCGGCTCTGGCGCCTTTTGCTTCTTTCCCGGCAGTGGGCAGTCTTTCCAATTTTTGAACAGCTTGTCTATTTCCTCGCGGGCGTTTTCGGGGTTCGATTTCACCATCGAACAGATCCTTGCGTTTCCTCCACGGGTCATCGTCGCGAAGCCACCTTCGATGTCCCATGAACACTGTTTTTGAAGACCCGGGATCTCTATCTAGCTGGCGATACATTGTGTCATCCATGCACCTTACGCATCCAGAAAATCCGTGGACTACCTGCCCCGCGAGATATCCATAACCGAGATAGTCGTGCACCGTCGTGAGCAGTGCGGCTCTCATAGGGAAATATTCTTTCTCTGCGGCATCCCACGTATTGGCTGGCGTTTTCCACAGCGTGTCAAGCTCCTCTTTCAGCAGCCCCAGATACAGATTAATGTCGTTCCCTGGTTGTTTCGGCCCTTCAATTAGCATACTCATGTGAATGTACTTCCTCTTCATGCACAACCAGGGGGAAGGTTGTACATCCACACAAACAAAGGCCAGGTGCTATGTGTGCTTCTCTGGCTGCCAAATGGATTGACTCCATCGGTGCTCGCACCCAGCACGATGTTCCTTGGATCATTCCCAAATTCTGAGTCTTCGAAGTTCAACGCTTGCCACTGGCTCGCATCCTTAGGGTGACTCAACATCTTGTCTTTTTTATCTATCTCCGGATCATTTGCGTCATCTTCTCGCTTCTTCTCCTCCCTATCCGCGTGCCAACGCAGGAGCTTTGCTACCTTAGGGTCCGCGAAATACCGCTGCAGACGAGGAGTGATCGGAAAGTACCACACCACTTTTCGAGGAGCTTTCTTCCTCTTCTTGTATCGAGTGACGCCGCACACCGGACATATGGTAGACTCCGCGTGCTCGTCCCGATAAATGATGCAATTGTTCATGCACACATGGTATTTCACGTGCAGTAAATCCAGAGGACACACGATTTTCTTCGCCTCCTCCAAACTGGTCGGGCACTTGTTCCCCTTGGGAAGACGTTCGTGTCAGAATGACATGTTCTCGTCGAAACATGCGTCGGTCATTTTGTGTTTTACCTTCATCTCCAGAGCCATGAGCGTTACTTTCAGGCGGGTATCCTCGGGCCTGCATCCTTCATACAATGGAGTAACTGCGTCTAACTCAAGTTGATCCATCTTGGCTTTCTCTCGGGCGGCAGCTCTTGCGTTATCCGTCTGCTTGAGAAGCAGCTCTTGAATATGAGAGTCCTGCACCCAGCCCATCGATGGTCCATCGTCGTCTGCTCCACCGGCATCATCATCTTCATGATCATGCCCGTCGTCTGCTCCGGCATCTTCCTCATCATCATGTCCTGCATCTTCTACATGATGACTATGTACATCATCACCGTCATGATCATCTCCTGGGGATTCTTCGTCTTCTCGCCCGCCCGAGCCATGGTGGTTGTCTTGCTGCCCTTCCTCATTTCTTGCCCGGCCCCCATGGACGACTTCGTAGTCATCTTCATCACCTTGCCACCGATAGCCATCCATGAAACCACGCAAGAGCAGGTGGTCCCGCACCTACCCGGAATCCGGGTCCGCAATAAGGCTCTTCAGCTTGCATCTTCGACACGGACATCTTATCTCTGTCTCGTTCTTTTGAAGCATCTCGGCCTCCGCGGACCTCAAAAACCTATTCACGATGCCTTCGGTCATCGTGCGGACCATGGTCGCCTGCGGGGTAGAGCAAAACGATATTTTAGAACCAAGAAAAAATTCGGCATGACTTTTCCTAAAAATAGGACCAAAAAGAATGCTTAATGCCAAAATTCTCGCCGAAACGGAAATGAATCAACATTCCGGCAAAATATTGGCAACTATCGCATTTCAAATACCGGTACACCTCCAAACACAAACACATATGCAACACCACAAACATATGCAACACCACGAACATACATAGATCTAGCTAGGCCATAAAAAGTGCATGTGCACATTGTTGTAGGGAGAACAACATAAATATAGCTTCCCCCCTTACTTACCTATCAAAACAAGGTAATTTAACCACTTAATTTCAATGAATTTATGGTGGAAATGAGGTGAAAAAGAGGAGGCACCCGAGACAAGGAGGAGGTGGAGAGAATGAAGTGGGGAGAAAGTGAGTGTGGGTAGGAGAGGCTGTCCAAAATATCTTGTTGCTGCCCACTTACTAATGGCGCACCAGCACTAAATGCACCATTAGTAATCCAGGTTACTAATGGCGCACCTTCTGACGGTGCACCATTAGTAGTTTTGCAAAAAAAAACATACTAATGACGCACTGTTCTACAGTGCGCCATTACTAGTTTAAACTAGTAATGACGCACGGTGGTACAGTGCGCCATTAGTAGTATTGCAAAAAAGAATAAAAAGTATAATAAAAAAACAACTTTAGTGGCGCACTTTCCGACGGGTGCGCCATTACTAGTTACAACTAGTAATGGCGCAATGTGTCCGGATGCGCCATTAGTATGTTTGGATAGGCGCACTAGTTCAAATTTTTTTTGATACTAATGGCGCACCTTGGGCCAGGTGCGCCATTAGTAGTTTCAACTCTAATGGCGTATCTGAAGGTGGTGCACCATTAGTATATACTAATGGCGCACCCCTTGTCTAGTAGTGAGATTACAATTGTTTAAGGATATATATGTTTAATATATACATAATTATTTTTATCATATTTGAGGGCTTTATGTTTATATCTTTAACGAGCTTAATAAGCTAAACGAGCCAACTCGCGAGTTATATGAGTCGAGTCAATCTTGGGTTTGAGCTCGTTATAGTAACGAGTCGAGTCGAGCTAGCTCATTAACGAAACGAGATCTAGCGAGTCGAGCCGAGCTGGCTCGACTCGGCTCGAATTCCAGCCCTACTCCGGACCATGACGGAGCGCCGAAGCGTGGGCAGAGCGCTGGAGCGGGAGAAGGAGGAGGTGGACGGGGTCGGACTGACGGCACAAAGGGGGGGGGGAGGTGGATGGGCAAGGGTTGCGGGACGCCGACCGGCTTAAATAGGCAGATTTGGTCCCAGACGACGAGCTGGAGTGGCGCAACGCGATGTTCACACTGCGGCGACGGACGCGGCATCTGTCGAATCGCCGGGTTTTCTAACGTTTTCGCGTGGGACCCCGCCGTCAGACCGACGGGGCGGGCATGCCCGGGCGCGTCCGTACGTCCCATATTTGGGTTGTATATGACGGGTGCCGGTCAGCCCGGAGGTTTGAGGCCCGTTTGAGAGGGCCATCTGAGTCGAAAAATCATGACCGATTAGTGACAGGACGGTAAACCCGGGCAAACGTCGGGCCGGGCCGGGTTTCGGGCCGGGCTTGTAAAAGCCCGACCTTCATTTCTCAAGCCCGAGCCTGGCCCGAAGCCCGAAATACTCCCTATTTTCAAACCCGAGCCCGGCCCAAAATCAAGCCCGAAGTCCGAAAGCCTAACCCGAATGTTGTTTTTTAGTACGCGCACGTGCAAGCTCGGCCCGAAGCCCGAAAGCCCGACCCGAAATACGGAAAAATTGAAGCCCGAGCCCGGCCCGAACTATCTTTCAGGCTGCAAAACAAAGCCCAAGCCCGACCCGAATGTGAAGCCCGGCCTCGACCCGGCCCGGGTCATCGGGCCGGGCTGCCCATGCCCGGGTTTACCGCGCGGGCCACCCGGGCGTTTGAGGCCGGTTTGAGGCGCCCGGCTGTAGATGCTCTAAATTATGTTTGTTGCGGCATTTCTTCACACACTATTCATCTTGACTTTTTTGGAAAAGGAAAAGGCAGTATACATAAAAAATGGAAATATTATTGTGCTGACGTTTCTTGCGAAGGCATGACAAACAAACGTTTTTATGGCAATTTATATCGTCGCGAGGATGGCAAACTCTCAGAAAGCACATCAAATCCTGGCAAAAAACATTGAACTGCACAAATTTGACATGCCTGTTAAAGAAAAAACATCATCCATGGTCCATGGACAACACAAATTGGCATGAAAATTGTTTGATTTGCCATGCCCTCCAATGAAAAGTTCACTGATTATGAAAATCATATTAAAAAAGGGTTGGTCAGTATTTTTTTCTTACTAAAAAATTTAAAAAACTGATCGACCCTCTTTTCGAAAGGAACCACAAATGAAAAGTGCTATTCCCTGCATTTTTTTAGAAGAGTACTAGTTTTGCCTTGGGCCGAAAGTGGACAGCGTCGAGCCTGAAGGCCTTCCTGCGGTGCTACAACCCCTCCAAAAGATACTACATACCGCTGTTAGAGAGAGAGAGAGGAGATTGGATTAACTACCGTGCATGGGAGGTCCCGTGCACAGTTCAGCCATTGATTGCTATGCCGTGATTCGTGCTAGACAGTGCAACTTACCCTTTTTTTTTCATATGACTCAAAGATTGTATCAATTTTATCTTTTGAACACGAAGTCAGATTTATTACCTGGTTGCACATTTGCATTTCTCGTAATGAAGACTTCCAAACAAAATCAATCTTGATTATATTTTGATTTTTTTAAAAAAATTAGGTTCTAAAACATGATGAAACTGGTAAAAAACATGATTTTTTAGAAAATTTAGGAGAAAGTAAAAAATCTTTAAAAACCGAACAAACTTGACTTACTTGCGTACTCGTATAATTTTTTTGACAGAGGACACCCTAAAAAGTTTGAGCGAAAAATAATAATTTTCAAGACAATATAGAGTGACTCTAATATAGTGCTAATTTTTCCTTCTTCGCCAACAACACCACGAAAGGCTTTTCTTCACACAAAAAAGCGTGCGTACCACTTGAGCAAGTTTGTTGTCAAAAAGATCATGAATTTTTGATCATTTTCACTATATATGTCAGAGTTTTCATGTCTCAGATTTCAATTTTTAAAACTGTCCAAATGTATTCAAGGGTGATCTTATTTTAAAGTATTAATCGCAAGGAACACACTGACACAAACAAATTATAAATTAGACTTTTGATTCAGTGGATAAATAAGATTCAAAGTTCAAAATCAAATGAAAGAAGGCATGGGTGAGTGGAGTATTATACATGTAATGTAAGAAGTAAAGGAACAGAGAGATTAACTCAGGCATGGGACCCTCCCGTGCATGGTAGAATCTCTTTTCTCGAGACTTGAGGTTGAGATCTTCTTAGTCTGCGGGGCCGTTGGATTTTGTTAGAAGGGAGAGATGGGTTTGGTGGAATGTTCATTGTATTGCTTGAGCCTCGTAGGCATATATATAGGAGTACATGATGATCTTGGAGTACAAGGCAAGGTAGAATAATATCCTACGTATCCTAACTTTCCTAATAATCACGATACTCAACATCCCCAGCAGTCACAACGGTAGCAACGCAGACGGTGAGACTGGAGAAGAATCCGAAGGCAAGCCGACGGACACCCCTTTCCCCCCACAGTCATAACGGTCGATGCATCGCGGAGTCGTGACTGGAGTGGAAACCGACAAGGTTGCTCAAGCAAGACGGTAGCCCTTTGTGCCGTTTGTCGATGTAGCCAAGAGTGTGGGTGGTGGAGCCGTGGTCGAGGTAGCCGTGCGAAGAATGATGTGGTCGATGTCGAGTCAGGGTGGCCGGTGTCGAGGAAGTCGCCGTGGAGCCGCGGGTGCAAGGGGGCACCGAGTTAGTATGGGCGCAGTGGTGTCAAAGTAGGGGTGCACCGGGAAGATGATGTTGTTGACGATGCGTCGCGGCGGGTTTGCCAAGCCCGGGAACACATCGTAGACGAAGGCACGCACCAGTGTTGCCGGCACCGGGCATGCGTAGAAGGACGAAGACGAAGTTGACGAAGCCTTGCACCAGGCTTGCCAGGCCCGGGGACACATCGTGGAGGAAGGCACACATCTGTGTTGCCAGCACCGGGCATGCATAGACGAGGGACCTGCACGAGCTGTACGCCATGTCGAAGAAGTCAGAGGGCCAGCAGAGAAGAACTCAACGATGGTTGCAGCGTCCATCAACGCGGGGCCAATGTCACCAACGGTGGTCGGAGTAAACGAAGTGGTCGGGGTTGACGACGGTGACGCTGACGACGGGTTGGTACTGGATGAAGACGAAGGAGGTGGACGGGTGGCTGCGGCGACTACAGGGTAGCGGCGGCGGCGGCCAAAGAAAAGCGGCGGCGGCAGCCTGACGGTGGCGGCGGCTTGATTAGGAGCGCGGCGGCGGTGCTCGAAGTAGGCGGAGAACCCTGACCACGTGACGAAGATCGGCGTGGACGGTGGTGTTCCTGCGCCAAGGGAAACGGCGCGGCGCATACCACGGGAGGTTGACGCGCGGTGACGGCGGAGTGGACCATGGGCCGCGGTGCTACGACCCGAAGGGGCGACGCAGCGGCGGCGGGCAGGTCGGGGCGACGACGGGAAGACCACGGGGCGGCGGCGGAGACCGCGGGCCGCGGTGCGACAACCCGAAGGGGCGGCGCGGTGGAGGTGTTCGGGCCGGTGCAACCGCGGGGACGGCCTCGGAACGGCTGCATGGACCGCGTGCCACACTTTTACGGCCCGACGGGACGACGCATCGGCGGCGCGAGGGTCGGTGTGGCCACGGGGACGACCAGGAGCGGACAACCTCGGGGCGGGGGTGGACCGCGGGCCGCGGCACTACGGCCCGAAGGGGCGACGCAGTGGTGACGCGGGTCGGTGCAGCCGGGAGAAGAACCACGGGGCGGCGGCTCTGCGGCCCGAAGGGGCGATGCAGTAGCAGCCCGTTGCTCGATCGGTGGAGGGACGCGCTGAACTCTTGGACGATCTTCACGGGACCTGCGGAGGCGCGCGCAACCGACGGGCCAGGTCGGTTGCACGGCGTAGATGAGGCAGATCGCGGCGGTGGGCGGGTGATCAATTCGATCACACGCGAGGTCGGGGACGTCGCTCGGTGGAGATGGGGTGGCGGCGGAGTCCGAGATGAAGTCGGCGACGACGGGCAGCAGGGCGGCTATGATTGGCCCCCGCATGGCGCGTGGCCGCCGGGTCGGATGATGCAGGAGTCCCGATCGGAGCAGGGCGGTGATGGTCGGTGCAGGGCGACGCGCGGACGACGGCTGGCCCTGACGGGCCGCCTCGGCGCGCGTGGCCGCCGGGTCGGAGGAGAGGCCAGCGGGTCGCGCCGGGGTCGGAGTAGAGGCGCTCGGGGTTGACGGCGGCGGTGGGCGATCCAAACCGATCAAGATTAGATCGGAAACCAAAAAAAACCGCGCGATCAAGATGACCAGCAGGAGAGAGAAAACCCCGGAGCAAGGCTCGGGGAAAAGACTCTCTAGGGCAGCCGGTCAACACGACCGGCGGACGAACCCTACGTACGGGCGGCCCGGCCCCCGGCGGCGGTCATGGAAGCCGACTGCCCTGCGGGCAGCGCGTAGGTGCGGAAGCGGCGGCGGCTACAGTTTAGGATTGACTTGCGATAGATACCATGTTAGAAGGGAGAGATGGGTTTGGTGGAATGTTCGTTGTATTGCTTGAGCCTCGTACACATATACTTCCTCCGTTCCTAAATATAAGTTTTTGTACAGATTCCACTATAAACCGCATACAAATGTATATAGATGCATTTTAAGTTTAGATTCATTCATTTTACTCCGTATGTAGTCCACCTAGTCAAATCTCTACAAAGACTTACATTTAAGAACGAAAGGAGTATATAGGAGTACATAATCATCTTGAAGTACAAGTCAAGATAGAATAATATCCTACGCTATCCTAACTTTCCTAATAATCACGATACTCAACAGATTTCGCTGGGCTATTCATCGTGTTCCTTCCTCCCTCCCTCCTTCGCCGGTGCCCTAGCCACCGCGCGCACGACCAGGGTCGTCTGCCGTCTGCCGAGCGATCCGGGCGGGTACCGCTGCATCCTTTGACGGATAGGTCGCCGGGTGCCACGGCTCCTACGTCCGCGTGGTTCATAGAGACGGTGGCGGCCGTCGAGGCGGATCGCAGGCCGGGCGGAAGGTGACCCAGCACGGAGACGTTGTCCGTGTGGACTGTGTGGAGTCGTAGTAAGGTTCGTCATCGTCAGCCGTGTCCGGGTACGACTACGAGTCAGACTCAGTTGTGGGCCGTGGTCGCACGCACCTGTATAAGCAGCAGCTATAGTCTAGTTGATTGTAATTGCCAGATCGTGTAGGTTGCACTAGTATAGTACCGTGAGTTGACAGTTTGAGAAGTAAGAGAAGAAGAGGCCGAGGGCATGCCGTGCAAAAAGGCAAGGCTGCGGCGGCGACGAGTCCATGTAGGGACGGAGTCGTCGAGTGTCGAGCCTTGTGAAACATCTGTGGTGAAGGTGGATTATGATGATGATGATGAGCCTGTCAAGTCCGAACCAGCAGCTCCATCTGAATATGATCAAGCCGCCGAGGAAGCGGCCGAGGAGGAGACGATGGCGATGATGATGGGATTGGGGGAGCTGGCCGACGAGGCAGCTGAGGAGGCGGCCAGAATCGGGGAGAAGAAGAACAGGAGAGACAATCTGTCGATCGACGAAATGATGGCGATTACGAGAGAGATGGTAGGGGAAGTACCCGAGGAAGCCAACACTGATCATAATGCCTACTATGCCCGTGTTCACCGCGAAAATTGGGACCGGCTCTTCGCCCAACACTACGGCCCCTTCGACCAGACCAGTAAGCGTCCTCCTCTGATCCAGTCCTTGCTTTTTTGCCGCCTCCTGTTACTAGCATATAGTACTACTTCCGTCACGTGTTAAAACGCTCATATATTATGGGATGAAGGAAGTAGCATACAATGGACACATGCTCTATTAGCGTATCATCACCTGACTGCACTATATATTTGTCATGCAGCGTCCATCCCTGCCTCGTGCTTCACCGACCTTTGCCGCCCTAACAACCGCTACGCCCACAAGCAGGAGATGCTCCAGATCTTCTCGATCAAAGTCGGGAAGATAAAGAAGCCCCTGAAGTGGCCTTTACAGGTTTTTGGTTCGATCGCTGTGCGGGATGCGGTGGATCGCAATCGCATCATGGTGTTCCACCGTGAGAGGGATAACTGCCAAACCCTTACCAAGAAGGTTTATACTACTATATTATGAATCTTTGCTACTCCATGCGTAGATTATGTGGATTCATTGGTCTCTTCTTAACTTCCAGCTAAATTTACATGATGACAGGACTATGTATACGATTTAGAACACAATTTAATATATGCAATAAATTCCAAACCATCACCGAGGAGCTTCACATACTCGGTGCATGGATAGTGGCTAGTATTTGGTATGTTCATCAGCTTTTTTTTTCCCGAAAAGGGGGGATTCCCCAGCCTCTGCATCAGAACGATGCATACGGCCACCTCAATAAATAAAATAGGTTCAACAAAGCCGTATAGTCTTCAACAAAATAAAAGCAAGCTCACCTAGAACCTCGAAGCTAAACCAAGAAAAAACCATAAGCCAAGAAAAAGCCATAAGCCACAACCGGCTGGTAAAATGAAGATAGAAAAACTAATTGCCTATCCTATTACATGACCGCCAACCAAACCGGTTGAAGATATCCCGCGCTACCATCTCCCACCGGACAGATCCAGTAACCAAACGCTCCCTGGCCTCCGTCGGAGTGAGTAAGCACCACATACGGATCAGCGCCGTAGCACGGAATACAACCTGCAAAAAATGAATAGTAGTTATTCTATTAAAAACCAAGTCATTTCTGCAGTTCCAAATTGCCCATAACAACGCATACACTCCTACACGAATATGCCGAGCTGTATCGGACTCTATCCCATCCAGCCACGTTCCAAATAACGACCCAACCGTACTCGGAGGAGTGATGTTAAAAGCAATTTGCACAGAGCGCCACAGAATTCTCGCCAAAGGACAATCAAGGAAGAGATGCTTAATGGTCTCATCATGATCACAGAAGCTACACCTAGTAGATCCATTCCAATTGCGCTTGACCAAGTTGTCCTTTGTTAAAATTACCTATTTATGAACAAACCACATAAACACTTTAATTTTCAAAGGCACATGTACTTTCCACACATGTTTGGTACTAGGAATAATGGTGGAGTTGATGACATCGTTGTACATCGACTTTACAGTAAATTGTCCATTCCTAGTAAGCTTTCAACAAAGCTGATCGGGCTGCTGAGCTAGCTGAACTTCCATCAGTCTACGCATCAGATGGAGCCAAGCTTCCCATCTCTCACCAACAAGCACCCGCCGAAACTGAATATTAAGGGGAGTGGACTGCATAATCGTTGCAACTAGCGCATCACGTCGCTGGACAATACGATACAGGGTTGGGTACTGTATTGCTAATGGTGTATCACCCAGCCAATTGTCCTCCCAGAAACGTGTGTCATTGCCATCACCGATGATAAACTTTGTTCTATTAAAGAAGGTTGCCTTGACTCTCATAAGCCCCTTCCAAAACGGCGAATCAGATGGTCTCACTGTCACCTGTGACAAAGTTTTGGACTGCAGGTACTTGTTACGAAGAATCTGCGCCCACGTTGCATCAGTCGGACCCGAAAGCTTATACAACCACTTACTAAGCAGGCATCTGTTCTTGACCTCAAGATTTTTGATACCCAGCCCCCCTTGGTCCTTTGGTCGACAAATGACATCCCACTTGGCGAGTCTATACTTTCTCTTAAGTTCATCACTCTGCCAAAAGAATCTTGATCGGTAGAAGTCCAGTCTTTTCCTAACCCCAACTGGAACCTCAAAGAAAGATAGTAGGAACATCGGCATACTCGTGAGCACCGAATTAATAAGAATTAACCGGCCTCCATATGACAGAAGTTTGCCCTTCCAGCAAGTAAGTTTCTTTTCAAACCGATCCTCATTGCATTTCCACTCTCGGTTTGTAAGCTTACGATGGTGAATGGATATACCTAGGTAGGTGAAAGGTAAAGCCCCTAATTCACATCCAAACAATTGCCTATAAGCCTCCTGGTCCTCCTTGGCTCTACCAAAGCAGAACAATTCGCTTTTATGAAAGTTAATCTTTAACCCAGACAATTGTTCAAACAAGCAAAGCACCAGCTTCATATTTCTCACTTTTGCCAGGTCATGCTCCATAAAGATGATTGTATCATCAGCGTACTGCAGAATGGACACCCCCCCATCAACTAGGTTGGGCACCAGGCCTCCCACCTGACCGGCCTCCTTTGCCCGACCTATTAGAATTGCCAACATGTCAACCACAATGTTAAACAAAACAGGGGACATTGGATCTCCTTGCCTCAGACCCTTGTGTGTTTGGAAATAGTGCCCAATATCATCATTTACTTTAATTCCAACACTCCCTTTTTGCGTAAAGGATTCTACCTGGCGTCGCCAAGCCTCATCAAAACCCTTCATACGCAAGGCCTGTTGAAGGAATGGCCATTTGACTTTGTCGTACGCTTTTTCGAAATCCACTTTGAAAACAACCCCATCCAGTTTTTTCGTGTGGATTTCATGCAGCGTTTCATGAAGGACCACTACCCCCTCAAGGATATTCCTGTCCGGCATGAAAGCAGATTGGATAGGCTGCACAACAGTATGCGCAATCTGTGTGAGTCTATTGGTCCCGACCTTGGTGAAAATTTTGAAACTAACATTAAGAAGACAGATTGGCCTGAATTGCTCAATTTTCACAGCCTCTGTTTTCTTAGGAATAAGAGTAATCGTTCCAAAATTGAGTTGAAAAAGATGAAGCTGTCCAGCAAACAAATCATTAAACATAAGCAACAAATCCCCTTTAATGATATGCCAGCACTTCTTATAAAATTCAGCTGGGAAACCATCAGGACCCGGCGCTTTGTTATTCTTCATTTGCGAGATGGCCTCCAGCACCTCTTTCTCCGAGAATGGAGCCGTAAGAATATCATTCTCCACCGCTGTGAGCTGAGGAATATCCTCAACCCTTGACTCGTCCAGCTAACTTCAGTTATTATGCGCATGGATACGGGCTAGTATAATAGCGTACAAGTCTGGTTGGGCTAGAGGTTCATGACATGTATTTGTTATCGTTTCGCTTCCATTATGCTACCCAATGTTACCTCTTCTTTGGCATCATGTAACTATTAATTTAGACTGCCTCCATCAATCTTAATGCATGTGATGATTTGAACAAACTTGATTGCCCAACACAAATGATCGGCTCACGCCTCCTAGCTCATTTTGCTCATCATAAGCTATTTCTGCCGTATCGGTCAGTTTGATACACTGAATGCTATGCAGGATCGATTTCTTACGCTAACGGGGCCTACCCGAGGAATTGTGATGAATGTACATCATATCTATGTTGAAGTTGATCTGAAGGCGAAGGGCACCACTAAATCTGAGGATAAAGATTTAAGCTATTTAGCAGTTGCGTCTCTTCCTTGGGGCCCGTCTTATCGTGCTGAGGCTAGCAAGCTTAGCATACTAGAGTTGACATACGTTCGAATGTGTAACTGTGTGGAAGCCGCAATCAGTGTGAAAGTCAAAAAGCATGGGTTATGGCCTGGCTGCAGGGGTTTACTCACTGCCAGTACAGCTAGTTTCGAGAACATGGAAATCCCGTTGCTTGCTTTTGAAGGCGATAGATTGCCGGTTGATGGTAGTGGCAGGATTGAGCTTTCACGCCGTGTGGTCAGCGTCGAGCTTCCGCAGCCTGAAGGAAAGCTTGTGTTTTCGGCGAAGGCACTACGTGGTAGTGATGAGAAAGATGTGAGAAGAGTTCGTAAAACTTTTACTCCCAAAAAGTTTGGTAAAACCAAGGAGAATATTAAGATTGGCTCCTGTGAGATGGAGGTAACTGTCACATGGTCCCTTCTTCCGAGTTGTAAGTATGATTATACAGTGCATTTGTAAGGTATTATTAAGGTTGACTTCTGTGAGATGAAGGTTTTGACTGTGATGTGATTTCCTATCTAGACATCAAGTATGACTGACGGATAGAAAGCCTTAGCTCTGGCATAGTGTCTTTTTTAAAAATGTAGTATCTTTAGTTTGTCAAGTGCAACCGTGGAAGACTTGTATGAGATCTCACGTTTAGGTGAGATCATGAGATCAACCTAAAAAATACTTATTTAGACATTTTATAAAAAATTAAAATTATTTGACAACATTCATGCGAGGTATGTCTATAACTCCAAAAAATCAACTCAAAACTTGTTGTACATTTAGAGATTCAAAAAAGACAAATTTGAATGTGAATAATGGAAGCTTTGAGTGAATAGTACTTTGACACTATTCACATCTGATTTTGTCTTTTTTGTTTCTATTAATATAAGTCGAATTAGGAGCTGAAATTTTTTGTGGTTGTACATCAAATATTGATGTGTGTCTACAAAAAAGTTGAGAATGTTTTAACATGTATTTTTTTTTTTGAAAAAATTGACCTCATTGATCTCACCTAATGTGAGATCTCACATAAGTCCCACCCAGTGCAACCCGTGTAAATTTGCAAGCTGATAGCTACAATATGAGCTAGTCGCTTTGTGTGATGTGGAAATCACCTAATTATGGGTCTTATAAGTTTCTTATGTATTGTTTAATAAGGAAAAAGGATTATAAATTATAGTGCTATGAATTAAACAACATAGGTAGAGCAAAATCATAAGTGTCAGGATCCTCTAAAATCGTTTGAATCATAGAGACCATAAGGGGATCTCCAACGCTGACCTCCAAGTAAGACATTGTATCTGTCCACGGACCTGTCCGTGGACCGCTGCGGACCTGTCCACAGACAGAGATGCCGGAGCCAGTCATCCATCTTTGCCCACATACATTTCAAACTGAATTTCAACATATCGTACAAATTACATCCAAAAGAATGATTTTCATCTATACCGGAGCATATTCATTACATTTTCGACATATTTCATTAGAAAACTACCGGGCCTAACCTACTCTAAATCTACAGCTACCCGTCCTCCAAGGCCTTGTTGTTCCCCTCCGACGTTGGCCATGTCCATGTTCGGTGGGGATGAGACTCGTGAAGTGATGGTGCGGCAGGCTGGGATTTAGTTTAGCAACCCTCCTAAGGGACTTGGTTGTAATTTTTATTTTCTGAGGGGTGTTTCTGTTGTTGCTTTGGGATAGTTGTCCACTCCGTTCTAGTGTGTGTGTTGTGTCCAATGTATGCTCGTTGTTAGCTTAATGGCATCATGGCTACCCCTAAAAAATGAAGATGCGATCGCCAGCGAGGAAGAATGGGACATGGGACATAGACCGACCCACTTGGGACTCAAGGCCCAGCCGACTCTCATGTACTACTACTCCTCATCGGAGTCCACGACCGTGGACGTGGACGAGATGGCACAATCATTGTGCCACCGGCACCTATAAGTCATCATTGGCAGTGTGAAGCACTCGCAGCTGCCAGCGTTCTTGTCCGCGATCGTCTGCGACCCAGTGTCGCGTCCGCGTCCGATTGTTCCGAAACCGCGTTCCGAGCGGCGTGATCGCGCATGGCCTGTTAGAGTGCTCGATGCTCACGATGAAGTTCGGGTTGTTCATCGCCATGTCTGCCATGGACGCCACGACTCCTAGTTTGCGCGATCGTCATAGATTTGGCCCTTTGCCAACCGGTGCTGCTCGAGGAGGATGAGGTTTTAACGCTGCTCTACCGCGGCTGCCAAAATGCCAAAAATGGCAACGGCGCCGGCTACTCCTGCGCTATGGCATCTTTGAAGTGCGTCTACGCTTGCTCCATGGTCAAGCCGGAATGGACCGGCAACAAGTCATCGTCGAAGCTCGTATCCATTGTTGGGTTGTCATCAGAGACCTCCGGGGAGTTGCCCGACATGTAAATCTCTATTCACCTCACACAACAGCTTTGGTAACCGTCAACAAGCAGACACCGCGTGCTTCTCCTTCGTAGAGAGGCTCTCCCACAATGCCTTGCCGCTCATGGTCATGGCGGATGTGGTGCACGGGAGAAGGATGTGGAGCAAACATGTTGTGGTGCAGTTTGTGCCGGAGTGACCTCGTTTATATAGAGAACTCCGGTGAAGCCAAGTGGGCGAGTGTGTCAATGTAGGCACCGGAGTTGGTTTCTTTGTTGGTGTGCCTGTTTAATAACGGCAGGCGGACATACGGGCTACCCATTTGCAAGCGGTAGATATTCGTCTAGTCCCGTCCTCTCATGTTGCTCCGATATTGAACATGTGCGTAGACTGGCATGCACGACGCTCTTGGTCGGCGTTTGATAACCCACAAGTATAAGGGATCGCAACAATTTTTGAGGATAGAGTATTCAACCCAAATTTATTGATTCGACACAAGGGGAGCCAAAGAATATTCTCAAGTTTTAACAGTTGAGTTTTCAATTCAACCACACCTGGAAAACATAATATTTGCAGCAAAGTATTTAGTAACAAAGTAATATGGAAGTAACGGTAACTGTGGCAAAAGTAACATTAGCAGTTTTGTAGTAATTGTAACAATGGCAACGGTAAAGTAACTAAGCAAAGATCAATATATGAAAAGCTCGCAGGCATTAGATCAGTGATGGATAATTATGTCGGATGTGATTCCTCATGTAATAGTTATAACATAGGGTGACACAGAACTAGCTCCAGTTCATCAATGTAATGTAGGCATGTATTCCGAATATAGTCAACGTGCTTATGGAAAAAAACTTGCATGACATCTTTTGTCCTACCCTCCCGTGGCAGCGGGGTCCTATTACAAACTAAGGGATATTAAGGCCTCCTTATAATAGAGTACCGGACCAAAGTATTAACACTTAGTGAATACATGAACTCCTCAAACTATGGTCATCACCGATAAATATCACGATTATTGTCACTTCGGGGTTAACGGATCATAACACATAATAGGTGACTATAGACTTGCAAGATAGGATCAAGAACTCACATATATTCATGAAAACATAATAGGTTAAGATATGAAATCATGGCACTCGGGACCTAGTGACAAGCAT
This sequence comes from Triticum dicoccoides, assembly GCF_002162155.2. NCBI lineage: Eukaryota > Viridiplantae > Streptophyta > Magnoliopsida > Poales > Poaceae > Triticum > Triticum dicoccoides. The sequence continues at coordinate 501,992,713 of NC_041389.1, forward strand.
TAAGCATAGAAAAGTCATAGCAACATCAATCTCAGAACATAATGGATACTAGGGATCAAACCCTAACAAAACTAACTCGATTACATGGTAAATCTCATCCAACCCATCACCATCCAGCAAGCCTATGATGGAATTACTCACGCATGGCGGTGAGCATCATGAAATCGGTGATGGAGGATGGTTGCTGACGAGGACGACGACGGATTCCCCTCTCCAGAGCCGCGAACGGACTCCAGATCAGCCCTCCCGAGAGAGATTAGGGCTTGGCGGCGCCTCCGTATCGTAAAACATGATGAATCCTTCTCTCTGATTTTTTTCTCCCCGAACATGAATATATAGAGTTGGAGTTGAGGTGGGTGAAGCGTAAGGGGGCCCACGAGACAGGGGGCGCGCCCCCACCCTCGTGGACAGGGTGTGGGCCCCCTGGTCTTGATTCTTTCGCCAGTATTTTTTATTAATTCAAAAAATATTCTTCGTGTAGTTTCAGGTCATTCCGAGAACTTTTATTTCTGCACAAAAATAACACCATGGCAATTCTGCTGAAAAGAGCATTAGTCCGGGTTAGTTCCATTCAAATCATGCAAGTTAGAGTCCAAAACAAGGGCAAAAGTGTTTGGAAAAGTAGATACGATGGAGACGTATCAACTCCCCCAAGCTTAAACCTTTGCTTGTCCTCAAGCAATTCAGTTGACAAACTGAAAGTGATAAAAAAAACTTTTACAAACTCTGTTTGCTCTTGTTGTTGCAAATATGTAAAGCCAACATTCAAGTTTTCAGCAAAGATTATGAACTAACCATATTCACAATAACACTTAGGTCTCATGTTTACTCATATCAATGGCATAATAAACTAGCAAGCAATAATAATAAATCTCAGATGACAACACTTTTTCAAAACAATCATAATGTGATACAACAAGATGGTATCTCGCTAGTCCTTTCTGAGACTGCAAAACATAAATGTAGAGCACCTCTAAAGATCAAGGACTGACTGGACATTGTAATTCATGGTAAAAGAGATCCAGTCATAGTCATACTCAATATAAATTAATAGTAATGGATGCAAATGACAGCGGTGCTCTCAGACTGGTGCCTTTTAATAAGAGGATGATGATTCAACATAAAAGCAAATAGATAGGCACTTCACAGAGAGAAGCAGGGATTTGTAGAGGTGCCAGAGCTCGATTTTGAAATAGAGATAAATAATATTCTGAGAGGCATACTTTCATTGTCAACATAACAACCAAGAGATCTCAATATCTTCCATGCTACACACATTATAGGCGGTTCCCAAACAGAATGGTAAAGTTTATACGCCGCCACCACCAACAATCATCAATCCATGGCTTGCTCGAAACAACGGGTGCCTCCATCTAACAACAATCCTGGGGGAGTTTTGTTTGCAATTATTTTGATTTGATTTGAGCATGTGACTGGGCATCCCTGTTATCAGCCATTTTCTCGTGAGTGAGGAGTGGAGTCCACTCCTCGTGAAAACAGACAGCCCTAGTGTTGGGTTTCGTAGTAATTTCAAAAAATTTCCTACGCACACGCAAGATCATGTGATGTATAGCAACGAGGGGAGAGTATTGTCTACGTACCCAACGCAGACCGACTGCGGAAGCGATGACACGACGTAGAGGAAGTAGTCGTACGTCTTCTCGATCCAACCGATCAAGCACCGAAACTACGGCACCTCCGAGTTCGAGCACACGTTCAGCTCGATGACGATCCCCGGACTCCGATCCAGCAAAGTGTCGGGGAAGAGTTTCGTCAGCACGACGGTGTGGTGACGATCTTGATGAACTACAGCAGCAGGGCTTCGCCTAAACTCCGCTACAGTATTATCGAGGAATATGGTGGCAGGGGGCACCGCACACGGCTAAGGAATCGATCACGTGGATCAACTTGTGTCAACTTGTGTGTTTAGAGGTGACCCTGCCTCCGTATATAAAGGAGGAGAGGAGGGGAGGCTGGCCGGCCAAGGGGGGGAGGCGCAGGAGAGTCCTACTCCCTCTGGGAGTAGGATTCCCCCTCCAATCCTAGTCCAACTAGGATTCCTCGGAGGGGAAAAGAGGAGGAGGGGGCCGGCCACCTCTCCTAGTCCTAATAGGACTAGGGGAAGGGGGGGGGGCGCAGCCCATCTAGGGCAGCCCCTTCTCTTTTCCACTAAGGCCCACTATGGCCCAAATAGCTCCCGGGGGGTTCCGGTAACCCTCTCGGTATTCCGGTAAAATCCCGATTTCACCCGGAACACTTCCGATATCCAAATATAGGCTTCCAATATATCAATCTTTACGTCTCGACCATTTCGAGACTCCTCGTCATGTCCGTGATCATATCCGGGACTCCGAACAACCTTCGGTACATCAAAATGCATAAACTCATAATATAACTGTCATCGTAACCTTAAGCGTGCGGACCCTACGGGTTCGAGAACAATGTAGACATGACCGAGACACGTCTCCGGTCAATAACCAATAGCAGGACCTGGATGCCCATATTGGCTCCTACATATTCTACGAAGATCTTTATCGGTCAGACCGCATAACAACATACGTTGTTCCCTTTGTCATCGGTATGTTACTTGCCCGAGATTCGATCGTCGGTATCCAATACCTAGTTCAATCTCGTTACCGGCAAGTCTCTTTACTCGTTCCGTAATACATCATCTCACAACTAACATATTAGTTGTAATGCTTGCAAGGCTTATGTGATGTGTATTACCGAGAGGGCCCAGAGATACCTCTCCGATAATCGGAGTGACAAATCCTAATCTCGAAATACGCCAACCCAACATCGACCATTGGAGACACCTGTAGTACTCCTTTATAATCACCCAGTTACGTTGTGACGTTTGGTAGTACCCAAAGTGTTCCTCCGGTAAACGGGAGTTGCATAATCTCATAGTCATAGGAACATGTATAAGTCATGAAGAAAGCAATAGCAACATACTAAACGATCGGGTGCTAAGCTAATGGAATGGGTCATGTCAATCAGATCATTCTACTAATGATGTGACCTCGTTAATCAAATAACAACTCATTGTTTATGGTTAGGAAACATAACCATCTTTGATTAACGAGCTAGTCAAGTAGAGGCATACTAGTGACACTTTGTTTGTCTATATATTCACACATGTATTATGTTTCCGGTAAATACAATTCTAGCATGAATAATAAACATTTATCATGATTATAAGGAAATAAATAATAACTTTATTATTGCCTCTAGGGAATATTTCCTTCAGTCTCCCACTTGCACTAGAGTCAATAATCTAGATTACACTGTAATGATTCTAACACCCATGGAGCTTTGGTGCTGATCATGTTTTGCTCGTGGAAGAGGCTTAGTCAACGGGTCTGCAACATTCAGATCCGTATGTATCTTGCAAATCTCTATGTCTCCCACCTGGACTAGATCCCGGATGGAGTTGAAGCGTCTCTTGATGTGTTTGGTCCTTTTGTGAAATCTGGATTCCTTTGCCAAGGCAATTGCACCAGTATTGTCACAAAAGATTTTCATTGGACCAGATGCACTAGGTATGACACCTAGATCGGATATGAACTCCTTCATCCAGACTCCTTCATTTGCTGCTTCCGAAGCAGCTATGTATTCCGCTTCACATGTAGATCCCGCTACAACGCTTTGTTTAGAACTGCACCAACTGACAGCTCCACCGTTTAATGTAAACACGTATCGGGTTTGCGATTTAGAATCGTCCGGATCAGTGTCAAAGCTTGCATCAACGTAACCTTTTACGGTGAGCTCTTTGTCACCTCCAAATACGGGAAACATATCCTTAGTCCTTTTCAGGTATTTCAGGATGTTCTTGACCGCTGTCCAGTGATCCACTCCTGGATTACTTTGGTACCTCCCTGCTAAACTTATAGCAAGGCACACATCAGGTCTGGTACACAACATTGCATACATGATAGATCCTATGGCTGATGCATAGGGAACATCTTTCATATTCTCTCTATCTTCTGCAGTGGTCGGGCATTGAGTCTTACTCAATTTCACACCTTGTAACACAGGCAAGAACCCTTTCTTTGCTTGATCCATTTTGAACTTCTTCAAAATTTTGTCAAGGTATGTGCTTTGTGAAGTTCCAATTAAGCGTCTTGATCTATCTCTATAGATCTTAATGCCTAATATGTAAGCAGCTTCACCGAGGTCTTTCATTGAAAAACTTTTATTCAAGTATCCCTTTATGCTATCCAGAAATTCTATATCATTTCCAATCAGTAATATGTCATCCACATATAATATCAGAAATGCTACAGAGCTCCCACTCACTTTCTTGTAAATACAGGCTTCTCCGAAAGTCTGTATAAAACCAAATGCTTTGATCACACTATCAAAACGTTTATTCCAACTCCGAGAGGCTTGCACCAGTCCATAAATGGATCGCTGGAGCTTGCACACTTTGTTAGCTCCCTTTGGATCGACAAAACCTTCCGGTTGCATCATATACAACTCTTCTTCCAGAAATCCATTCAGGAATGCAATTTTGACATCCATCTGCCAAATTTCATAATCATAAAATGCGGCAATCGCTAACATGATTCGGACGGACTTAAGCATCGCTACGGGTGAGAAGGTCTCATCGTAGTCAATCCCTTGAACTTGCCGAAAACCTTTTGCGACAAGTCGAGCTTTGTAGACAATAACATTACCATCAGCGTCAGTCTTCTTCTTAAAGATCCATTTATTCTCAATTGCTTGCCGATCATCGGGCAAGTCAACCAAAGTCCATACTTTGTTCTCATACATGGATCCCATCTCAGATTTCATGGCTTCAAGCCACTTTGCGGAATCTGGGCTCACCATCGCTTCTTCATAGTTCGTAGGTTCATCATGATCTAGTAGCATGACTCCCAGAATAGGATTACCGTACCACTCTGGCGCGGATCTTACTCTGGCTGATCTACGAGGTTCAGTAGTATCTTGATCTGAAGTTTCATGATCATTATCATTGGCTTCCTCACTAACTGGTGTAGGTGTCACTGAAACAGTTTTCTGTGATGAACTACTTTCCAGTAAGGGAGCAGGTACAGTTACCTCGTCAAGTTCTACTTTCCTCCCACTCACTTCTTTCGAGAGAAACTCCTTCTCTAGAAATGATCCATTCTTAGCAACGAATGTCTTGCCTTCGGATCTGTGATAGAAGGTGTACCCAACAGTTTCCTTTGGGTATCCTATGAAGACACATTTCTCCGATTTGGGTTCGAGCTTATCAGGTTGAAGCTTTTTCACATAAGCATCGCAGCCCCAAACTTTAAGAAACGACAACTTTGGTTTCTTGCCAAACCACAGTTCATAAGGCGTCGTCTCAACGGATTTTGATGGTGCCCTATTTAACGTGAATGCGGCCGTCTCTAAAGCATATCCCCAAAATGATAGCGGTAAATCAGTGAGAGACATCATAGATCGCACCATATCTAGTAAAGTACGATTACGACGTTCGGACACACCATTACGCTGTGGTGTTCCGGGTGGCGTGAGTTGCGAAACTATTCCACAGTTTTTCAAATGTACACCAAACTCGTAACTCAAATATTCTCCTCCACGATCAGATCGTAGAAACTTTATTTTCTTGTTACGATGATTTTCAACTTCACTCTGAAATTCTTTGAACTTTTCAAATGTTTCAGACTTATGTTTCATTAAGTAGACATACCCATATCTGCTTAAATCATCTATGAAGGTGAGAAAATAACGATATCCGCCACGAGCCTCAATATTCATTGGACCGCACACATCGGTATGTATGATTTCCAACAAATCTGTTGCTCTCTCCATAGAACCGGAGAACGGTGTTTTGGTCATCTTACCCATGAGGCACGGTTCGCAAGTACCAAGCGATTCATAATCAAGTGGTTCCAAAAGTCCATCAGTATGGAGTTTCTTCATGCGCTTTACACCGATATGACCTAAACGACAGTGCCACAAATAAGTTGCACTTTCATTATCAACTCTGCATCTTTTGGTTTCAACATTATGAATATGTGTATAACTACTATCGAGATCTAATAAGAATAGACCACTCTTTAAGGGTGCATGACCATAAAAGATATTACTCATATAAATAGAACAACCATTATTCTCTGATTTAAATGAATAACCGTCTCGCATTAAACAAGATCCAGATATAATGTTCATGCTCAATGCTGGCACCAAATAACAATTATTTAGGTCTAATATTAATCCCGAAGATAGATGTAAAGGTAGTGTGCCGACCGCGATCACATCGACTTTGGAACCGTTTCCCACGCGCATCGTCACCTCGTCCTTTGCCAGTGCTCGCTTATTCCGTAGTCCCTGTTTCGAGTTGCAAATATTAGCAACAGAACCAGTATCAAATACCCAGGTGCTACTGCGAGCTCTAGTAAGGTACACATCAATAACATGTATATCACATATACCTTTGTTCACCTTGCCATCCTTCTTATCCGCCAAATACTTGGGGCAGTTCCGCTTCCAGTGACCAGTCTGCTTGCAGTAGAAGCACTCAGTTTCAGGCTTAGGTCCAGACTTGGGTTTCTTCTCTTGAGCAGCAACTTGCTTGCCGTTCTTCTTGAAGTTCCCCTTCTTCTTCCCTTTTCCCTTTTTCTTGAAACTAGTGGTTTTGTTAACCATCAACACTTGATGCTCCTTCTTGATTTCTACCTCCACAGCTTTCAGCATTGCGAAGAGCTCGGGAATAGTCTTGTTCATGCCTTGCATATTATAGTTCATCACAAAGCTCTTGTAGCTTGGTGGCAGTGATTGGAGAATTCTGTCAATGACGCAATCATCCGGAAGATTAACTCCCAATTGAATCAAGTGATTATTATACCCAGACATTTTGAGTATATGCTCACTGACAGAACTGTTCTCCTCCATCTTGCAGCTATAGAACTTATTTGGAGACTTCATATATCTCAATTCGGGCATTTGCTTGAAATATTAACTTCAACTCCTGGAACATCTCATATGCTCCATGACGTTCAAAACGTCGTTGAAGTCCCGATTCTAAGCCGTAAAGCATGGCACACTGAACTATCGAGTAGTCATCAGCTTTGCTCTGCCAGACGTTCATAACATCTGGCGTTGCTCCAGCAGCAGGCCTGGCACCCAGCGGTGCTTCGAGGACGTAATTCTTCTATGCAGCAATGAGGATAATCCTCAAGTTACGGACCCAGTCCGTGTAATTGCTACCATCATCTTTCAACTTTGCTTTCTCAAGGAACGCATTAAAATTCAACGGAACAACAGCACGAGCCATCTATCTACAATCAACATAAACAAGCAAGATACTATCAGGTACTAAGTTCATGATAAATTTAAGTTCAATTAATCATATTACTTAAGAACTCCCACTTAGATAGACATCCCTCTAATCTTCTAAGTGATTACGTGATCCAAATCAACTAAACCATGACCGATCATCACGTGAGATGGAGTAGTTTCCAATGGTGAACATCGTTATGTTGATCATATCTACTATATGATTCACGCTCGACCTTTCGGTCTCCGTGTTCCGAGGCCATATCTGCATATGCTAGGCTCGTCAAGTTTAACCTGAGTATTCTGCGTGTGCAAAAACTGGCTTGCACCCGTTGTAGATGGACATAGAGCTTATCACACCCGATCATCACGTGGTGTCTGGGCACGACGAACTTTGGCAACGGTGCATACTCAGGGAGAACACTTCTTGATAATTTAGTGAGAGATCATCTTATAATGCTACCGTCAATCAAAGCAAGATAAGATGCATAAAAAGATAAACATCACATGCAATCAATATAAGTGATATGATATGGCCATCATCATCTCGTGCTTGTGATCTCCATCTCCGAAGCACCGTCATGATCACCATCGTCACCGGCGCGACACCTTGATCTCCATCGTAGCATCGTTGTCGTCTCGCCAATCTTATGCTTTCACGACTATCACTACCGTTTAGTAATAAAGTAAAGCATTACATCGCGATTGCATTGCATACAATAAAGCGACAACCATATGGCTCCTGCCAGTTGCCGATAACTTGGTTACAAAACATGATCATCTCATACAATAAAATTCAACATCATGCCTTGACCATATCACATCACAACATGCCCTGCAAAAACAAGTTAGACGTCCTCTACTTTGTTGTTGCATGTTTTTACGTGGCTGCTACGGGCTTAAGTAAGAACCAATCTCACCTACGCATCAAAACCACAACGATAGTTTGTCAAATAGACTCCGTTTTAACCTTCGCAAGGACCGGGCGTAGCCATACTTGGTTCAACTAAAGTTGGAGAGACAGTCGCCCGCAAGCCATCTCTGTGCAAAGCACGTCGAGGGAACCGGTCTCGCGTAAGCGTACGCGTAAGGTTGGTCTGGGTCGTCTCGTCCAACAATACCGCCGAACCAAAATATGACATGCTGGTAGGCAGTATGACTTGTATCGTCCACAACTCACTTGTGTTCTACTCGTGCATATAACATCAACATCAATAACCTAGGCTCGGATGCCACTGTTGGGTTTCGTAGTAATTTCAAAAAATTTCCTACGCACACGCAAGATCATGTGATGTATAGCAACGAGGGGAGAGTATTGTCTACGTACCCAACGCAGACCGACTGCGGAACCGATGACACGACGTAGAGGAAGTAGTCGTACGTCTTCTCGATCCAACCGATCAAGCACCGAAACTACGGCACCTCCGAGTTCGAGCACATGTTCAGCTCGATGACGATCCCCGGACTCCGATCCAGCAAAGTGTCGGGGAAGAGTTTCTTCAGCACGACGGCGTGGTGACGATCTTGATGAACTACAGCAGCAGGGCTTCGCCTAAACTCCGCTACAGTATTATCGAGGAATATGGTGGCAGGGGGCACCGCACACGGCTAAGGAATCGATCACGTGGATCAACTTGTGTCAACTTGTGTGTTTAGAGGTGCCCCTGCCTCTGTATATAAAGGAGGAGAGGAGGGGAGGCTGGCCGGCCAAGGGGGGGGGAGGCGCAGGAGAGTCCTACTCCCTCTGGGAGTAGGATTCCCCCTCCAATCCTAGTCCAACTAGGATTCCTCGGAGGGGAAAAGAGGAGGAGGGGGCCGGCCACCTCTCCTAGTCCTAATAGGACTAGGGGAAGGGGGGGGCGCAGCCCATCTAGGGCAGCCCCTTCTCTTTTCCACTAAGGCCCACTATGGCCCAAATAGCTCCCGGGGGGTTCCGGTAACCCTCTCGGTATTCCGGTAAAATCCCGATTTCACCCGGAACACTTCCGATATCCAAATATAGGCTTCCAATATATCAATCTTTACGTCTCGACCATTTCGAGACTCCTCGTCATGTCCGTGATCATATACGGGACTCGGAACAACCTTCGGTACATCAAAATGCATAAACTCATAATATAACTGTCATCGTAACCTTAAGCGTGCGGACCCTACGGGTTCGAGAACAATGTAGACATGACCGAGACACGTCTCCGGTCAATAACCAATATCGGGACCTAGATGCCCATATTGGCTCCTACATATTCTACGAAGATCTTTATCGGTCAGACCGCATAACAACATACGTTGTTCCCTTTGTCATCGGTATGTTACTTGCCCGAGATTCGATCGTCGGTATCCAATACCTAGTTCAATCTCGTTACCGGCAAGTCTCTTTACTCATTCCGTAATACATCATCTCACAACTAACATATTAGTTGTAATGCTTGCAAGGCTTATGTGATGTGTATTACCGAGAGGGCCCAGAGATACCTCTCCGACAATCGGAGTGACAAATCCTAATCTCGAAATACGCCAACCCAACATCGACCATTGGAGACACCTGTAGTACTCCTTTATAATCACCCAGTTACGTTGTGACGTTTGGTAGTACCCAAAGTGTTCCTCCGGTAAACGGGAGTTGCATAATCTCATAGTCATAGGAACATGTATAAGTCATGAAGAAAGCAATAGCAACATACTAAACGATCGGGTCTAAGCTAATGGAATGGGTCATGTCAATCAGATCATTCTACTAATGATGTGACCTTGTTAATCAAATAACAACTCATTGTTTATGGTTAGGAAACATAACCATCTTTGATTAACGAGCTAGTCAAGTAGAGGCATACTAGTGACACTTTGTTTGTCTATATATTCACACATGTATTATGTTTCCGGTAAATACAATTCTAGCATGAATAATAAACATTTATCATGATTATAAGGAAATAAATAATAACTTTATTATTGCCTCTAGGGCATATTTCCTTCACCTAGCTGATACATGAGCTATTCGAGCATACAAAATAGAATTTCATTTGAAGGTTTAGAGTTTGGCACATACAAATTTACTTGGAACGGTAGGTAGATACCGCATATAGGAAGGTATGGTGGACTCATATGGAATAACTTTGGGGTTTATGGATTTTGGATGCACAAGCAGCATTCCCGTTTAGTACAAATGAAGGCTAGAAAAAGACTGGGAAGCGACCAACTAGAGAGCGACAACAGTCATGAACATGCATTAAAATTAATAGACATTGAGTGCAAACATGAGTAGGATATAATCCACCATGAACATAAATATCATGGAGGCTATGTTGATTTGGTTTCAACTACATGCGTGAACATGTGTCAAGTCAAGTCACTCGAATTGTTCAAAGGAGGATACCACCCTATCATACCACATAACAACCATTTTAATAGCATGTTGGCACGCAAGGTAAACCATTATAAACTCCTAGCTAATTAAGCATGGCATGAGCAACTATAATCTCTAATTGTCATTGCAAACATGTTTATTCATAATAGGCTGAATCAGGAACGATGAACTAATCATATTTATAAAAACAATAGAGGTCGAGTTCATACATGCTTCTCTCATCTCAATCAGTCCATCATATATCGTCATTATTGCCTTTCACTTGCACGACCGAACGGTGTGGATAATAATAACAGTGCATGTGCATTGGACTAAGCTGGAATCTGCAAGCATTTAATACAAGGGAGAAGACAAGGTAATATGGGCTCTCGGTTAAATTAACAATAATGCATATGAGAGCCACTCAACATTTTCATCATGGTCTTCTCCTCTTGACCCCCAAAGAAAAGAAAAGAAATAAAACTATTTACACGGGAATGCTCCCAACAAGCAAAAGAAGAATGAGAAATCTTTTTCAGTTTTATTTTAATTACTACTACTACAAGCATGGAAAGTAAACTAGCTAAAAGCTACAACTAATTTTTTTGGTTTTTCTTAAGGTTTTTCAAACACACAAGAACAAGACTAGAAAAGAAAATAAACTAGCATGGATAGTACAATGAAAAAGTATGAGCACCGACAACTAGAATGAGTGTGTGAACATGAATGTAGTATCAGTGAGAAATACGTACTTCCCCAAGATTAGGCTTTTGGCCTAAGTTGGTCTATGCCCATGGATCAAAGCTGCCTTCTCTGGTGTGCGGGGGAGTGTCTTCTGGGTGCCACTGGTTGGCGATCTCCTCCAGATCCCACTGATAAATAGACTGTCGATAAGGGTCAAGTGGTGGTTCTGGCTCAGGCTCTGGAGCTGGTGTCAAGCTCCAATATGTGTAAACGGCCTCCGGCAAGATGAGGTACGTGCCTGAAAATATGTTAAACAAAGAGGGCGCATGCAAGATAATAGTCTCACAGTGAGTTTTATTAAATGTCAACTTATACATAAGTACCATCTTCTTATTTTTAACAATAAATTTATGTGCTACCATACTCTTATAATCTAGAGAAATACAGGGCAGCAACTTTTCCTCTTTCTCATAATGCCTAATAGGTATCTTAAAGTGTTTAACAAGGTGTGAAGCAAAGATGCCTCCAAAGATGGGGCCCTTTGTACGGTTCAGACTTAATTGTTTAGCAATAATAGCGCCTAAACTGTAAGTTGTATCACGAAACAAAGCATGGAGCAAAATAACAATATTAGAGGCACTAAGATTTCCACTGTTCCAGCGACCAATTAAAGATCTACTAGCAAATATTGCGAAGTAATGTAGAACAAGAAAATGTATGCTAATAATTCTTGCACCTGAAACTTTCTTATCTCCCCTACAACGATCATATAAATAAAACCATCCACATCACTACGATGTGGTTCCTCTATGCTGCTCACAAAGGGTATCTTGCAAACCCCACAAAAATCATATAGTGACATCACCTTAACCTCATCATATAAATGAAACTCCACTGAAGGTGGTGATTTCCTAGCATGAAAGTAAAAATTTTGCACAAAAATATTAGTGAGTAGGAGACATTGATTGGCTGGTCGTGGAGGAAGTCGGTGAGGCCTGCGTTCTCAGCCAAATAATAAAAATCATCATGAATCCTGCTCTCAAGAACTCATCACAAGGCGATTCACATGGCCAAACTTCCGCGGTGCGAGGGATATTATACTTGGGCTTTCTATCCTCTTCACTTTGCTTATCTTTCGAGCTTCGGCTCGAAGAGCCCCTCAATAATCTCTTCATCATTTTCTGAAAATTTCTAAAATTTTTAGTAATTCAAAATAAAAGTGAACCAAACTCAACAAAATTGATAGCAACGACTCCCATAAGTGCCTAGAAACTATATCATGCATTAGAACTACTTGGGACCAAATAATTTGTCATGCAAGCTCAAGAACAGGGTCACCTCAGTAACAAAAATTTGCAATGAATAAGGCATTAGAGAAAAAACTAATTGGACCATTGGAGGAGTCACATACCGAAGAACAATCCCCCAAAATAGTTTTGTGAGTGAAGCTTTGAGCAAGGAGATCGAAAATCGCAGCAAAACGAGCTAGAACACGAGTTTGAGTTGTGTGGTGATTTTTTCTGGAGGAAGACGAAGTGTGTGGATGCAGGAATAAGTGGAGGGGGGCTACGTGGGGCCCACGAGGCAGGGGGCACGCCCAGGGGGGGTGGGCGCGCCCTGGACCCTCATGGCCAGGTGCTGGCTCCCTCTGGTGTGTTCTTAGTGCCAATAATTCTTAAATATTCTAGAAAAAAATCGTATTTCATTTTTGGGACATTTGGAGAACTTTTATTTTCGGGGTATTTTTTATTGCAAGGATAATTCAGAAAACAGACAGAAAATACTATTTTTGCTTTATTTAATCTAAATAAAAGAAAGTAAAAGGAGGGTATAGAAGGTTGTGCTTTCTAACTTCATCCATCTCATGCTCATCAAAACGAATCCACTAACAAGGTTGATCAAGTCTTGTTAACAAACTCATTTTGAATCGCATAAAACCGGAGAATCTTCGAATAGCACTAAGTTACCTCAACGGGGATATGCATGTCCCCAACAATAAGGATATCATATTTCTTCTTGACAGTAGGAAGAGGAATTGAAAACCTCCAATAGTAATAGTTGGAATCTTTCCAATAGAATTTATACTGTGGACTTGAGGTTGTTTCCTCTGAAAGTGTATCGGATGCTCATTACCATTAACATGAAAAGTGACATTGCCTTTGTTGCAATCAATAATAGCCCCTGCAGTATTCAAAAAGGGTCTACCAAGGATAATCAACATACTATCGTCCTCGGGAATATCTATCGTCCTCGGGAATATCTATTGGAAATATGCCCTAGAGGCAATAATAAAAGGATTATTATTATATTTCCTTGTTCATGATGATTGTCTTTTATTCATGCTATAATTGTATTATCCGGAAATCGTAATACACATGTGAATACTTAGACCAAATACATCCCTAGTAAGCCTCTAGTTGACTAGCTCGTTGGTCAACAGATAGTCATGGTTTTCTGACTATGGACATTAGATGTCGTTGACAATGGGATCACATCATTAGGAGAATGATGTGACGGACAAGACCCAATCCTAAGCATAGCACAAGAACGTGTAGTTCGTTTTGCTAGAGCTTTTCCAATGTCAAGTATCTCTTCCTTAGACCATGAGATCGTGTAACTCCCGGATACCGTAGGAGTGCTTTGGGTGTACCAAACGTCACAACGTAACTGGGTGACTACAAAGGTGCACTACAGGTATCTCCGAAAGTGTCTGTTGGGTTGACACGGATCGAGACTAGGATTTGTCACTCCGTATTACGGAGAGGTATCACTGGGCCCACTCGGTAGTGCATCATCATAATGAGCTCAAAGTGACCAAGTGTATGGTCATGGGATCATGCATTACGGTACGAGTAAAGTGACTTGCCGGTAACGAGACTGAACGAGGTATTGGGATACCGACGATCGAGTCTCGGGCAAGTAACATACCGACTGACGAAAGGAATAGTATACGGGGTTGCTTGAATCCTCGACATCGTGGTTCATCCGATGAGATCATCGAGGAGTATGTGGGAGCCAACATGGGTATCCAGATCCCGATGTTGGTTATTGACCGGAGAGCCGTCTCGGTCATGTCTGCATGTCTCCCGAACCCGTAGGGTCTACACACTTAAGGTTCGGTGACGCTAGGGTTGTGTGAATATGAGTATGCAGCAAACCGAATGTCGTTCGGAGTCCCGGATGAGATCCCGGACATCACGAGGAGTTCCGGAATGGTCTGAAGGTAAAGAATTATATATAGGAAATGCTGTTTCGGCCATCGGGAAAGTTTCGGTGTCACCCGGTATTGTACTGGGACCACCGGAAGGGTCCCGGGGGTCCACCGAGTGGGGCCACCTATCCCGGAGGGCCCCGTGGGATGAAGTGGGAGGGGAACCAGCCCCTAGTGGGCTGGTGCGCCCCCCCTTGGGCCCCCTGCGCCTAGGGTTGGAAAACCCTAGGTGGGGGGGCACACCACTTGCCTTGGGGGGCACTCCACCCCCCTGGCCGCCGCCCCCCTTGGGAGATTGCATCTCCCAGGGCCGGCACCCCCCCTGGGGGCCTATATAAAGGAGGTCAGGGGGAGGGCAGCCGGACCCTGTGCATTGGCGCCTTCCTCCCCCTGCTACACCTCGTCCTCCTCCCGCAGCAGCTTGGCGAAGCCCTGCCGGAGTTCTGCTGCATCCACCACCACGCCGTTGTGCTGCTGGATCATCATCAACCTCTCCTTCCCCCTTGCTGGATCAAGAAGGAGGAGACGTCGTCCGTTCCGTACGTGTGTTGAACGCGGAGGTGCTGTCCATTCAACACTTGGTCATCGGTGATTTGAATCACGGCGAGTACGACTCCATCATCACCGTCCTCTTGAACGCTTCCGCACGCAATCTACAAAGTGGTATGTAGATGCAATCTCTCTCCCATGACTCATTGCTTAGATGAACTCATAGATGGATCTTGGTGAAACCGTAGAATTTTTTTAATTTTCTACAACATTCCCCAACAGTGGCATCATGAGCTAGGTCTATGCGTAGTACTCTATTGCATGAGTAGAACACAATTTTGTTGTGGGCGTAGATCTTGTCAACTTGCTTGCCACTACTAGTCTTTTCTTGCTTCAGCGGTATTGTGGGATGAAGCGGCCCGGACCGACCTTACACGTACGCTTACGTGAGACAGGTTCCACCGACTGACATGCACTAGTTGCATAAGGTGGCTAGCGGGTGTCTGTCTCTCCTACTTTAGTTGGAGCGGATTAGATGAAAAGGGTCCTTATGAAGGGTAAATAGAAGTTGACAAAAATCACATTGTGGTTATTCGTAGGTAAGAAAACGTTCTTGCTAGAACCCAATTGCAGCCACGTAAAAGATGCAACAACAATTAGAGAACGTCTAACTTGTTTTTGCAGCAATTGTCATGTGATGTGATATGGCCAGAAGTTGTGATGAATGATGAATGATATATTGTGATGTATGAGATCATGTTCATGTAATAGGAATCACGACTTGCATGTTGATGAGTATGACAACCGGAAGGAGCCATAGGAGTTGTCTTTATTTTTGTATGACCTGCGTGTCATTGAAGAATGCCATGTAAATTACTTTACTTTATTGCTAAACGCGTTAGCCATAGAAGTAGAAGTAGTCGATGGCGTGACAACTTCATGAAGACACGATGATGGAGATCATGATGATGGAGATCATGGTGTCATGCCGGTGACGAAGATGATCATGGAGCCCCGAAGATGGAGATCAAAGGAGCTATATGATATTGGCCATATCATGTCACTATTATATAATTGCATGTGATGTTTATTATGTCTTATGCATCTTGTTTACTTAGAGCGACGGTAGTAAATAAGATGATCCCTTATAACAATTTCAAGAAAGTGTTCCCCCTAACTGTGCACCATTGCTAAAGTTCGTCGTTTCGAAGCACCACGTGATGATCGGGTGTGATAGATCCTTACGTTCACATACAACGGGTGTAAGACAGTTTTACACATGCAGAAACACTTAGGGTTAACTTGACGAGCCTAGCATGTACAGACATGGCCTCAGAACACAAGAGACCGAAAGGTCGAACATGAGTCGTATGGAAGATACGATCAACATGGAGATGTTCACCGATGATGACTAGTCCGTCTCACGTGATGATCGGACACGGCCTAGTCGACTCGGATCGTGTAACACTTAGATGACTAGAGGGATGCCAATCTGAGTGGGAGTTCATTAAATAATTTGATTAGATGAACTTAATTATCATGAACTTAGTCTAAAGTCTTTGCAAAATATGTCTTGTAGATCAAATGGCCAACGCTCATGTCAACATGAACTTCAACGCGTTCCTAGAGAAAACCAAGCTGAAAGATGATGGCAGCAACTATTCAGATTGGGTCCGGAACCTGAGGATCATCCTCATAGCAGCCAAGAAAGGTTATGTCCTAGATGCACCGCTAGGTGAAGCACCCATCCCTGTTATGAACACTTGGCAGTCACGTGCTGATGATTACTCCCTCGTTCAGTGCGGCATGCTTTATAGCTTAGAATCGGGGCTCCAAAAGCGTTTTGAGCGACATGGAGCATATGAGATGTTCGAGGAGCTGAAAATGGTTTTTCAAGCTCATGCCCGGGTCGAGAGATATGAAGTCTCCGACAAGTTCTATAGTTGTAAGATGGAGGAAAACAGTTCTGTCAGTGAGCACATACTCAAAATGTCTGGGTTGCACAACCGCCTGTCCCAGCTGGAGATCAACCTCCCGGACGAGGCGGTCATTGACAGAATCCTTCAGTCGCTCCCACCAAGCTACAAGAGCTTTGTGTTGAACTACAATATGCAGGGGATGGTGAAGACCATTCCTGAAGTATTTTCAATGCTGAAGTCAGCAGAGGTTGAAATCAAGAAAGAGCATCAAGTGTTGATGGTCAATAAGACCACTAAGTTCAAGAAGGGCAAGGGTAAGAAGAACTTCAAGAAGGACGGCAAAGATGTTGCCGCGCCCGGTAAGCCAGTTACCGGGAAGAAGTCAAAGAATGGACCCAAGCCTGAGACTGAGTGCTTTTATTGCAAAGGGAAGGGTCACTGGAAGCGGAACTGCCCCAAATACTTAGCGGGCAAGAAGGCCGGCAACACTAAAGGTATATTTGATATACATGTAATTGATGTGTACCTTACCAGTACTCGTAGTAACTTCTGGGTATTTGATACCGGTGCCGTTGCTCATATTTGTAACTCACAACAGGAGCTGCGGAATAAGCGGAGACTGGCGAAGGACGAGGTGACGATGCGCGTCGGGAATGGTTCCAAGGTCGATGTGATCGCCGTCGGCACGCTACCTCTACATTTACCCACGGGATTAGTTATGAACCTCAATAATTGTTATTTAGTGCCAAGTTTGAGCATGAACATTGTATCTGGATCTCGTTTAATACGAGATGGCTACTCATTTAAATCCAAGAATAATGGTTGTTCTATTTATATGAGAGATATGTTTTATGGTCATGCCCCGATGGTCAATGGTTTATTCTTAATGAATCTCGAACGTAATGTTACACATATTCATAGTGTGAATACCAAAAGATGTAAAGTTGATAACGATAGTCCCACATACTTGTGGCACTGCCGCCTTGGTCACATTGGTGTCAAGCGCATGAAGAAGCTCCATGCTGATGGAATTTTAGAGTCTCTCGATTATTAATCATTTGACACATGCGAACCATGCCTCATGGGCAAAATGACCAAGACTCCGTACTCCGGAACAATGGAGTGAGCAACCAACTTATTGGAAATCATACATACTGATGTGTGTGGTCCAATAAGCGTTGAGGCTCGCGAAGGATATCGTTATGTTCTCACTCTCACTGATGACTTGAGTAGATATGGGTATGTCTACTTGATGAAACACAAGTCTGAGACCTTTGAAAAGTTCAAGGAATTTTAGAATGAGGTAGAGAATCAACATGACCGAAAGATAAAGTTCCTACGATCAGATCGTGGAGGAGAATATTTAAGTCACGAATTTGGTACGAACTTAAGAAAATGTGGAATCGTTTCACAACTCACGCCGCCTGGAACACCTCATCGTAACGGTGTGTCCGAATGTCGTAATCGCACTCTATTGGATATGGTGCGATCTATGATGTCTCTTAGCGATTTACCGCTATCATTTTGGGGATACGCTCTAGAGACAGCTACATTCACATTAAATAGGGCACCGTCTAAATCCGTTGAGACGACACCGTATGAATTATGGTTTGGGAAGAAACCTAAGCTGTCGTTTCTAAAAGTTTGGGGATGCGATGCTTATGTCAAGAAATTACAACCTGAAAAGCTCGAACCCAAGTCGTAAAAATGCGTCTTCATAGGATACCCTAAGGAAACCATTGGGTATACCTTCTACTTAAGATCCGAGGGCAAGATCTTTGTTGCCAAGAACGGATCCTTTCTGGAAAAAGAGTTTCTCTCAAAAGGAGTAAGTGGGAGGAAAGTAGAACTCGATGAACCTGTGGTGCCTACACCGACTGGAGAGGAAATAGATGATGATGATCAAGGTACTTCAGATCAAGTTGCTACTGAACTTCGTAGGTCCACAAGGACACGTTCTACACCAGAGTGGTATGGCAACCCTGTCCTGGTAATCATGTTGTTAGACAACGGTGAACCTTCGAACTATGAAGAAGCGATGGCGGGCCCAGATTCCAATAAGTGGCTTGAAGCCATGCAATCCGAGATAGAATCCATGTATGAAAACAAAGTATGGACTTTGACTGACTTGCCCGATGATCGGCGAGCGATAGAAAACAAATGGATCTTTAAGAAGAAGACGGACGCGGATGGTAATGTCACCATCTATAAAGCTCGACTTGTCGCTAAGGGTTATCGGCATGTTCAAGGAATTGACTACGATGAGACTTTCTCTCCCGTAGCGAAGCTTAAGTCCGTCCGAATCATGTTAGCAATTGCCGCATACTATGATTATGAGATATGGCAGATGGACGTCAAAACGGCATTCCTTAGTGGTTATCTTAAGGAAGAGCTGTATA
Source organism: Triticum dicoccoides (assembly GCF_002162155.2). Lineage (NCBI taxonomy): Eukaryota > Viridiplantae > Streptophyta > Magnoliopsida > Poales > Poaceae > Triticum > Triticum dicoccoides. The sequence continues at coordinate 502,012,030 of NC_041389.1, forward strand.
TGATGCAGCCAGAAGGTTTTGTCGATCCTAAGAATGCTAACAAAGTATGCAAGCTCCATCGATCCATTTATGGGCTGGTGCAAGCATCTCGGAGTTGGAACATTCGCTTTGATGAGATGATCAAAGCGTTTGGGTTTATGCAGACTTATGGAGAAGCCTGCGTTTACAAGAAAGTGAGTGGGAGCTCTGTAGCATTTCTCATATTATATGTAGATGACATACTTTTGATGGGAAATGATATAGAATTCTTGGACAACATTAAGGCCTACTTGAATAAGTGTTTTTCAATGAAGGACCTTGGAGAAGCTGCTTACATATTAGGCATCAAGATCTATAGGGATAGATCCAGGCGCCTCATAGGTCTTTCACAAAGCACATACCTTGATAAGATTTTGAAGAAGTTCAAAATGGATCAGTCCAAGAAAGGGTTCTTGCGTGTACTGCAAGGTGTGAGATTGAGCTCGGCTCAATGCCCGACCACGGCAAAAGATAAAGAAGAGATGAGTGTCATCCCCTATGCCTCAACCATAGGATCTATTATGTATGCCATGCTGTGTACCAGACCTGATGTAAACCTTGCCGTAAGTTTGGTAGGAAGGTACCAAAGTAATCCCGGCAAGGAACACTGGAGAGCGGTCAAGAATATCCTGAAGTACCTGAAAAGGACAAAGGACATGTTTCTCGTTTATGGAGGTGACGAAGAGCTCGTCATAAAGGGTTACGTCGACGCTAGCTTCGACAACGATCTGGATGACTCTAATTCACAAACCGGATACGTGTATATGTTGAATGGTGGGGCAGTAAGCTGGTGCAGCTGCAAGCAGAGCGTAGTGGCGGGATCTACATGTGAAGCGGAGTACATGGCAGCCTCGGAGGCAGCGCATGAAGCAATCTGGGTGAAGGAGTTCATCACCGACCTAGGAGTCATACCCAATGCGTCGGGGCCGATCAAACTCTTCTGTGACAACACTGGAGCTATTTCCCTTGCCAAGGAGCCCAGGTTTCACAAGAAGACCAGGCACATCAAGCGTCGTTTCAACTCCATCCGTGAAAATGTTCAAGATGGAGACATATATATTTGCAAAGTACATACGGATCTGAATGTCGCAGATCCGTTGACTAAACCTCTTTCGCGAGCAAAACATGATCAACACCAGAACTCTATGGGTGTTCGATTCATCACAATGTAACTAGATTATTGACTCTAGTGCAAGTGGGAGACTGTTGGAAATATGCCCTAGAGGCAATAATAAAAGGATTATTATTATATTTCCTTGTTCATGATGATTGTCTTTTATTCATGCTATAATTGTATTATCCAGAAATCGTAATACACGTGTGAATACTTAGACCAAATACGTCCCTAGTAAGCCTCTAGTTGACTAGCTCGTTGGTCAACAGATAGTCATGGTTTCCTGACTATGGACATTAGATGTCGTTGACAACGGGATCACATCATTAGGAGAATGATGTGATGGACAAGACCCAATCCTAAGCATAGCACAAGATCGTGTAGTTCGTTTTGCTAGAGCTTTTCCAATGTCAAGTATCTCTTCCTTAGACCATGAGATCGTGTAACTCCCGGATACCGTAGGAGTGCTTTGGGTGTACCAAACGTCACAACGTAACTGGGTGACTATAAAGGTGCACTACAGGTATCTCCGAAAGTGTCTGTTGGGTTGACACGGATCGAGACTAGGATTTGTCACTCCGTATTACGGAGAGGTATCACTAGGCCCACTCGGTAGTGCATCATCATAATGAGCTCAAAGTGACCAAGTGTCTGGTCACGGGATCATGCATTACGGTACGAGTAAATTGACTTGCCGGTAACGAGACTGAACGAGGTATTGGGATACCGATGATCGAGTCTCGGGCAAGTAACATATCGACTGACAAAAGGAATAGTATACGGGGTTGCTTGAATCCTCGACATCGTGGTTCATCCGATGAGATCATCGAGGAGTATGTGGGAGCCAACATGGATATCCAGATCCCGCTGTTGGTTATTGACCGGAGAGCCGTCTCAGCCATGTCTACATGTCTCCCGAACCCGTAGGGTCTACACACTTAAGGTTCGATGACGCTAGGGTTGTATGAATATGAGTATGCAGCAAACTGAATGTTGTTCGGAGTCCTGGATGAGATCCCGGACGTCACGAGGAGTTCCGGAATGGTCCGGAGGTAAAGAATTATATATAGGAAATGCTGTTTCGGCCATCGGGAAAGTTTCGGGGTCACCCGGTATTGTACCGGGACCATCGGAAGGGTTCCGGGGGTCCACCGGGTGGGGCCACCTATCCCGGAGGGCCCCATGGGCTGAAGTGGGAGGGGAACCAGCCCCTAGTGGGCTCGTGCACCCCCCTTGGGCCCCCCTGCGCCTAGGGTTGGAAACCCTAGGTGGGGGGGGGGGCACCACTTGCCTTGGGGGGCACTCCACCCCCCCTGGCCGCCGCCCCCTTGGGAGATTGCATCTCCCAGGGCCGGCGCCCTCCCTAGGGGCCTATATAGAGGAGGGCAGGGGGGAGGGCAGCCGGACCCTGTGCATTGGCGCCTCCCTCCCCCTGCTACACCTCGTCCTCCTCCCGCAACAGCTTGGCGAAGCCCTGCCGGAGTTCTGCTGCATCCACCACCACGCCGTTGTGCTGCTGGATCATCATCAACCTCTCCTTCCCCCTTGCTGGATCAAGAAGGAGGAGACGTCGTCCATTCCGTACGTGTGTTGAACGTGGAGGTGCTGTCCGTTCAGCACTTGGTCATCGGTGATTTGAATCACGGCGAGTACGACTCCATCATCACCGTCCTCTTGAACGCTTCCGCACGCAATCTACAAAGTGGTATGTAGATGCAATCTCTCTCCCATGACTCGTTGCTTAGATGAACTCATAGATGGATCTTGGTGAAACCGTAGGAAATTTTTTAATTTTCTGCAATGTTCCCCAACAATATCAAGAATAACAAAGTCCGCTAAAATAGTAACGTTTGCAACCACAACAGGCACATCCTCAAAAATACCGTCAGGTATAGGAGTTGATTTATCGGGCATTTGCAAAGATATTTTAGTAGGTGTCAACTTATTCAAATCAAGTCTACGATATAAAGAGAGAGGCATAACACTAACACCGGCTCCAAGATCACATAAAGCAGTTTTAACATAGTTTCTTTTAATGGAGCACGGTATAGTTGGTACTCCTGAATCTCCTAGTTTCTTTGGTATTCCACCCTTACAAGTATAATTAGCAAGCATGGTGAAAATTTCAGCTTCCGATATCTTTCTTTTATTTGTAACAATATCCTTCATATACTTAGCATAAGGATTCATTTTAAGCATATCAGTAAAACACATACGCAAAAAGATAGGTCTAATCATTTCAGCAAAGCACTCAAAATCCTCATCATTCTTTTTCTTGGATGATTTAGGAGGAAAAGGCATGGGTTTCTGAACCCATGGTTCTCTTTCTTTACTGTGCTTCCTAGCAACGAAGTCTCTCTTATCATAACGTTGATTCTTTGATTGTGGGTTATCAAGATCAACAGCAGGTTCAACCTCTACATTATTATTATTGCTAGGTTGAGCATCAACATGAACATCATCATTAACATTATCACTAGGTTTATGTTCATTACCAAATTGTGTTTCAGCATCAGAAATAGAAATATCATCATTAGGATTCTCAGGTGTGTCAACAACAGGTTCACTAGAAGCATGCAAAGTCCTATCATTTTTCTTCTTCTTCTTTTTAGAAGGACTGGGTGCATCGACATTATTTTTTGAGAATCTTGATCAATTCTCTTAAGGTGGCCCTCAGGATACAAAGGTTCCTGAGTTATTCTACCACCTCTAGTCACAACTCTAACAGCATTATTATTTTTCTTATCATTTAATTCATTGAGCAAATCATTTTGAGCTTTAAGCACTTGTTTCACTTGAGTGGTAACCATAGAAGCATGTTTACTAATAAGTTTAAGTTTGTCTTTAACTCTAGACATATAATCACTCAAGTGTTCAATCATATAAGCATTATGTTTCAATTGTCTACCAATATAAGCATTGAAGTTTTCTTGTTTAACAATAAAATTATCAAACTCATCCAAGCATTGACTAGCAGACTTATAATGAGGAATATCACCTTCATCAAATCTATAGAGACAATTTACCTTTACTACTTGTGTCGGGTTATCAAGACCATGTATTTCTTCAATAGGCGGTAAATTCTTAACATCTTCAGCTTTAATACCCTTTTCTTTCATAGATTTCTTTACCTCTTGCATATCTTCAGAACTGAGAAATATAACACCCCTTTTCTTCGTAGTTGGCTTAGGAGTTGGTTCAGGAAGTGTCCAATTGTTTTCATTAGTCAACATTATTCAATAACAATTCTGCTTGATCAATAGTTCTTTCCCTAAAAACACAACCAACACAACTATTCAGGTGGTCTCTGGAAGCATCGATTAGTCCATTATAAAAGATATCAAGTATTTCATTTTTCTTGAGAGGATGATCTGGCAAAGCATTAAGTAATCGGAGAAGTCTCCCCCAAGCTTGTGGGAGACTCTCTTCTTCAATTTGTACAAAATTATATATTTCCCTTAAAGCAACTTGTTTCTTATGAGCGAGGAAATATTTAGCAGAGAAGTAATAAATTATATCATGGGGACTACACACACAACCAGGATCATGGGAATTAAACCAAGTTTTAGCATCACCCTTTAATGAGAATGAAAATAATTTAAGGATATAGTAGTAACGAGTTTTCTCATCATTAGTGAATAGGGTGGTTATATCATTCAATTTAGTAAGATGTGCCACAACAGTTTCAGATTCATAGCCATAAAAAGGATCAAATTTAAGCAAAGTAATTATCTCAGGATCGACATAGAAATCATAATCCTTATCAGTAATAAAGATAGGTGAAGTAGCAAAAGCAGGGTCATATTTCATTCTAGCATTCAGAGATTTTTCTTTCAGCTTAGCTAATAATTTCTTAAGATCAAATCTATCATTGCAAGCAAGAAAATCTCTAGCAGTTTCGTCATCCATAACATAACCCTCAGGAACAACAGGCAATTCATATCTAGGGGGAGAATCTTCATCATCACTTTCATCAGTATTATCAGTTTCAATATTTTCATTCTCTCTAGCCCTAGCAAGTTCTTCATCAAGAAATTCACCTAGTGGCACAGTATTATCAAGCATATAAGTAGTTTCATCATAAGCATCACGATTAGCAGAAGTGGCATCATCAATAACATTGCGACATATAAGAATTAATAGCAGAAGCAAGTTTAGGTGTCGCAAGTTTACTCAAAACAGAAGGAGAATCAAGTGCAGAGCTAGATGGCAGTTCCTTACCTCCCCTCGTAGTTGAGGGATAAATTTTGGTTTTCTCGTCTTTCAAGTTCCTCATAGTGATCAGCAGATATAAATCCCAAGTGACTTAAAGAATAGAGCTATGCTCCCCGGGAACGACGCCAGAAAATAGTCTTGATAACCCACAAGTATAGGGGATCGCAATAGTTTCCGAGGGTAGAGTATTCAACCCAAATTTATTGATTCGACACAAGGGAAGCCAAAGAATATTCTCAAGTATTAACAGTTGAGTTGTCAATTCAACCACACCTGGAAAACTTAATATCTACAGCAAAGTATTTAATAGCAAAGTAATATGGACGTAACGGTAACAGTGGCAAAAGTAATAGTAGCAGTTTTGTAGTAATTGTAACAGTCACAACGGTAAAGTAACTAAGCAAAGATCAATATGTGAAAAGCTCGCAGGCATTGGATCAGTGATGGATAATTATGTCGGATGCGATTCCTCATGCAATAGTTATAACATAGGGTGACACAGAACTAGCTCCAGTTCATCGATGTAATGTAGGCATGTATTCCGAATATAGTCATACGTGCTTATGGAAAAGAACTTGCATGACATCTTTTGTCCTACCCTCCCGTGGCAGCGGGTCCTATTGGAAACTAAGGGATATTGAGGCCTCCTCTTAATAGAGTACCGGACCAAAGCATTAACACTTAGTGAATACAGGAACTCCTCAAACTACGGTCATCACCGGTAAGTATCCCGATTATTGTCACTTCGGGGTGAACGGATCATAACACATAATAGGTGACTATAGACTTGCAAGATAGGATCAAGAACTCACATATATTTATGGAAACATAATAGGTTCAGATCTGAAATCATGGCACTCGGGCCCTAGTGACAAGCATTAAGCATAACAAAGTCATAGCAATATCAATCTCAGAACATAATGGATAAGGGGGATCAAACCCTAACAAAACTAACTTGATTACATGGTAAATCTCATCCAACCCATCACCGTCCAACAGGCTTATGATGGAATTACTCACACACGGCGGTGAGCATCATGAAATTGGTGATGGAGGATGGTTGATGATGACAACGACGAGGATTCCCCTCTCCGGAGCCCCGAACGGACTCCAGATCAGCCCTCCCGAGAGAGATTAGGACTTGGCGGCGGCTCTGTATCGTAAAAAATGATGAATCCTTCTCTCTGATTTTTTCTCCCCGAACGTGAATGTATAGAGTTGGAGTTGAGGTCGGTGGAGCCTCAGGGGGCCCACGAGATAGGGGGCGCGTCCAGGGGGGCAGGCGCGCCTCCCACCCTCATGGATAGGGTGTGGGCCCCCTGGTCTTGATTCTTTTGCCAGTATTTTTTATTAATTCCAAAAATATTCTCTGTGGAGTTTCAGGTCATTCCGAAAACTTTTATTTCTGCACAAAAATAACACCATGACAATTCTGCTGAAAACAATGTTAGTCCGGGTTAGTTCCATTCAAATCATGCAAGTTAGAGTCCAAAACAAGGGCAAAAGTGTTTGAAAAAGTAGATATGATGGAGACGTATCAGTGTTCCTATTCAATATCGAAGCGACGTGAGAGGCCGCACCTGCTCTGTGACGGCATGAATGCGGCACCAGGGCTCTCAAGTGGCATGAATTCGCTGCAACCACTTCAGGCGAAAAAGGGCGTGGGGGCATGGGAGAGGATTTTGGGTGGGTCCTTGGTGTCAAAAGTGTGTGCGGTAGCTGTCCAGACGGCCGCAAAGCCTCTCCCCCTCTCGTTTTGCTTCTGGTTTGTGGGAAAAGGATTTTTGGACTGGTCCGCTGACAGATGCGGGATCGTGTTGGATGGCAAAAGACGTGGTCCAGACAGATGTGGGGCTTTGAGGGTCTATGGTGGTGATACCCGAAATGTTTTTATATAGGGAGTACTAGTCCATGCAAAAATAAAAGAGAGGATAAATGCTACGGGTTGGCCTGGGGGCCAAAGTGGGCAGAGTGTGGACAGTCTTCATATGTGAGAGCTATATGTCTGGCTTAGAGCGAGACGATAGCTTCTCTCGCGTCTACAGTAAATGCACCGGCCTTTTAGCGCACTGAAAAATAATGGAGGAAATGGAGAGCGTGAGGTTTGATACCAAGACCTCCCCGTTTTAATGTAAGGCTACTATCCAATAATTCATCATCAAGTTCGTGTTATATTACTGTTTGGACGCATTTAGCGAGTGGTCGGTTGCTCGTTAGACATCCAGAGTGACTGACCATATAAAGTTTTTGTCTCCCTAATTCATATTAGGAAAAGACTAATTCATATTACAAAAAGTACCATGTAAACAGTAAAAAGCAAAAAAGGTACTATGTAAAGTGTGAACACATTTAACTTGGGTTTTTACTAGAATTTTGCAGAGAACTTGAAGACGGCCTGCTTTCCGAGGTTTTTTATTATTACTGTTGTCATCGGTTTTTCTTTGTTTCTTTCTCGGTTTTTACATTTGTTTTTCTTTATTTCCTTTGTTTGGCTTCAGTTTTCTTTGTTTCTTTCTCGGTTTTCAATGACTTTTTTCTTTCCTTCCCTTTTTCTTCAGCTTTGCTTGTTTGTTTATCATTTTTCATCTTTTTTTTGTTTCCCTCAGATTTTATTGTTTTCTATACTCATTTTTCTATATATCTAATACATTTTTCTAATATTAGTTGACTTAGTACACCAACAAACTCAAGAAAACCTGTCGTAATCAGAACGGTATGGATGGATAAAAACCGATCACAACACCTAGCTCAACAATGGAGTTGCGTCGGAACAGAAAACCAGCTTCGTGAGACCCGCGCTGGGACGAGAAAACTATGCACGCGACTGAACTTGAAAGCCGTCAGATAACAGACCACAGAAACAACGACCAGGCTGAAACAAAACCTTGTTTTTTTTTTTTTTTTGAAACAAAACCTTGTTCCCTCATCGAAAGATCAAGCTCGCAGTCGCAGTCAAGCGGGGCCCATGACCCCCACTGGGGCAGAGGCCATGCAGGCGGCCACCGCCGGTGCTGGCGGCAGTCAAACCCTAGATCGGCTCCCCATCGCCAGTCACGAGGAAACAGGACTGGCTACGAAACAATCGACTGAAAATTAAATTTGGGTCAGTCGAGTGACCCAAACTTGTTTCAGCAAACGAAGGCCTAACTCAATCGCACGTAAAAAATTAAGGCTGGTCACAGTGGGGAGGAACTTAGGAGTAATATCACACTCTAATACAACTTTGCTTATGTGACATTTATTTAATGAAGAGAGAGGTGTTTGTAGTAACTAGCTAAGTTATCGGAACATCACACACTTCAAGAAACAATGAGTCTATAACCTAATATATAGATCGTTGCATGACACTATATAGATGTTACTATCCACTATGAAGATAGTAACATAGTCTAGGAAAGTGTGTAAGTTACTAGCTTATGTTCTTGGCCATTGTGACCAGCCTAAGGGGAGCTGGCCGGCTGGTGTCACACGCGAAATTAGTTCGCTTTCTGAGGCATTCGTACGGGCAGCTCTGAGCAGTGCACATGCACAAACGACGTACGTACGTATGTGCCTACACCAACACTGCTAGCTAGCTACATTCCTCTTCTTCATTTTTTTTCTGGATCGGAGGACGGAGCCTTCGAACACAAGCATTCACGCATCTCAAGTACGAGTATTATACATGACTATTTGCAAAAAAGTACTGTACGTCACTGCAAATATCTGTATGCACATGCACTCCCTCCCATCGATCGCTGGTAGCTAAATAAGTGCATCTCAATGTAGTAACAAACCATGCATGTTAGTCGACTGAAAATAAAATTTGGGTTAGTCGACTGACTCAAATTAAAACAGATAGTGATTTTTTCATACAATTTACATATAGATTGTGCTTTTTTGTAATATGCAATAACACACAGATTCTATGTCCAGAAGAGGCACGTACGCACAGTAGAGCGTAGCGAGTACAGTGGAAAGCTAACTCCTAATTCATCCGCACACGCACATTACCAAGTTAGATTCTCGACCGCCCGCCTAGCCCCCGCCGGTGGCCATTCCGGCCCCGGCGTCCACGCCTCGCCTCCACCGGCCTGCACCTCGCCGGTATCTCCGACGCGATCTCCCGTGGGTGTCTCTCCAACTCCAACATCCAAGATCAGCTGCCGCCTGCCCTCACCCTCTCCCCTACCATGGCTCTCGCCGACCTCTGACTTCGACAAGGGTCAAGATTTTGCTGCTGAAATCTGGAGGAAATGGGGTGTTCTAATCAACTATGTTGAAGATCAAGACACTGAAGAATTCCCTATGGTGGCTGAATTTACCAGATCACGACTGCGCCTCACGGAGGAATCGGTTAGCACTATTCTCTTGGCCTGTTTTGGGGGTAGAGCATCCCTTTTTAAAGTCAAGTTGCTGCAAAATTGGTCTTTCAAGTTTATTGTCTCATCCAAAGAAGTTGGTTTATCCATCATCAAAGGGGGTAACATCTCTCTTCCCCTTCTCAATGTTAACTTTCTGCTCTGAGGAGAAGGAGGCCCCAACTCACATTGGGAACTCGATCAATACCTACAAGAGAAAGAGGATGAATGGACGCATGTTTTCCGTCGTCATCCCAGAAAATCCTACGTTGATGCCATTAGATCTCCTGGTTTTTTCCCCATTCCTACTCGTGCTGATCATCATGCTTCGCCTGATCGATCATCCCAGTCAATTAGACATGCTCCATCATCGGGTCATAATGGCCATTATGGCAATAATGGTCATTCATTGGCCATCATGCAGCCAAGGGCGGGATCTACGCAAATTCAAAACACCCAACAGGCCTTCTGTGTGCGCTGCCTACTCTTTGGACACGCTAGGCCCAACTGTTCCAATCGTATCAAGTGTAGGGCCTGCAAGAAATGGGGCCACATTGCAAAAGTCTGCTACTCCTTGGCCCAGCCCAACCACCAACAGCCCACCAATCCATTACCTGGCCCAAACCGGGCGATTGCGATTTCGAGGCACATAGCCACTGTTCGCGCTGCTAAATTGGCAGGTGCGGTCAATCAGCCATCATCTCCTGCTCGCCTCGATTTTACCTCCTTTGTTCCTTCCCGAATTAGCTCCCTCCATTACTCCGCCTCATCGCCTTCTGTTGCGCAAAGATTGCAGGCCGCCACCATCCCCATTGCCCAGCGCCCGCCGCACATCTTAGCTCCGTCCATCTCTTCCCCAGAGCATAGCACCGCCATGGCCTCCTTCCCCTTTGATCCCTCCCCTTTCCTCCCTCCTAACCACCAGAGCATTACGGTGGAAGGGAGACCTGCGTGGATCAAAGTCCTGGCGGCGGCGCCAACTCCTCTTCATGAAGATTGGGCCATCGCCACCATCGCGCCCATGCCAAATCTACCTGTGGATTTCAACACGGTGCGTGAGGTACTCTCTGACTTCCTCACTGGAAAACATCTAGGCTTTCGAGAGATTACTCAGTGTCCATTTGGGCAAGCATATGTTCAACTCAACAGTGTCTTCGATCGGGATGATTTGGTGGCTAACAGCCCACATCAGTACACTGATGTCCATGTTATCTTTCAAAACCATGACAAGGGGCTGAACTAGAGAAAGCTTGTTCTTACTAGAGAGGTCTGGGTTCTGCTCTGTGGTTATCCGTTTGACAGAAGAAACATTAGAGAAATCAATGATGCGGTCAGTAAATTTGGGAAGTTTGTGATGTGGGACAGAGTCAGAAGCACAAAGGCCAATCAGATGGTTAAGATCAAAGTGGAAGAATTGAGAGATATACCTTCAAGTATTGTTTTTGGAGATGGGGAGCACTCTGACTCTCTCACTGTACCGGTAGTTATTCTGCAACATCATGTTCTTGGGGAAGAACCACACGATGAGGATCAGATCCCTCCGTTCGGCAATCCACACCCACAGCCTACTCGGCCTCATCACCACCCCAACCAGCACAACCATTTCCTGGGCCCACTTCAGCATCATGAGGTTGTGCCTCCAGTGAATCCACCACTGAATCTCAACTTGGCTCTACCAAATGAATGAAATGAGGAACAGATGGAAGAGGAAGAAGACCCTGAGGAGATGCCTGGCTGGGGGCATTGGGCTATGCCTGCAGGTAACCCTGGCATTGATCAAGAGTTGCATCCTGGTGAGTTTCTTGAGCTTTAGGTTCTGATGGCTCCCATGGAGGAAGATCAACCACAAAATCTGGATTTGGTGCCACATAGCAGCCTCACACTCTCACTGGGACAGTCAGCTAGGAGTGGAAATACAGGTGCTTCTGTGGCTGGTCCTTTGGCGCCACTTGTTCCAGATTTGAATTTGATGGAAGAGCCCATTGGGCCTATTCAGGAGCAAGTACCAGCAGCTCTAGCTGGGCCCACTGGCCCACTGCTTATTCAACAACCTATCCCTGTGGAGGCCTAGGAAGTGGCTCCTCTACCTTTTGATGATTTGAGTCTGAACCTCATGCTGATCCCATCTCAGTCAATTGATGTGGTTAACAGAGAGGACCCTATGCTCTTGGAAGCCTTGACCATGACACATCCTATGCATCTGGTCTACATCAAGAACAATTCTTCTGCTCCTTCTGCTATCATCACTGAACAAGACCCAAATCTTATTGACATTCAGCCTCAGTCTGACTTGCCTGAAGATGTACTTATTGAACACAGGGAGGTAACCAAAGTTACCTCTCCTACAGCTGCTGTTGGTACTGAGAAGTTGATCGAGTCTGGAACCCTGGGTGAGTCATCTTCCTCTTTTGAGCTCTCTGCTCCCCCTGGTTTTCCATACCCTGCATTTCTTCAAAGCAATGAATTAATTCCAGAAGTAGATAACTTGAGATACTCTGCTTTGAGCACAGATGACAGAAAAGACACAGCTCATATGAATGATCTTTTGGGAAAGGAAGGGGCTGAAGTCTGGTACAAGCATTTTTCCCCCTCAAACAAGGAGCAAGCTGCCATTCAGGTACCTGTTGAATGGGTGAATTTTCTGTCAGTCACATTTCTTACACCAGACAAGTTTGATTGGGCAAAGAAGTTTGTTACCTCAACAGTTTGGGAGATTATTACTCAAGGAGCCAGTAATACTACCCTGCCATTTGTTATCCCTCAAACTTGTCCTCCTATGGATTCATCCTTGTCCTTTTCTCAATTTTTGGCACAGGACACACAGGAGCAAGAAGTTAACTCTCCAGCTCCAGCTGCACCTCTGTTGGCCCAGGCTCCTGCATCTACTTCTAACATGCATAACATTAAGAAAAGAAAGGAAAAGGTCCCATTAGTGGAGACTGAGGTAAGAAGAAGTTGTAGATTACAACAACTGGCAAAGGGTTATAAGAAAAAGATTTGCATGGATAAGAATTGTCTTGCTTGTCATGCTTTTCCTCCACCAATTTCTGCAAAAGTGATTAAAAGTCTTAATACTTCCTTCTGCAAGGTGGCTGCACAAGATACTTCAGAGGAGATGCTGACTACCAAACACAAGAAAAGCAAGGGCAATCCAGCTGCCAAGGAAGCCCCAGGAGTTAGCTCTTAAGTCTAGTTTCAGTTGTTCTCAGTAGACTCTTAGCACTCTACCATGTGTCTGGCTGGTTCTTTCTTTTGAAAAAATTCTTGTAAAGATGTCAAGGGTGTAATAATTCTGCTGAACAGTGTCACTGGTCACTTTGTTGTACTGTCTACTACTAGCTATGATGTTGATAGTCCTCTCCATCTGTTTGCGCTGTCCCGTTCTATGATATGTATCTGTCTGCTATGGTTTGGGATGTGGATGAATGTATCTCTGAGTGCTTTTTCTTATGAATGGTGCATTCCTAGGAATAATGCATGTGTCAGTCCTCTTTTCTTTCAGAAAGGGTGTACAGTTTTGAGATGGTTCCTGTGTCAGTTTTGCTCTGTCTTTGATCATAAATAAGGAATGGTCAATTCTCAACTGGAATATTAGAGGTTTGAATGACCCCAAGAAATGATAGCTATCAGGAATAAGATTGAGGAATCTAATTGTGCCATCTTATGCATTCAAGAAACCAAGAGAGACATGATTGATAGTAGGTTCTTGCGAAACTTCTGTCCAAGGAGACTCAGTAAATTTGAATATCTTCCATCTGTAGGTGTTGCATGGGGACTGTTAATTGTATGGAATTATCAAGTGTTCCAAGGTCAAATGATTCATTCCAACAACTACTCCATATCAGTCTCTTTCACTTCCTCCCACAATGGGGACAATTGGATTTTGACAAATGTTTATGGTCCTAGCCAACAGGATGAGAGGCCACTTTTTATTGAATTGTTTAAACACTTCCAAACTCCTGAGGACAGCAACTTGATGGTACTTGGAGATTTTAATCATATCAGATACCCTCACAACAGAAATCAGGAAGGGGGCAATATTCATAATATGTTAGCTTTCAATGAAGCTATTAGCAACTTATCTCTGATTGAAATCCCTATCAAAGGCAGAAACTTTACCTGGAGCAATATGCAGGACTGGCCTATTTTGGAAAAAATGGATTGGTGTTTTACTTCTGAGAATTGGACTTTAAGCTACCCAGCTACTTTGGCACACCCTCTTGCCAAAACCACATCTGATCATGTTCCTTTTATGGTCAAGATTGGTACCTCTATTCCTAAATCTCACATTTTCAGATTTGAGAATTTTTGGTTGGAACATAATGATTTGCTGTCAGTGGTCCACAGTATCTGGACACAAGATGTGAATGAGACAGATAGTGCCAAGGTCATTGCAACCAAGTTTAAGAGACTAAGGAAAGGATTAAAAAACTGGGCCAGAAACCTTTCTGATCTCAAGAAAATTATTGATAACACCAACTTCTTGATCCTGTGTTTTGATTATTTGGAAGAAGCCAGGGATCTCACATATGTGGAATCTAATGGCAGAAACATCCTGAAGTCACATTTGGAAAAGGTCCTTAAACACCAGAGACTTTACTGGAAGCAAAGAGCCACTATCAGAAAAATTCAAGTGAGAGAGGCTAATACTAAATATTTTCAAGCTAAGGCTACTATCAAACATAGACATAATTGTATTACTATGCTCAAAGATGAAGATAATTTAGAACATTACTCTCACAGTGCTAAAGCTGCTATTCTATACAGAGCTTTCAAAGACAGATTGGGTACAACCATTGACACACAAAATCCTCTTCTTCTGAACCATCTTATATCCCCAAATGAGAATCTGGCACAACTTGAGGTCCCTTTCACCACTGTAGAGATTGATCAAGTGGTGCTTCATATGCCTGGAGACAAATCCCCTGGACCAGATGGCTTTAATGCCTCTTTCTTGAAAGCTTGTTGGCCTATCATTGCTCCTGATTCTTACAAGCTTATTAATGATTTCTATCATGGGAAAGTCAACCTTCAGAGCATCAACTACTCCTTCATCACCTTGATTCCTAAAAAAGAGGCAGCATCCACTCCAGCTGAATTCAGGTCCATCTCATTGCTGAACTGCACTCTCAAGATCCTCACCAAACTGCTTGCCAATAGACTGCAGAAGGTGATCCTCACTCTGGTGCATAAGAATCAATATGGCTTTCTCAATAATAGATGCATCCAAGATTGCCTTGCCTGGTCTTATGAGTACATTCACCAATGCCACTTATCCAAGAAAGAAGTTATTCTCCTCAAGCTGGACTTTGAAAAGGCTTTTGATATGCTTAATCATGATACTATTGTGGATATACTTCAAGCTAAGGGTTTTGGTAGCAGATGGATTAATTGGATCAAGATGATTTATGGCTCTGGTTTCTCCTCTATCCTCCTTAATGGTATTCCTGGAAAGCAATTTCTTTGTAAGAAAGGTGTTAGACAAGGAGATCCATTATCCCCTCTCATATTTGTTCTAGCTGCTGATCTGCTCCAAACCATGTTTAATGAGGCCATGCAACACTCCTTGATCAGCTCCCCTCTTACTCATGCTTCTTGCCCAGAGTATCCTATTATTCAATATGCAGATGATACTATCTTGGTGGCTAATGCTGATTGTGGTCAACTTCTTCAAATTTTAAAAATCTACTTCTCCACTATGCAGCTTACACTGGTCTCAGAGTTAACTATGCTAAATCCTTAATGATCCCCATCAACACTCCTCCAGACAAAATAATGGAGCTTTCAGAGATTCTAGGCTGCAAAATTGGCACTCTTCCCCATGCTTATCTTGGTTTACCTCTCAGTATCAATAGACCAAGAATTGTGGATTTCATGCCCATGTTGAGAAGAATTGAGAATAGACTCTTAAGTTGCTCCACCTTATTATCCACTGGTGACAAACTTACCCTAATCAAATCAGTTTTTGCCAGCATGCCCATCTTCTTCATGTGTTCTTTAATGCTACCAAAAGTTGTGATCAAGCAAATTGAAGGTTACTTAAGGAATTACATGTGGAGAAAATTTGGAACTTTGGACTCTGGACCTGCACTAATCTCTTGGGACACTGTTTGTAAGCCTAAGGCACAAGGAGGACTAGGCATTCTTGATATCTCTGTCCACAACAAAGCCATGCTGATGAAATTTCTTCATAAATTTCTTAATAAAGTGGACACTCGTTGGGTGCACATCATTTGGGAAACTTACTACCAAAGTGGCCCTCCTAGTGACAAGTTGCTTGGTTCATTTTGGTGGAAGACCTTGCTAAATCCCCTTCCCCTATACAAATCACATGCCATTTGTCAAGCTGGTCAAGGAGATACCATATTCTTTTGGACAGATAATTGGGGTGGAAGACCATTAAAAGCAAAATTCCCAGAGCTATTCTCTTTTGCTATTTACAAGGACAGTACCCTTCATTCTGTGGCAAATCGAGAAGATCTCAGCACACTCTTCCATAGGCCACTCTCCATGCAGGCTTACCAACAATTAATCAAGGTTGAAGACATGTTAACCTCAAGAGCACAGACTGATAGCAGGGACATATGGAAATATCATTGGGCTTCAGGGAAGTACCCCTCTATGAAAATGTATAAGCGTCTCATGGGTCCATCCATTGCCCATAGCATCTTTCAGAAATTATGGTGCACCTCTTGCAGATTGAGCCACAAGATTTTTGGTTGGCTTCTATTACATGACAGAATCAACACAAGGAATATGCTCCTTAGACGCAATATGCATCTCCCTGACTCCAATTGTGCCCTATGTTCAGACAAAGTGGAAGAAACTTTAATTCACTTATTCTGGAATTGCCCATTTGCTTTAGCCTGCTGGGATGTCATTGCGCCTGCGAGAACCAAAGGTATCTCCACTTTTGATGAGATTGTTCTCATTTCTACACGGCTTCCAAAAGATTTGGCACTGGATATTATAGTTATGAGTTGCTGGAGCATTTGGTCTGTGAGAAATGACAAGATCTTTCGGTCGGCTCCACTTGCTATTGATTCATGGAAATTTCATCTGTCAGAAGGACTTTGGGCTGTGCAACTCCGAGCCAAAGAGGATAAAGCAAACATGATCAAGGAATGGACTGATTTGAATCTTTAATGGATTTGCATATGATTTCTAGAACTGGGATTGGCTGAGGAACTTTGCCTTTTGTTTCTTTTTTCTTTTGTATTATATGTTGTATCATATTTGTAACTTGATTTTATTAATGAAAATAACGTAGAACGATTGTTCTACGACCAGGGCTCAAAGAAAATGCAATAACACACTATAATAACTAAAAGAAAATAAAATAAAACTAAAAGTAAATAATAATAATATTTTTTCTAAGAAATAATGAATGTGGCATTGGTACCCATTAATAAGAAAGAGGATGAAAAAACATTAAGAAACTTGCACACTACCTTGCATAAAATTGCACATTTTGTAGTATGCAAAAAAAACATACAATAGTTTAATTTTCGTACTCTAGAATAATTTAAGCACATATTGTTTAGAACCTACATGTATACATTTTATAAGGATGAAAGAATTAGTGACATTGATGTTACCATTCAAGAAATGAAATAAGAATTAGGAAATAAAAAATTGCACATAATGTAAAAAAAATTATATTTTTTTCATATGCAAGAATAAACATATAAACGTGTAATTCCTAAAAAGGAAGTTTTCTTATAAGGAATGAATTAGTGGCATTAGTATTGCCTTTAAAAAGGAAAAAATAAATATAAACTAAACCAAAGTAAACATAATAAAATTTTCGAAGGAAGAACGAATTAGTATTATTGGTATTACCATTTAAGAAGAAAGAAAATAAAAGCAATCATGAAATTGCATAAAATTTACACAAAAATTGCGCCTTTTTATAATACATAAGAACAAGTGTGTATAATACTACAATTTCTGTCGAAAGGAAGTTTCCTAAGAAGGAATAGATTAATGGCATTTGTGTTACCCTCCAGGAGAATTAATTACGATTTAAGGAATAAAGAAAATGAAATAAAGACAAAAAATAAAAATAATAAAGTTTTTCTAAGAAAGAGTGAACTAGTAGCATCGGTATTACCCTCCAGAAGAAAGAAGATGAAAGAAATAAAAAATAATAATGAAAAGGTGCGCATAATTTACACACAAATTACACTTTTTATAATATGGGAGAATAGGTCCATAATAGTGAAATTTTTGCAAAAGAAAAGTTTCCTAAGAAAGACATGAAAATAAGTTAAAAACTAAACTAAGAAGTAACAATAAAATTTTCACACTATTGTAATTTACACTCATTTATATACTACTTGTTTTTATACATTTGCGCTCACCCAACATCCCAACAATACCCATATATAAACAGACCAACCAAAAAAGGCAAAATCAAAAACACATACGAATGTCAAAGATTAATGTGAACTATATCTCATATCGGTGGTTCCTCCGTGTCTCACACATACACGCGCACAAGCAACACAGACACACGCGCGCACGCATAAAAGAAACTAACACGCACAAAAATCGAAAACAAGTGCAGCGTATACAGGCATGGATGCATGGCACCCCATGCAGCAATGCACACAGCTACTCCAAAGCAATTCGTGCATGCATGCATGCATGTTGGAGTAAAGGAAAATCGACTGAACAAATAGTCGAAAATCACGCCATTGTTAGAGCAACTCTACCCCGTAAAATGTGCAAATCCGCAAAATTTTGGCGAGTATACGGGCTCGGCCCAATTTTCTGGTCAGAACAGAGCCCGTATATTCGTCTGGCCCGTAAATTTTTTTACCGCGGCCCGCAAACCGCCCCCCACCAGTATATCTATGGGTTCGCGCACCGTTTGCAGGTCGAAACCCTATCCCCCGCCGCCGCGTCTCTCCGCAATTCACCACCTCACTCACATTTCTCGCCGCCAGTGAGCCGCATTCCGCCTCCAGCCATCATGTGGGGCCGCATTTGGAGCTTCGGTGGCGGCGGTGACCCCGAGCGGGAGCGGCGTGTTCGCTCGGACGGCGAGAGGAAGCGCGGGGCGAGAAAGTGGACGAACCGGGGCCTCTCGCCGCCGCCGAGCTTCCACGCATGCGAGACGGAGGAATACAACCGTCGGCACGGGCGTACACGCCCCCCTTCACCGCGGGTTCGTCCGCCGGCGCGAGATCTTCCCACGCCGCGGGCTCGTCCTCCGGCGCGAGATCTTCCCACGCCGTGGGCTCGTCCTCTTCCGGCGCGAGCCGTCTCCCCGTGAAGAGGGAGTGGTTGGAGGAGCCTGAGGAGATCGAGGTCGTCGCCATCAAGCAGGAGCCCGAGGAGATTGTGTGTTGCGGTGTCGTCGGGCCCGAGGACTTCGTCATCGATCACGACACGGTGAGGAGTCGAAGCGCAACTTGCGTGAGGAGTCGGAGCGCCGGCGCCACCAGGAAGAGCTTGACGACCTCATGTTCCAGCAGACGGTCGCGACGAACCTTCTCTCCAGAGAGAAGGACGACGAGTGGCGGCGCATCCGCGAGGAGCAGAAGCAGAAGTTCATCGACCTCGACAGCTCCGACAAGGAGGATTGAGCTCCTCCATCGCGTCGTACATGGCCGCGAGCTCGCCCTCGTGAGATCCCCATCCCCTCTAGTACTAGTAGTGAATGTAGTATGTAGTATGAACTAGTGTTTTGTAATGAATTAGTGTTTGATCATGTAGTATATGTGATGAACTACTACAGTTGCAATTTCTCCCGTGAAACTTTTTTTCAAATTATGCAGTTCCATATACAGTTTCTACTCGGGTGCGCATGTTTTTAAACTGCAAACGAGATCTGCGTCGAACTGTAAACGCGTTTTGCGAGTCAGGATTTTGCAGGGTCTGCTAGAGTTGCTCTTATATAGCTAAACTGTGAGGGAAAACGCTTCGTATTAAGATTTGCTTCCAATCTTAATACTACACATCAGCAAGTACATAAAATCCTTAGTAGGTCTTGCATTGCTTGCCTTAGCATGCATCAAAAGTTCATTGAAAACAAAACACAACTCTAATTGCCTGCAAACGTACGACTGATATCGCGCTCGCAGCTCATGCACGGGAGAGCTCGTACGTGCTAGCCGCGCCGTTTTCCCCTCACCCATGAAAACAAAACATGAAGCTTCTTCAGTAGATTTTTCCTTGCACATGGTGCACCACCCTGGTCATCTTGCTTAATTAGCCCGCGAGCACATCCGGGACAGGAGCAGGAGCGCCCTTGAACATCTTGGAGACGTACTCGGAGGCGGCAGCAAACCAAGAGGAGGTGCCCTTCTTCAGCTCCTTGCCCTCCGCGCCGGAAGCCCCGCGAGTGAGGAGGTCCTTGGGGACCGGGGTCCGGCTCCATAGCTCCACCCGAGCCAGGGTGTGGCTCACGGCGGTCGCCGCCGTGCTGAGGCTATCCCGGGAGGCCTTCCGGGAGATGAAGGAGTGGAAAGACGGGACGAGCTTCTCCATCTCGTTGACCCGAGCTGTCCAGTCCATCGTGCTTGCCTCGGAAGCCCGCCGGGTGCTTCCCTCGAAGCCGGCCGCCGCCATGAGAGCGTCGGCGACCTCGACCGCCGTGCGGGTGCACTGCCGTTGCTGCGCCAGCCGCCCCTCGGCCTCCAGCAGGTCCTGGTTTCGCTGCTCCAGGTCCTTGTGCAGTTTCGAGAGGAGGAGCTCCGACTCCCGGGCCTTGGCTTCGGCGGCCTGAACCCGGGAGCGGGCCTCCTCCTCCTTCTTCGACGACGCATTCCGAAGCTCCTGTACCTGTGCCAGAAGCTCCTTCTCCCGCGCGTCTGAACGGCGCAGGACTGCTTCGAAATTCTGTTAAGATGGAATGGCGACTTAAGCGCGCGCTACGACAAGAAGTGAACAAAAAGGGCGAGGCGACGAAATCACCAACCTGCGTCGCGCGAGCTATGTCCGCAAGGACCGCGAACCCGGCCGGAGGAGGAGTCGGGCGTGCCGGCGAAGTGCCGACCTGTGCCCTGGGCTGTGAAGGATCCCGACTTGGCGACGGCGACCCGCCGCTGCAATAAGTGAAGGCACGCTTAGCAAGAGTGCATCCTGAGGAGTCAGGACTTAGGACAGGAGGTGCGTACCCGCAGAAGTCTTGGGACATCTTCATGCGCTGCAGGAGCGGCATCGTGTCTTCTTCATCCGACCCGCAGAACTGCTGAGGCATCTTCATGCGCTGCAGGAGCGGCATCGTGTCATCTTCCTCATCATCCGACCCGCGGAACTGTTCCGTCATCTTCATGCGCTGCCGGAGGGTCATCCTGTCCTCTTCGTCCGAGTCCTGCAAGAAAGCTCGAGTCAGTAGCTCGCGGTCGACGAGGTGGCTGGCACCCATGAATAAGAACAACTGCATGCCATGCATACCAAAACTTCAAGCGGTGTCATTCTCATCGACTGGCGTGTCACCCGCATCTCTGACGACGTCCCATTGGCGTAATCCACGGCGGACACGGCGGGAACCTGTGCCACACCGGCACCAACAGGAGGAGGAAGAGGAACCACACCGCCACCGGGCATATTGGAATGCCCGTGGTAAGGGCGCTGGAAGCCACAAGGAATTGGATCGTCATTGATCCCGGTCGAGTTGGGAAAAAGAACGAATGCAGAAGTACTTACGCTGATGATCTCCTGGATTTGGCGCTCCTCCAAATCTGTGAGCGGGGAAGGAGCGGTCGCTTCCATGCCATCTGCCCACTTCTCGGCGAGTAGGTAGTTGAACTGGACGGCAAACGCCGTTCCTGCGAGCCCTACGCATGCACATCAAGCAAGAATTAATGTCGGCCGAGTGAATGTGAAATTGTGAATCGAACTCGATGCCTTGGCTTTGGAGGTCGAAAAGGGAGAGACGCTTACTTGGAGTTGGAGAGCCGTCGTGACGTTCCCAAGAAGGCCGGGCTCGATGTTGAAGGGGCAGGATGCGCCTCCGGATGAAGTCCCCGATGACGTGACTCGCCGTCAATCCCGACTCCTTCAGCTCGAGGATCCGGCTAAGCAGTGTCTTGAGCTTCTTCGACGGCTCGGGGTCCGCGGACCAGTCCCGGCGAGAGACGGCCCGACGACCTTGAAACCTGGGGTCGTCGACACCCTTGCGAGCGTAGAGCCATAACTTTCGCCACGGCTTGAAGGACGACTTGAGGGATGCCGGGAGATACTTGGCTTGCCGATTAGGCCTCATCCGGAAGCTTGCGCAGCCAGCAACTTCGATCCGCTTCCCGTCTGACGTCCGGAGCAAGAAGAAATACCGGAACGTGTCGAGGTCTGGCATGACCCCGACGAAGGCCTCGCACAAGTGCGCGAAAGTCGACAGAATCAAGATCGAGTTGGGGGGAAGATTCGCCGACTCGATTTTGTAGAACTCGAGAACGGAGAGGAAGAAGGGGGAAAATCGAAGGCCGAGGCCGCACCGCAGGTGGTCGACGAAGACGACGGCCTCGCCCTCCGCCGGCGCAGGCCACCGCTCTGAAGGCGACCGGAGTACCAGATCCTGGGAAATGGCCCCTGAGGACCGCAATGTGGCGAGTTTCGCCTGGTTGATGATGGAGGCATCCCAGGCGTCCGTCAGGACGGGGTCGACGCTTGGTATCCCGTCGCCCTCGTAAGCCTCCTCGGAGATGCCGCTTGGGCACTGGTGTGTTTGGGGATCCTCGCTACAGTAGCTCGCCATTGGAGAGGGTTTGGAGCTTCTTTGGAGTGGAGCGAAGAAGACAAGAAGCCGCTTGAGGCTTTGCGCTTGCAGTTGCTGGCACCGAGGCGAAAAGTCAAGAGCTCAAAGCTTCGAAACCCCAGCCAGCGCCAGTATTACCTTTTCTTTTTTCTTTCTTTTTTTTAGAATCACTCTGCGTTACTTGACGTTACGGCTACCAAGTACTGGGCTTCCTCCGCATTAGTAGGTTCTTTTTTATTAGAGACCAAATTAATAGGTACTACCTCGGTCCGGTTTTATTAAGCCCAAAGACAATTTCTGTTAGACCAACACACGTAGTAATTTGCTCACATTAATTCTTTCATTTCACTCCTAATGTATTCTTTCACATGCATGCAACCAATGAAAAAGCATGCATGAAGTATATTAATTTCCCAGCCATGGCACCAACAACAGTAGCTTTCAATGCAACCAATGAAAGGTTGCATGCATACATCTTTTCAAAGTGAGGTCTTATAAAAAGGGATATACTTATGATGCTAAGAGGCCTAATAAACTCGGACGAAGGGAGTAGGTGCCTACTAGCAAAAGGGCGCTTCTATATGTCGCGTTACGCGAGAGAAGGGCATTTCCTATTTGGCCCCACAGGCGACGATTAGTTGTTTCCGCAAACCGGCGCCTGCAGCGGTGCTAGGTGGGCCGGCCCGCTTAAACATCCGATTCGTCACCCGTCGCGTGGTCGTTCTATACTTTCCCCCGTCCCCTGTTTCCTCTTCTCCTTCTCCCCCGACCCCCCCCCCTATTTCCTCTTCTCCTTCTCCCCCGACGACTTCTCTTCTCCCCCGACGACTGAGTTCGATCCCCAGGTGAATCAGGCGCATCGAGGAGGGAGCGCATCGACGAACATCTGACGGCTGGCGCATCGACTGCTTCTCCCGTGTTTCGTTCTTCTTCCTCCGTCCCGTGATGGATTCATCTGGTTTGTTCTTCTTCTAACCCTAATTCCCCTTAGGTCTTTGGTTGTGATTTGTGTTCTCGTGGTGTTCGTTCTTGTGTTGTTGTTGTTTAAGCGTGAATCTAGTCGTGTGCAGTGATGGATGGTGTCTCTGGTATCTATTGTTTGGGGTAGAAAATTTCGCCCCCTTTTTTAGATCTTCTGTTTGCATCTGTATAAATTGTTGGGGATGTAGCATGCAATTTCAAAAAAATTGCTACGATCACGCAAGATCTATCTAGGAGATGCATAGCAATGAGAGGGGGAGAGCATCTTCATACCCTTGAAGATCGCAAAGCGGAAGCGTTTATCAACGCGGTTTATATAGTCGTACACCTTCAAGATCCGTCCCGATCAAGTACCGAACGTATGACACCTCCGCATTCTGCAAACGTTCAGCTCGAGGACGTCCTCGCCTTCTTGATCCAGCAAAAGGGGCCAAGTGGTATATGAGTTCTGGCAGCACGACGGCGTGGTGACGGTGTTGGTGAAGAACAATCTCCGCAGGGCTTCGCCAAGTACAACAGAAACTATGACGGAGGATAAACTAGAGGGATGGGGTTGCCGGCACACGGCTTGGTGTTTCCTGATGTGTCTGGGGTGCTAGCCCTGCCCCTCTATTTATATGTTCAGCCTTGGGGTCGAAACTTGGAGTAAAAGCCTCCACAAAGTCGGTTTCACCCGAAAAGCAAGAGTCCTTCTCGGACTCCAGGGCCAGACACCAGGGTTCCCGGCGTCTGGCCCCTGGACTCCGCAAAACTTCCTTTTGCGCTTTCCAAAAACCTTGTGGGCTTTCCCTTTTGGCCCAAATAAAGTGTTCTCGTACCCAAACATTTCGGGAAACATCTAGAACCCCTTCCGGAGACCAAACACTATTATCCCATACATCAATCTTTATCTCTGGACCATTCCGGAGTTCCTCGTCATGTCCGTGATCACATCCGGGACGTCGAACAACATTCGGTCACTGTCGGTATCAAAACCGGCGGATCTCGGGTAGGGGGTCCCGAACTGTGCGTCTAAGGCTAATGGTAACAGGAGGCGGGGGACATGATGTTTACCCAGGTTCGGGCCCTCTCTATGGAGGTAATACCCTACTTCCTGCTTGATTGATCTTGATGATATGAGTATTATAAGAGTTGATCTACCACGAGATCGTAGAGGCTAACCCTAGAAGCTAGCCTATGATTATGATTGTTGTTGTCCTACGGACCGAACCCTCCGGTTTATATAGACACCGGAGGGGGCTAGGGTTACACAGAGTCAGTTACAGAGAGGGAATCTACACATCCGGATCGCCAAGCTTGCCTTCCACACAAAGGAGAGTCCCACCCGGACATGGGACGAAGTCTTCTATCTTGTATCTTCATAGTCCAACAGTCCGGCTAAAGTATATAGCTCGGCTGTCCGAGGACCCCTTAATCCAGGACTCCCTCAGTAGCCCCTGAACCAGGCTTCAATGACGATGAGTCCGGCTTGCAGATTGTCTTCGGCATTGCAAGGCGGATTCCTTCTCCGAATACTCCAAAGTAGATCTTGAACACAAGAATCGTGTCCGGCTCTGCAAAACAAATTCTACATACCACCGTAGAGAGAACAATATTCCACAAGTCTAATCTGCTGACAATTTCTTCATAGCGTGACACCACGACACGGCCCGGTCATAATTCGAACCGTTTTCCCAACCTGCTACTGCATGTTTCGCGTGGCGGTTTTATTGGCATGTCTTGTGAAGCAGAGACCGTGTCCCCTTATCACGGGATTCTCATCAATACAGGTGTGGGTAACCCCACCGTGCCATAAGCACGACGCTTGGGGAATAAGTGAGTTTTAGGGCATGTGGGGAGGCACATGATTTCACTGCCTTTATAAAGGGATAAGGATTTCCTCTTCCACCCATGCCTTCTCCTTCCTCTGCTCATCCATTCTCGAGCTCCAACGCCCAATCTTTCGCCTTTTTCGCAAAAACATTCTGAACATGTCCGGAGCGGGAGGCAAGTGGATGGACTCCTCCGTCAAGAAGGAGGACATCAAGAAGCTCCGGGAGGCCGCATACTTGGCCAAAGGCATAGCTCATCGGATTCCGGCCAAGGGGCAGATCATCCCCACCCCGGAGCCCCAGGAAAGGGTAGCGTTTCTCTCCCACTTTGCCCGCGGGCTGGGATTCCCCCTCAACCCGTTCGTCCGCGGACTAATGTTCTACTACGGGCTAGACTTCCATGATTTAGCCCCCAACTCCATCCTCAATATCTCGGCATTTATTATCGTGTGCGAGGCCTTTCTCCGTATCCCACCTCACTTCGGCCTATGGCTGAAGACCTTTAACGTAAAGCCAAAGGTAGTGAGCGGCCAACAAGAGGATTGCGGAGGCGCCATGATGGGAAAGATGCCCAATGTTACCTGGCCCGAAAGCTCCTTTGTGGAGACCGTGAAGGGGTGGCAATCGGGGTGGTTCTATATCACCGAGCCGCGCGACGCCAACTCGGCGGCGACCCCCGAATTCCGATCCGGTGTCCTGATACGTCTCCAACATATCTATAATTTTTGGTTGTTCCATGCTATTATATTACTTGTTTTGGATGTTTATGGGCTTTACTTTACACTTTTATATCATTTTTGGGACTAAGCTACTAACCGGAGGCCCAGCCCGTATTGCTATTTTTTTTGCCTATTTCAGTATATCGAAGAAAAGGAATATCAAACGGAGTCCAAATAGAATGAAACCTTAGGGAGCGTGATTTTTGGAACGAACATGATCCAGAGGACTTGGAGTGCAAGTCAAGAAGCTCCCGAGGCGGCCACGAGGGTGGAGGGTGCCCCCCCTATAGGGCGCGCCCCCTGTCTCGTGGGCCCCTCGGGCATCCACCGACGTAGCTCTTCCTCCTATATATACCCATATACCCCGAAACCATCAAGGGAGCCACCGAAGAAATATTTCCGCCACCGTCGTAGGGGGATCCCATCTTGGAGCCGTCGCCGACACTCTGCCGGAGGGGGAATCCACCACGGAGGGCTTCTACATCAACACCATAGCCCCTCCGATGAGTTGTGAGTAGTTTACGTCAGACCTTTGGGTCCATAGTTATTAGCTAGATGGCTTCTTCTCTCTTTTTGGATCTCAATACCATGTTCTCCTTCCTCTTCTTGGAGATCTATTCGATGTAACTCTTTTTGCGGTGTGTTTGTCGAGATCCGATGAATTGTGGGTTTATGATCAAGTTTATCTATGAGAAATATCTGAATCTCCTATGAATTCTTTTATGTATGATTGAGTTATCTTTGCAAGTCTCTTCAAACTATCGGTTTGGTTTCGCCTGCTAGATTGATCTTTCTTGCCATGGGAGAAGTGCTTAGCTTTGGGTTCAATCTTGCAGTATCCTTTCCCAGTGACAGCAGGGGCAGCAAGGCACGTATTGTATTTTTGCCATCGAGGATAAAAAGATGGGGTTTATATCATATTGCATGAGTTTATCCCTCTACATCATGTCATCTTTCTTAAAGCGTTACTCTATTCTTATGAACTTAATACTCAAGATGCATGCTGGATAGCGGTCGATGTGTGGAGTAATAGTAGTAGATGCAGGCAGGAGTCGATCTACTTGTCACAGACGTGATGCCTATATACATGATCATGCCTAGATAATCTCATAATTATTCGCTTTTCTATCATTTGCTCGAGAGTAATTTTTTCACCCACCGTAATATTTATGCTATCTTGAGAGAAGCCTCTAGTGAAACCTATGGCCCCCGGGTCTATCTTTTATCATATACGCTTTCAATCTACTTTTATTTGCATCTTTTCTTTTTCAATCTATATCGTAAAATACCAAAAATATATTTATCTTATCATATTATCTCTATCAGATCTCACTTTCGCAAGTGGCCATGAAGGGATTGACAACCCCTTTATCGCATTGGTTGTGAGTTCTTTGTTTGTTTGTATAGGTGCGTGGGACTTGTGAGGAGCCTCCTACTGGATTGATACATTGGTTCTCAAAAACTGAGGGAAATACTTAGTCTACTGTGCTGCATCACCCTTTCCTCTTCAAGGAAAACCAACGCAAGCTTAAGACGTAGCAAGAAGGATTTCTGGCGCCGTTGCCGGGGAGGTCTTCGCTCAAGTCAAGACATACCAAGTACCCATCACAAACTCATCCCCCTCGCATTTACATTATTTGCCATTTACCTCTTGTTTTCCTCTCCCCCACTTCACCCTTGCCATTTTATTCGCCATCTCTTTCCCAATCTCCTCTCTTTTCCGTTTGCCCTCTTCTTCCTCTCTCTTTCGCTTGCGTTTTTCTGTTTGCTTGTGTGTTGAATTACTTGTCGCCATGGCGCAAGATAATACCAAATTGTGTGATTTCTCCAATACCAATAATAATTATTTCCTTAGTACTCCGATTGCTCCTCTTAATGATTTTGAGTCTTGTGAAATCAATGCTGCTTTGCTGAATCTTGTTATGAAAGATCAATTCTTTGGCCTTCCTAGTGAAGATGCCGCTACCCATCTAAACAACTTTGTTGATTTGTGTGAGATGCAAAAGAAAAAAGATATGGATAATGATATTGTTAAATTGAAGTTATTTCCGTTTTCACTTAGAGATCGTGCTAAAGTTTGGTTTTCGTCTTTGCCTAAAAATAGTATTGATTCTTGGAACAAGTGCAAAGATGCTTTTATCTCTAAGTATTTTCCTTCCGCTAAGATCATCACTCTTATGAACGATATTATGAATTTTAAACAATTTGATCATGAGCATGTTGCCCAATCTTGGGAAAGAATGAAATTGATGATTCGCAATTGCCCTACTCATGGTTTAAATTTATGGATGATCATACAAATTTTTTATGCCGGATTGAATTTTGCTTCTAGAAATCTTTTAGATTCGGCCGCGGGAGGCACGTTTATGGAAATCACCTTAGGAGAAGCTACAAAACTCCCTGATAATATCATGGCTAATTATTCTCAATGGCACACCGAACGATCTATGAGTAAAAAAGTGCATGCTATAGAAGAAATTAATGTTTTGAGTGGAAAGATGGATGAGCTTATGAAATTGTTTGCTACTAAGAGTGCTCCTATTGATCCCAATGATATGCCTTTGTCTACTTTGATTGAGAGTAATAATGAATCTATGGATGTGAATATTTTTTGTAGGAATAATTTTGGTAACAATGCTTATAGAGGAAACTTTAATTCTGGACCGTTCCCTAGTAATTCCTCTAATAATTATGGCAATTCCCACAATAATTCTTATGGTAATTTTAATAAGATGCCCTCTGATTTTGAAAATAGTGTGAAAGAATTTATGATCTCTCAAAAGAATTTTAATGCCTTGCTTGAAGAAAAATTGCTTAAAGTTGATGATTTGGCTAGGAACATTGATAGACTTTCTCTCGAAGTTGAATCTTTGAAACTTATATCTACTCCTGCTAAGCATGATATCAATGAGTCTCTCAAAGCTATGAGAAGTTCCATTGACGAGTGCAAAGAAAGAACCGCTAGATTGCGTGCTAACAAAGATTGCTTTGTTAAAATGTGTTCTTCCAGTTTCCATGAAAATAATGATGAAGATCTTAAAGTTATTGATGTGTCCCCTATTAGATCTTTGTTTTGCAATATGAATCTTAATAATGATGGGGACTGGAGATGAGTTAACTTTAGTTAAAAGGCGTCCCAATAATTCAGAGTTTTTAGATCTTGATGCTAAATTTGGTAAAAGTGGGATTGGAGAGGTCAAGACTTTAAATAGCATTGAACCCACTATTTTGGATTTCAAGGAATTTAATTATGAAAATTGTTCCATAGAAAGCTGTATTTCCTTGTTGCAATCCGTTGTTAATTCTCCTCATGCTTATAGTCAAAATAAAGCCTTTACCAAACATATTGTTGATGCCTTGATGCAATCTTTTGATGAAAAACTTAATTTGGAAGTTTCTATACCTAGAAAACTTAATGATGAGTGGGAACCTACTATAAAGATTAAAATTAAAGATTATGAGTGTTTTGCTTTATGTGATTTGGGTGCTAGTGTTTCCATGATTCTGAAAACTTTATGTGATATTCTAGGTTTCCATGATTTTGATGATTGCTCTTTAAATTTGCACCTTGCGGATTCCACCATTAAAAATCCAATGGGAAGGATCAATGATGTTTTCATTGTTGCAAATAGAAATTTGGTGCCCGTAGATTTTATCGTTCTTGATATAGATTGCAATCTTTCTTGTCCTATTATTCTTGGTAGACCTTTCCTTAGAACGGTTGGTGCGATTATTGATATGAAGGAAGGGAATATTAGATTCAAATTTCCATTAAGGAAAGGCATGGAGCACTTCCCAAGAAAGAAAATCAAATTACCTTATGAATCTATCATGCGAGCTACTTAGGAATCAAGTGCCAAAGATGGCACTAGTTAGATCTATCCTTGCTTTTATGCCTAGCTTGGGCGTTAAACAATAGCGCTAGTTGGGAGGCAACCCAATTTTATTTGTTTTCTTTGTTTTTGTTCCTGTTTAGTAATAAATTTTGCATCTAATTTCTTTTTAGATGTGTTTTCATGTTTTATTGAGTGTTTGTGCCAAGTAGAACCTATAGGATAACCTATGGTATGAGTTAATTTGATTCTGCTGAAAAACAGAAACTTTGCGCTCACGAGAAAAAATTCAATAAATCACAGAAACGTGATTTTGCGTTGATTGTTTTTCCTGTATATCAATAGACAAATTTCTGAGGAGGTCCTTTTTTAGGATTTTGGGAGTTCCAGAAGTAACCGAAAGTTACAGATTGCTACACACTGTTCTGTTTTTGACAGATTCCGCCTTTTGTGTGTTGTTTGCTTATTTTGATGCATCTATGGCTAGTATGTAAGGGTATGAACCATAGAAAACTTGGAATACAGTAGGTTTAACACCAATATAAATAAAGAATGAGTTCATTACAGTACCTTATGTGGTGGTTTTTCTTTCCTTCACTAACGAAGCTTATGAGATTTCCTGTTGAGTTTTGTGTTGTGAAGTTTTCATGTTTTGGGTAAAGATTTGATGGACTATGGAATAAGGAGTGGCAAGATCCTAAGCTTGGGGATGCCCAAGGCACCCCACGATATTCAAGAATAGCCAAAAGCCTAAGCTTGGGGATGCCCCCGGAAGGCATTCCCTCTTTCGTCTTCGTTCATTGGTAACTTTACTTGGAGCTATATTTTTATTCGCCACATGATATGTGTTTTGCTTGGAGAGTCGTGTATTATATTAGTCTTTCCTTTTTTGTTTACCACAATCATCCTTTCTGTACACACCTTTTGGGAGAAGCCCACTTGATTAGAATTTGTTAGAATACTCTATGTGCTTCACTTATATCTTTTGAGCTAGATAACTTTTGCTCTAGTGCTTCACTTATATCTTTTAGAGCACGGCGGTGGCTTAATTTTGAAAAAATTGTTGATCTCTCATGCTTCACTTATATTATTTTGAGAGTCTCTTAGAACAACATGGTATTTGCTATGGTTATAAAATTGGTCCTAGAATGGTAGGCATCCAAGTTGAGTATAATAAAAACTATCATAGAAGTGAATTGGATGCTATGATCAATTTGATACTTGATAATTGTTTTGAGATATGGAGGTAGTGATATTAGAGTCATGCTAGTTCGGTGATTATGAATTTAAAGAATGCTTGTGTTGAAGTTAGCAAATCCCGTAGCATGCACATATGGTTAAAGTTGTGTAACAAATTTGAAACATGAGGTGTTCTTAGATTGTGCATCCTTATGAGTGGCGGTCGGGGACGAGCGATGGTCTTTTCCTACCAATCTATCCCTCTAGGAGCATGCGCGTAGTGCTTGGTTTTTGATGACTTGTAGATTTTTGCAATAAGTATATGAGTTCTTTTGACTAATGTTGAGTCCATGGATTATACGCACTCTTATCTTTCCATCATTGCTAGTCTCTTCGGTACCGTGCATTGCCCTTTCTCACCTTGAGAGTTGGTGCAAACTTCGCCCGTCAATCCAAACCCCATGATATGATACGCTCTATCACACACAAACCTCCTTATATCTTCCCCAAAACAGCCACCATACCTACCTATTATGGCATTTCCATAGCCATTCCGAGATATATTGCCATGCAACTTTCCACCATTCTGTTTATCATCATGACATACATTACTATTGTCATATTGCCTTGCATGATCATTTAGTTGACATCATATTTGTGGCAAAGCCACCATGCATAAATTTTCATACATGTCACTCTTGATTCATTGACCATCCCGGTACACCGCCGGAGGCATTCATATAGAGTCATATCTTGTTCTAGTTTCGAGTTGTAATTCATGAGTTGTAAATATATAAAAGTGTGATGATCATCATTATTAGAGCATTGTCCCTAAAGAAAAAAAAAGAAAGGCCAAAAAGAAAAAAAAGGAAAGGCCAAAGAAAAAAAAGAAAGGCCAAAAAAAGAAAGGCCAAAGAAAAAAAAAGAAAAAAAAGAAAAAAGGGGGCAATGTTACTATCTTTTTCCACACTTGTGCTTCAAAGTAGCACCATGTTCTTCATATAGCGAGTCTCATATGTTGTCACTTTCATATACTAGTAGGAATTTTTCATTATAGAACTTGGTTTGTATATTCCTACGATGGGCTTCCTCAAATGCCCTAGGTCTTCGTGAGAAAGCAAGTTGGGTGCACACCCACTAGTTTCTTTTGTTGAGCTTTCATACATTTATAGCTCTAGTGCATCCGTTGCATGGCAATCCCTACTCCTCATATTGCCATCAATTGATGGGCATCTCCATAGCCCGTTGATTATCCTCGTCAATGTGATACTTTCTCATTTTTTGTCTTCTGCACACAATCCCCATCATTATATTCTATTCCACCCATAGTGCTATATCCATGGCTCACGCTCATGTATTGCATGAAAGTTGAAAAAGTTTGAGATTATTTAAGTACGAAACAATTGCTTGGCTTGTCATCGGGGGTGTATAAGATGGGAGCATTTTTATGTGACGAAAATGAAGCATAGCCTAACTATATAATTTTGTAGGGATAAACTTTCTTTAGCCATGTTATTTTGAGAAGATATGATTGCTTTGATTAGTATGCTTGAAGTATTATTATTTCTTATGTCAATATGAACTTTTATTTTGAATCATTTGGATCTGAACATTCATGCCACAATAAAGAGAAATACATTGAGAATTATGCTAGGTAGCATTCCACATCAAAAATTCTGTTTTTATCATTTACCTACTCGAGGACGAGCAGGAATTAAGCTTGGGGATGCTTGATACGTCTCCAACAAATCTATAATTTTTGATTGTTCCATGCTACTATATTACTTGTTTTGGATATTTATGGGCTTTAATTTACACTTTTATATCATTTTTGGGACTAACCTACTAACCGGGGTAGCCCGTATTGCTGTTTTTTTGCCTATTTCAGTATATCGAAGAAAAGGAATATCAAACGGAGTCCAAACGGAATGAAACCTTCAGGAGCGTGATTTTTGGAACGAACGTGATCCAGAGGACTTGGAGTGCAAGTCAAGAAGCTCCCGGGGCGGCCACGAGGGTGGAGGGAGCCCCCCCTATAGGGCGCGCCCCCTGTCTCGTGGGCCCCTCAGGCGTCCACCGACGTAGCTCTTCCTCCTATATATACCCATATACCCCGAAACCATCAAGGGAGCCACTGAATAAATATTTCCTCCACCGTAACCTCCTGCATCCGCGAGATCCCATCTTGGAGCCGTCGTCGGCACTCTGTCAGAGGGGGAATCCACCACGGAGGGCTTCTACATCAACACCATAGCCCCTCCGATGAGTTGTGAGTAGTTTACCTCAGACCTTCGGGTCCATAGTTATTAGCTAGATGGCTTCTTCTCTCTTTTTGGATCTCAATACCATTTTCTCCTTCCTCTTCTTGGAGATCTATTCGATGTAACTCTTTTTGCGGTGTGTTTGTCGAGATCCGATAAATTGTGGGTTTATGATCAAGTTTATCTATGAGAAATATCTGAATCTCCTCTGAATTCTTTTATGTATGATTGAGTTATCTTTGCAAGTCTCTTCGAATTATCGGTTTGGTTTAGCCTACTAGATTGATCTTTCTTGCCATGGGAGAAGTGCTTAGCTTTGGGTTCAATCTTGCGGTGTCCTTTCCCAGTGACAGCAGGGGCAGCAAGGCACGTATTGTAGAAGTTGCCATCAAGGATAAAAAGATGGGGTTTATATCATATTGCATGAGTTTATCCCTCTACATCATGTCATCTTTCTTAAAGCGTTACTTTGTTCTTATGAACTTAATACTCTAGATAAATGCTGGATAGTGGTCTATGTGTGGAGTAATAGTAGTAGATACAGGCAGGAATCGGTCTACTTGTCACGGACGTGATGCCTATATACATGATCATGCCTAGATAATCTCATAATTATTTGCTTTTCTATGAATTGCTCGACAGTAATTTGTTCACCCACCGTAATATTAATGCTATCTTGAGAGAAGCCTCTAGTGAAACCTATGGCCCCCGGGTCTATCTTTCATCATATACGCTTTCAATCTACTTTTATTTGCATCTTTACTTTTCCAATCTATATCATAAAATACCAAAAATATATTTATCTTATCATATTATCTCTATCAGATCTCATTTTCGCAAGTGGTCGTGAAGGGATTAACAACCCCTTTAGCGTGTTGGTTGCGAGTTCTTTGTTTGTTTGTGTAGGTGCGTGGGACTTGTGAGGAGCCTCCTACTGGATTGATACCTTGGTTCTCAAAAACTGAGGGAAATACTTACGCTACTGTGCTGCATCACCCTTTCCTCTTCAAGGAAAACCAACGCAAGCTCAAGACGTAGCATGTCCCCATGCGGCTCACCTCCTGACAAGAGAAGGGCTTGGCCTGGGGCTCAGCGGAAGAACTGACTGGGCTCCAGTCATGTATCCAAAACATGAGAAGCAAGGAAATCAAGCTTGTCAACATGATCCAGGTTATGCTCTTCCGCCGGATTCTTCCATGCCAGGACCAGGCCTGTAATTTGTGGGAGTTCGATCCAGCCGAGCACCAGACGCTACTGGAGCTCTTCGGCACAACGCACGAAGACGTCTGGAAGGTGCTCTATAAGGCCGGCGAGGTACCACCGCTCACGACCGAAAATCGCAGGCTCAGCGCAAAATGCCGGGCTAATCCGGTAAGTTTTTATGTTTGCAAGATGTATCTTTTACTGGCTCATTTGCGGGAGGACCCTAAGCTTCCATGCCAATCTTTCAGGCTTGGGTAACGATAGCGAAGAAGATTAACTGTCCGGCTCCGCTACCAAATGATCCAGAAACGCCTCTCCTAACGAGGATGCTGTTTCCAGCGCCCTATGAGGTGCCGGAGAAGAAAGCCAAGAAGGAGGCCACGGGGACCAGAGAGGGTCTCCGGCGCAAGGGTGCTTCTGACATGACGTCCGAAGACACCGACACGCACTCCTCCACCGAAGACGACAACGAGGAGGAGGAAATCCACCCCCTTAAAGGGGGAAGGAGGAAGAGGCAGGCCTCCACGCACGGGGAGGCCAAGGCGTCCAAGAAGGGAAAACCTTCCCTCCCGGCGTGGAAAACCATGGTGCTACTTTGAAGCACAAGTGTGGAAAAAGAGATAGTAGCATTGTCCCTTCTCTCTTTTTCTCTCATCATTTTTTTATTTTCCTTTTTTCTTTCTTTTTTTCTTTTTGGTGGGCTTCTTTGGCCTCCTTTTATGGGCTTCTTTGGCCTCTTTTATTTTTATAAAGTCTGAAGTCTCATCCCGACTTGTGGGGGAATCATAGTCTTCATCATCCTTTCCTCACTTGGGACAATGCTCTAACAATGAAGATCATCACACTTTTACAAGAATTACAACTCAATACTTAGAACAAAATATGACTCTATGTGAATGCCTCAAGAGTGACATGTATGAAAAATTATGAAGGTGGCCTTGCCACAAATACTATGTCAACTACATGATCATGCAAAGAGCAATATGACAATGATGGAGCGTGTCATAATAACAGAACGGTGGAAAGTTGCATGGCAATATATCTCGGAATGGCTATGGAAATGCCATAATAGGTAGGTATGGTGGCTGTTTTGAGGAAGGTAAATAATGGGTTCATAATACCGGAGAAAGTTGCGCGGCATAATAGAGGCTAGCAAAGTGGAAGGGTAAGTGTGCGTATGTCCACAGACTCACATTAGTCATAAAGAACTCATATACTTATTGCAAAAGCCTACTTGCCCTCGAAGCAAAGTACTACTATGCATGCTCCTAGGGGAAGGGTTGGTAGGAGTTAACCATCGCGCGATCCCGACCTCCACTCATAAGAAAAGCAATTAAAAGAGCATCCCATGCAACAAATTTGTCACATAACTTTTACCATGCGTGCATGCTACGGGACTTGCCAACTTCAACACAAGTATTTCTCAATTTCATAACTACCCAATTAACATGACTCGAATATTACCACCTTCATATCTCAAAACAATATCAAGCATCAAATTGATCATAGCTTTTAATGCACTTTCTATGATAGTTTTTATTATACCTAACTTGGATGCTCATCATTCTAGGACCAAATTTATAACCATAGCAAATACCATGCTGTTCTAAAAGACTCTCAAAATAATATAAGTGAAGCATTAGAGATCAACAATCTTCAAAATAAAGCCACCGCCATGCTCTAGAAAATATAAGTGAAGCACATGGAGCAAAATTATCTAGCTCAAAAGATATAAGTGAAGCACATAGAGTATTCTAATAAATTCCAATCAAGTGGGCTTCTACCAAAAGGTGAGTACAGCAAGGATGATTGTGGTAAACTAAAAAGCAAAGACTAATATATTACATGATGCTCCAAGCAAAACACATATCATGTAGCGAATAAAAATATAGCTTCAAGTAAAGTTACCAATGAACGAAGACGAAAGAGGGGATGCCTACCGGGGGCATCCCCAAGCTTAGGCTTTTGGATATTCTTGAATATCTTGGGGTGCCATGGGCATCCCCTATCTTAGGCTTTTGCCACTCCTTATTCCATAGTCCATCAAATCTTTACCCAAAACTTGAAAACTTCACAGCACAAAACTCAACAGGAAATCTCATAAGCTCCGTTAGTGAAAGAAAGAAAAACCACCACATAAGGTACTGTAATGAACTAATTCTTTATTTATATTGGTGTTAAACCTACTGTATTCCAAGTTCTCTATGGTTCATACCCTTACATACTAGCCATAGATGCATCAAAATAAGCAAACAACACACGAAAGGCAGAATCTGTCAAGAACAGAACAGTCTATAGCAATCTGTAACTTTTTGTTACTTCTGGAACTCCAAAAATCCTACCAAAATAGGACGTCCTAAGAATTTTGTCTATTGATCTACATAAAAAAGAATCAACGCAAAATCACGTACCTGTGATTTATTGAATTGTTTCTCGTGAGCGCAAAGTTTCTGTTTTTCAGCAGAATCAAATTAACTATTACCATAGGTTATCCTATAGGTTCTACTTGGCACAAATACTGAATAAAACATGAAAACACATCTAAACAGAAAGTAGATGCCAAATTTATTACTAAAGAGGAACAAAAACAAAGAACACAAATAAAATTGGGTTGCCTCCCAACTAGCGCTATTGTTTAACGCCCCAAGCTAGGCATAAAAGCAATGATAGATCTAACTAGTGCCATCTTTGGCACTTGATTCATAAGTAGCTCGCATGATAGATTCATAAGGTAATTTGATTTTCTTTCTTGGAAAGTGATCCATGCCTTTCCTTAGTGGAAACTGGAATCTAATATTCCCTTCCTTCATATCAATAATCGCGCCAATATCAAGAATAATAGGACAAGAAATATTGTAATCTATATTGTAATCTATATCAAGAACGATAAAAACTACGGGAACCAAATTTCTATTTGCAATAATGAGAACATCATTGATCCTTCCCATTGTCGTTTTAACGATGGAATCCGCAAGGTGCAAATTTAAAGAGCAATCATCAAGATCATGGAAACCTAGAATATCACATAAAGTTTTCGGAATTGTGGAAACACTAGCACCCAAATCACATAAAGCAAAACACTCATAATCTTTAATTTTAATCTTTATAGTAGGTTCCCTCTCATCATTAAGTTTTCTAGGTATAGAAACTTCCAAATTAAGTTCTTCATCAAAAGATTGCATCAAGGCATCAACAATATGTTTGGTAAAGGCTTTATTTTGACTATAGGCATGAGGAGAATTCACAACGGATTGTGACAAGGAAATACAACTTTCTAAAGAAAAATTATCATAATTAAATTCCTTGAAATCCAAGATAGTGGGTTAAATGCTATTTAAAGTCTTGACCTCTCCAATCCCACTTTTACCAAATTAGCATCAAGATCTAAAAACTCCAAATTATTGGGACGCCTTTTAACTAAAGTTGACTCATCTCCAGTCCCATCATTATTAAGATTATATTGAAAACAAATATCTAATAGGGGACACATCAATAACTTTAAGATCTTCATCATTATTTTCATGGAAACTAGAAGAACACACTTTAACAAAGCAATCTTTCTTAGCACGCAATCTAGCGGTTCTTTCTTTGCACCCGTCATTGGAACTTCTCATAGCTTTCAGAGACTCATTGATATCATGCTTAGGAGGAGTAGATCTAAGTTTCAAACAATCAACTTCAAGAGAAAGTCTATCAACGTTCCTAGCCAAATCATCAACTTTAAGCAATTTTTCTTCAAGCAAGGCATTAAGATTCTTTTGAGAGATCATAAATTCTTTCACACTATTTTCAAAATCAGAGGGCATCTTACTAAAATTACCATAAGAATTATTGTAGGAATTGCCATAATTATTAGAGAAATTACTAGGGAACAATCTAGAATTAAAGTTT
This sequence comes from Triticum dicoccoides, assembly GCF_002162155.2. Classification (NCBI taxonomy): domain Eukaryota; kingdom Viridiplantae; phylum Streptophyta; class Magnoliopsida; order Poales; family Poaceae; genus Triticum; species Triticum dicoccoides. The sequence continues at coordinate 502,050,301 of NC_041389.1, forward strand.
CCTCTATAAGCATTGTTACCAAAATTATTCCTACCAACAAAATTCACATCCATAGATTCATTATTATTCTCAATCAAAGTAGACAAAGGCATATCATTTGGATCAATAGGAGCACTCTTAGTAGCAAACAATTTCATAAGCTCATCCATCTTTCCACTCAAAACATTAATTTCTTCTATATCATGCACTTTTTTACTAGTAGATCATTCGGTGTGGCATTGAGAATAATTAGCCATGATATTATCAAGGAGTTTTGTAGTTTCTCCTAAGGTGATTTCCATAAACGTGCCTCCCGCAGCCGAACCTAAAAGATTTCTAGAAGCAAAATTCAATCCGGCATAAAAAAATTGTATGATCATCCATAAATTCAAACCATGAGTAGGGCAATTGCGAATCATCTATTTCATTCTTTCCCAAGATTGGGTAACATGCTCATGATCAAGTTGTTTAAAATTCATAGTATCGTTCCTAAGGGAGATGATCTTAGCGGGAGGAAAATACTTAGAGATAAAAGCATCTTTGCATTTGTTCCAAGAATCAATACTATTTTTAGGCAAAGACGAAAACCAAAGTTTAGCACGATCTCTAAGTGAAAACGGAAATAACTTCAATTTAACAATATCATTATCCATATCTTTTTTCTTTTGCATCTCACACAAATCAACAAAGTTGTTTAGATGGGTAGCGGCATCTTCACTAGAAAGGCCGGAGAATTGATCTTCCATAACAAGATTCAGCAAAGCAGCATTGATTTCACAAGACTCAACATCATTAAGTGGAGCAATCGAAGTACGAAGGAAATCATTATTATTGGTATTGGAGGAATCACACAATTTGGTATTATCTTGCGCCATGGCGACAAGTAATCCAACACACAAGCAAACAGAAAAAGGCAAGCGAAAGAGAGAGGAAGAAGAGGGCAGGCGGAAAAGAGAGGAGATTGGGCAAGAGAGGGTGAATAAAATGGCAAGGGTGAAGTGGGGGGAGGAAAATGAGAGGCAAATGGCAAATAATGTAAATGCGAGGGAGATGAGTTTGTGATGGGTACTTCGTATGTCTTGACTTGAGCGAAGACCTCCCCGGCAACGGCGCCAGAAATCCTTCTTGCTACATCTTGAGCTTGCGTTTTCCTTGAAGAGGAAAGGGTGATGTAGCACGGTAGCGTAAGTATTTCCCTCAGTTTTTGAGAACCAAGGTATCGATCCAGTAGGAGGCTCCTCACAAGTCCCACGCACCTACACAAACAAACAAAGAACTCGCAACCAACGCAATAAAGGGGTTGTCAATCCCTTCACGGCCACTTGCGAAAGTGAGATCTGATAGAGATAATATGATAAGATAAATATATTTTTGGTATTTTGTGATATAGATTGGAAAAGTAAAGATGCAAATAAAAGTAGATTGAAAGCGTATATGATAAGAGATAGACCCGGGGGCCATAGGTTTCACTAGAGGCTTCTCTCATGATAGAATAAGTATTACGGTGGGTGAACAAATTACTGTCGAGCAATTGATAGAAAAGCGAATAATTATGAGATTATCTTGGCATGATCATGTATATAGGCATCATGTCCGTGACAACTAGACCGACTCCTGCATGCATCTACTACTATTACTCCACACATCGACTGCTATCCATCATGCATCTAGAGTATTAAGTTCATAAGAACAGAGTAACGCTTTAAGAAAGATGACATGATGTAGAGGGATAAACTCATGGAATATGATGTAAACCCCATCTTTTTATCCTCGATGGCAACAATACAATACGTGCCTTGCTGCCCCTGCTATCACTGGGAAAGGACACCGCAAGATTGAACCCAAAGCTAAGCACTTCTCCCATGGCAGGAAAGATCAATCTAGTAGGCCAAACCAAACCGATAATTTGAAGAGACTTGCTAAGATAACTCAATCATACATAAAAGAATTCAGAATAGATTCAAATATTTCTCATAGATAAACTTGATCATAAACCCACAATTCATCGGATCTCGACAAACACACCGCAAAAAGAGTTACATCAAATAGATCTCCAAGAAGAGGAAGGAGAACATGGTATTGAGATCCAAAAATGAGAGAAGAAGCCATCTAGCTAATAACTATGGACCCGAAGGTCTGTGGTAAACTACTCACAACTCATCGGAGAGGCTATGGTGTTGATGTACACTACAAAAAAAGACACATCCATGACATTTTGGGCCGAATGGTTTTTTTTCTGTCATACATATGACACCTGTATGACGATAATTGTGACAAAACCCGGTATCATCATAGATGTGGTAGGCTCCTACTTCTATGAGAAAAAATCATGACAGAAAATGGGCTTTTCGTCCTGGGCGGGCTGGAGACGCAGCGGCATGAAATTCTTTGGGCCGTCCATGATGGAAAAAACCATGGTAGAAGCGAGGGGGAGGAAAAATTCAGAGAGTTGCCGGTTACGGTGGGAGGTCGGGGGCCGAGTGATGCGCTTTTCTCTCGTACACATATGCGCATGTGTGCGAGGCGTTCGCTCTAACTGAACCCGAGCGAGGCGTTGGGCTCTAACTGAACCCGAGCGATTGCACTGCAGGCTACGCATTACTGAACCCGAGCGATCGATCGATGGCTATTAACTGAACCCGATGGAGCGATTCCTTCGCTACTGCTGCTAACTGAAGCCGATCAATGGGATGAACAGTGAGCGTTGCGGGGGGGGGGTGTGGATGAACAGTGAGCGGTGGCGTTGCCTCTGGATGAACAGGACCCTGTGGTGTGGAGGGCTAGATGAACAGTAGACGATGGTGGGATGGCCGTGGAGGGGTGGTTGAACAGGACCCCATGGTGTGGAGTGCTGGATGAACAGTAGACGGTGGAGGACTGGATGAGCAGTAGACGGTGGAGGACTGGATGAGCAGTAGCCGGTGGAGTAGCGTGTGGTGGAGGCTGGATGAACAGGAGCCCATGAAGGCTGGAGGAGGTCGACGGTAGCCCGTGGAGGCTGGAGGAGGTCGACGGTGGAGATGAACAGTATCCCATGGAGTCCCGTTTTGCGGTACGCCACACCCCTCCCGATGAACAGGACCCCCGTTTCGACCGTAGCGCTCCAACACAAGTCCGTTTCATCCGTTTTGCGTTACGCCACACCCCTCCCGATGAACAGGACCACCGTTTTGACCGTAGGAGGTCCGTTTCCTTCGTTTTGTGGTACACCACACCCCTCCCGATGAACAAGACCCCCGTTTCGATCGTAGGAGGTCCGTTTCCTTCGTTTTGCGGTACGCCACACCCTTCCCGATCAACAGGACCCCTGTTTCGACCGTAGGAGGTCCGTTTCCTCCGTGTTGCGGTACGCCACACCCCTCTCGATCAACAGAACCCCCGTTTCGACCGTAGGAGGTTCGTTTCCTCCGTTCTACGGCACGCCAGGCCTCGTTTCCATCGCCTGTTCTGTCCAAACCGGTTGGCTCCCACATGTTCCGTTGCCTCCCCATGAACACGACGCATTTCATTGCCTCCCCATGAACACGACGCATTCCGTTGCCTCCCCATGAACACGAGCCCTCGCCGTACGTATGCGCGACTAAGCGTTCGAGACCCCGCCCGTATGTACACATACGTGGTCGTATTTTCTTTCTTGCACCCTGGCCGCTATACGTACGTGTACATGCTACGTGCGCGCCTCTACTACGACACGTGCGCGCCTCTACATCGACCGGTATGTACGTACACGTTTGTGACAAGGATGGCAATGCTACGTACGCTTCGACCAGGTGGGTCCCAACTGTCACACACTTCCTTGCCTGCGAAGATGTAGCTGGTGGGTCCCAGCAGTCAGGGAGGCGAATCATTTTGTTTTGTTTTTTCCCCAGAAGCACTTCCTTGCGTGCGAAGGTGTAGCTGCTGGGTCCCAGCAGTCAGGGGGGCGAATCGTTTTTTTTGCCCAGACGCACTTCCTTGCATGCGAAGGTGTAGTTGCTGGGTCCCAGCAGTCAGGGGGGCAAATGTTTTTTTTTGCCCGGACGCACTTCCTTGCGTGCGAAGGTGTAGCTGGTGGGTCCCAGCAGTCGGGGGGCGAATCATTTTTTTTCGGACGCACTTCCTTGCGTGCGAAGATGTAGCTGGTGGGTCCCAGCAGTCAGGGGGGCGAATCATTTTTTCTCGGACGCACTTCCTTGCATGAGAAGATGTAGCTCGTGGGTCCTAGCAGTTAGGGGGCAAATTAATTTTTTCGCGAAATACGGTGGCTCGTCCGGTGGGTCCACGTTGTCAGGTGGAGGAATAATTATTTTGCACGTAATAAGGAGGCACTTCCTTGCGGCTGCCGTGGACCCAGTTGTCAGCCTCTCCACATACAGTCCACGTCCGATGGAAGTCATTCCTTGACCACGTTGGCCACGCCGCACCGAGAGCACCACAACGGTGGATGACGGCGAGGGCTAGGAAGGGGACGCCATGGAGCCGGGGAAGACGCGGCAGTGGATGCACACGCGGAGAGGAGTACGAGGGTTCACTGGTTCGGCTGTGCTGCCGTCGCCGCAGAATAACAGGGGGTGTGGGTGAGTGGAGGGATGGCCTGGCCAGCGGTGGGAGTAGTAGGGGGCGGTGAGGCCTTCGCGGCAGCACAGCCGACCACGGGAGGCAGGAGCAGGCGGCATGACCGGCGCTGCTTTGGGCGGCTGGAGCAAGAAGACCAGAGGTTGAAGAAGCATGACGGCCGTTGGATGGACATCGTACGGTCACTGCAGCTAGAATCGTTTATTATTGACTAAGTTGACAAAGCCCTTGGTACGTCAACTTAGTAGGCCCACAGGTCAGCTTCCGAAACGGTGCGCCCCAGATGTCAGGGGGAGGAATCATTTTTTGGGCGGGTGAAGCTAGAATATCCGAGATTGAAGAAGAAGCACGACATCCGTTGGATGGACATCCAACGGCCACTGCTGCTAGAACCGTGTGTTGACTATAAGTTGACAAAGCCTTGCATACGCGTCAACTCTGTTTTTTTAGGGGACGCGTCAACTTAGTAAGGCCAGAAGTGTGTGGCAGAGAACTTATATACCATTTGAGATTTGTAAGAATGTGTAGCCCATTTTTGAATTCTAATGGAATTTACTACAGCCCATTTACAGTTTGTTAAAAGTACAACCCATTTCAACCAACCATTCAAAACTGAATTCAATAAAATTTCCCACATTTTGATGGGATTCGAATATTTTTATCCCGAAATTTCTAGTCAGATTAAATACAATTTCAATATAAATTTATATTACGTAAAAATCCAACAAAACATTGCACTCGCAACAATTAATGAAATTAAAATTTTCAATATTCCAAAAATAATATTTTATAAAGTAATCACTGTTTGGTGCATTTTTTTATAGTTACTACCCAGTTTTTATAATTAAATCCCATTTATTATTTTAAAGCCCATTTTCTTGTTAAGCCTAATGCATCCCTCCTAGGAAAGATTTGCAGCCCAGCGGGGCGAAGAATAACAACTTGACCTTGCGTGGGTATTCCTCAAAAAAAAGTATAGCTGGGCTAGCCATTTTCAGCTTGAAAAAAATTAATATCTGGTCTGGGCTAGACGGGCAACAACCCGCCCAGTTAATACCTGCAGCGATGTTTTCGTTGTTGTTCAGAGGAGAAAAAATAATATCTGGGGTAAACATCAAAAAACTCTGCAGTGCTCACACCTCAAAAACACAAATACTGCTCGAGCTGCTTGGTCTGAGCTGTCGGCCGCTTCTTGTGCAATTCTCTCGTTTATTGACTACTCCCTCTTTTCCGGTTTATAATGCTCAATTTAAAAATCTCACCAATCAATTTAGATGGCGAGTGGTGGAATACTTTTTGTAGTTTTGCAAAAGCACCTAATTAATGCTCTTGTTATCCTCAAAAAATTATGTTTATCAATGCATTAATTGCAATGCATGCATGCATAAAGTACATGCATTGGTCAATATTCTCTTAATACTTGCATGCAATGATTTAATGCACCTTGGAATCTGAACATGTGATGGAAAACAACCAAATTGAGCCTTATAAAATGAAAAAACTAAAATTTTGAGATAAGCCCTATAAACGGGAAAGGAGGGAGTACATAGGTTGACAATGGTGTGGGACCGTGATGTCAGGAAACCAGGAGGAAGCAAAATAAATTATAGTTATATATATATATATATATATATATATATATATAATAAGGAGGCACTTGCGTACGTGAGGCTATGGACCTGGTGGGTCCCCATTGTCATCCTATCCAAGTAAAGTCATCTCCTCGCCCGCGCGCACTTTCCACCCAAAACAGCCAGCGCCGGCCGCCCGCTTCCTGGTGCAGGCGATTGCTCTGCCTTCAAACGACACAAGTGCCGTCCGTCCGTCCATCTGCCGCACACATTAATGATACGCGGTTGCCGAGGCGGCTACTCCGGTGATGTCTACTACACAACCTTCTTCTTGTAGACGTTGTTGGGCCTGCAAGTGCACAGGTTTGTAGGACAGTAGCAAATTTCCCTCAAGTGGATGACCTAAGGTTTATCAATCCGTAGGAGGCGTAGGATGAAGATGGTCTCTCTCAAACAACCCTGCAACCAAATAACAAAGAGTCTCTTGTGTCCCCAACACACCCAATACAATGGTAAATTGTATAGATGCACTAGTTCGGCGAAGAGATAGTGATACAAGTGCAATATGGATAGTAGATAAAGGTAATTGTAATCTGAAATAATAAAAACAGCAAGGTAACGAGCGATAAAAGTGAGCGTAAACGGTAGGAAACAAGGCCTAGGGTTCATACTTTCACTAGTGCAAGTTCTCTCAACAATAATAACATAGATAGATCATATAACAAGCCCTCAAAATGCAACAAAGAGTCACTCCAAAGCCACTAATAGAGGAGAACGAACGAAGAGATTATGGTAGGGTACGAAACCACCTCAAAGTTATTCTTTCGGATCAATCTATAAAAGAGTTCGTACTAGAATAACACCTTAAGACACAAATCAACCAAAACCCTAATGTCACCTAGATACTCCATTGTCACCTCAAGTATCTGTGGGCATGATTATACGATATGCATCACACAATCTCAAATTCATCTATTCAACCAACACAAAGTATTTCAAAGAGTGCCCCCAAGTTTCTACTGGAGAGTCAAGAACGTGTGCCAACCCCTATGCATAGGTTCATGGGCGGAACCCGCAAGTTGGTCATCAAAACATACATCCAGAGGCACATGATATCCCATTGTCACCACAGATAAGCACGACAAGACATACATCAAGTGTTCTCATAAAAGACTCAATCCAATAAGATAACTTCAAAGGGGAAAACTCAATTCATCACAAGAGAGTAGAGGGTGAGAAACATCATAAGATCCAACTACAATAGCAAAGCTCGGGATACATCAAGATCGTCTCATAGAGGGAACATGAGAGCAAACACGAGAGAGAGAGATCAAACACATAGCTACTGGTACATACCCTCAGCCTCGAGGGTGAAGTACTCCCTCCTTGTCATGGAGAGCGCCGGGATGATGAAGATGGCCACCGATGAAGAATCCCCCCTCCGGCAGGGTGCCGGGAAGGGCTCTCAAGAGGTTTTTGGTGGCTACAGAGGCTTGCGGCGGCGGAACTTACGATCTATCTTCTAGGTGGATGTTTTTAGGGTACGCGGGACTATATAGGCGAAAGAAGTCGGTCGGGAGGTGCTCGAGGGGCCCACGAGACAGGGGGGCGTCCCCTAGTGGCGCGCCCTCCTATCTCATGGAGTCCTCGAGTATCTTCTGACTTGAACTCCATGTCTCCAGGATGATATTCTTCCAAAAAATCACATTGTCGAAGGTTTCATTTCGTTTGGACTCCGTTTGATATTCCTTTTCTTCGAAATACTAAAACAGGCAATAAACCAGCAATATGGGCTGGGCCTCCGGTTAATAGGTTAGTCCCAAAAGTAATATAAAAGTGTATAATAAAGCCCATAATCATTCAAAACAGATAATATAATAGAATGGAACAATAAAAAAATATAGATACGTTGGAGACGTATCAAGCATCCCCAAGCTTAAATCCTGCTCGTCCTCGAGTAGGTAAATGATAAAAACAGATTTTTTGATGTGGAATGCTACCTAGCATGATTCTCAATGTAATTTCTCTTTATTGTGGCATGAATGTTCAGATCCAAATGATTCAAGATAAAAGCTTATAAAACATAAAAATAATAATGTTTCAAAGCATACTAACAAATAATCATGTCCTATCAAAATAGCATAGCCAAAGAAAGCTTATCCCTACAAAATCATATAGTTAGGCCATGCTTCATTTTCATTACACAAAATACTCCCATCATGCACAACCCCGATGATGAGCCGAGCAATTGTTTCATACTTTTTAATGCGCTTCAGATTTTTCAACTCTTATGCAATACATGAGCGCAAGCCATGGACATAGCACTATGGTGGTATATGGTGGTGGTTGTGAGGACAAAAAGAGGGAGAAGAAAGTCTCACATGAACTAGGCGTACTAACGGGTTATATGGAGATGCCCATTAATAGATATCAATGTGAGTGAGTAGGGATTGCCATGCAACGGATGCACTAGAGCTATAAATATATGAAAGCTCAACAAAAGAGACTAAGTGGGTGTGCATCCAACTTGCTTGCTCACGAAGACCTAGGACACTTTGAGGAAGCCCATCATTGGAATATACAAGCCAAGTTCTATAATGAAAAATTCCCACTAGTATATGAAAGTGACAACATATGAGACTCTCTATCATGAAGATCACGGTGCTATTTTGAAGCACAAGTGTGGAAAAAGAGATAGTAGCAATTGTCCCTTCTCTCTTTTTCTCTCATTTTATTATTTTTCTTTTCTTTCTTTCTTTTTTTCTTTCTCTTTTTCTTTCTTTTTTTTCTTTCTTTTTGGTGGGCTTCTTTGGCCTCTTTTATTTTTATAAAGTCCGAAGTCTCATCCCAACTTGTGGGGGAATCATAGTCTTCATCATTCTTTCCTCACTTGGACAATGCTCTAATAATGAAGATCATCACACTTTTATTGATTTACAACTCAAGAATTACAACTCAAAGCTAGAACAAGATATGACTCTATATGAATGCCTCCAGCGATGTACCGGGATATGCAATGAATCAAGAGCGACATGTATGAAAATTATGAAGGTGGCCTTGCCACAAATACGATGTCAACTACATGATCATGCAAAAAGCAATATGACAATGATGGGACGTGTCATAATAAGCGTAAGGGTGGAAAGTTGCATGGCAATATATCTCGGAATGGCTATGGAAATGCCATAATAGGTAGGTATGGTGGCTGTTTTGAGGAAGGTAAATAATGAGTTCATGATACCGGCGAAAGTTGCGCGGTAATAAGAGAGGCTAGCAAAGTGGAAGGATGAGTGCGCGTATATCCATGGACTCACATTAGTCATAAAGAACTCATATACTTATTGCAAAAGTCTACTTAGCCCTCAAAGCAAAGTACTACTACGCTTGCCCCAAGAGGGATAGATTGGTAGGAAAAGACCATCGCTCGTCCCCGACTGCCACTCATAAGGAAGACAATCAAAAGAGCACCTCATGCAACAAATTTGTCACACAACTTTTACCATACGTGCATGCTACGGGACTTGCCAACTTCAACAAAAGTATTTCTCAATTTCATAATTACCCACTAGCATGACCCTAACATTACTACCTTTATATCTCAAAACAATTATCAAGCATCAAGTTGATCATAGCATCCAATTCACTTCCTATGATAGTTTTCACACAAATTACCATTGTCGGTGTAAAAACCGGCGGATCTCGGGTAGGGGGTCCCGAACTGTGCGTCTAGGCGGATGGTAACATGAGACAAGGGGCATGATGTTTTTACCCAGGTTCGGGCCCTCTCGATGGAGGTAAAACCCTACTCCTGCTTGATTAATATTGATGGTATGGGTAGTACAAGAGTTGATCTACCACGAGATCAGAGAGGCTAAACCCTAGAAGCTAGCCTATGGTATGATTGTTGTTCGTCCTACGGACTAAAACTCTTCGATTTATATAGACACCGGAGAGGGCTAGGGTTACACAGAGTCGGTTACAATGGGAGGAGATCTACATATCCGTATTGCCAAGCTTGCCTTCCACGCCAAGGAAAGTCCCATCCGGACATGGGACGAAGTCTTCAATCTTGTATCTTCATAGTCCGGGAGTCCGGCCAAAGGTCATAGTCCAGCTATCCGGACACCCCCTAATCCAGGACTCCCTCAGTAGCCCCCGAACCAGGCTTCAATGACGATGAGTCCGGCGCGCAGATTTGTCTTCGGCATTGCAAGGTGGGTTCTTCTCCAAATCCCATATACCTGTTGAGCAGTGTCCGACTTCTGATGAATGTTGCGCTCCTTGGCTTCTGCGCCCAATAATGGCCGTCTTCCACGTGTCAAAAGAATGCAAAAAGACAGGATGTTTTTTTCATTTACCCCCCTAGCTGCGCCAAGGGGCCGCCTATAAAGAGGCGGGGATTTTAGATCCGAATCACACCATCTTCCCTCCGCGAGCATTCATCGGAGTGCATTTGACAGAGATCCATTCCATCATGTCCGGTCAAGCAGGTCCTCCTCTCGCACCCCCAGCCTTCAGCCTGGAGATTGGGAGAGGTGTTCCGTCCCGCACAGCGAGCTAGTAGCGCTCCAAACCAAGGGGCTTCTCCCCCCCAGCTTACATGGTCCCAGTTCGAGCCGGGATTGCCACTTATAATGGCGGAGAGCAAGTGGAGAGCGTCCCCAATCCCTCCAAAGGAGAGCAGGTATGCCTTGTCCCCTACTTAATAAGAGGGCTCGGATTCCCAATTCATCCATTTCTCCGGGGGCTTCTGGAGTTCTATGGCCTCCAGTTACACAACCTTACGCCTGCCTCCATATTGCATATTGCGGGCTTCGTAGCCCTTTGCGAGCTGTTTTTGGACGTCGAGGCCCATTTCACGCTTTGGAAGAAGTTGTTCTGCCTCGTGCCCCGTTCTCAGAGGGGGTCGATATATCAAGTGGGCGCAGCCGAACTATGGCGCATCGCTGGGACCGGATATCTATCCGGGACCCCAAAGAAGGCATCCTAAGACTGGCCTTCAGAATGGTTTTACATAGAAGACGTCCCCCTGCCGGACCCTGTATGGATCGGCCTCCCTAAGTTTGATAATGCTCCCTTGAAGAAGCGCCTGAGCTGGCATCCACGGAGCCCTCAGAAGGAAAATGACAGGGACATCCTTTTCTTGATGAGCCAGATAAGGTTGTTAGCTCATTCCGGACTGACCATGATTGAGGTCATGGCCACATGCATTATGCGGGGGGTGGAGCCGCTTCAGTACAGAGGCCACCCCATGTGGGATTTCAACGGGGAGGATGACGCCACCCGATGTGGCCGCAAGGGGCCGGATTCGGCTGCCACTCTAACAAAGATCTTGTCCGCTTTGTACAAGGGAGAAGAGGAGGAATTCCTCCGCGTCAACCCACGGGGCGGATTTTCAATGCACAATCCTCCAAGCTGGGTAAGCGAAAAATTTCACTTGCCTATCCGTTTTTACATTCCCATAGTTAAGTTCTTAGTCTAGCAATTTCAACGCAGGAGCTACGCCAGACTGTAAAGGAGATAAACAACCCTCCTCCACAACCCGAGGACCCGGAACGATCCCTTGATCCGGACTCCCAAGAGGACCCGAACTTATGTGTGGAGTTGATTGATGGGGTGTTTCATCAATTGAGCAAGGACAACACCTTGGTGGCCATTACGGCCGATTATCCTGGACTACTTCCAGCCTCAAAGGTTTCCAAGATCGAAGTCTCAGTACTTTCACGAGGACCCATCCGTGCTTATTTTTGATCGCCGCATACCGATGGTGTTTTACGCAGGGGAAATCCTTGAGGCGGAGGGCCGAGCCCGCGGTGGCTAGCCAACAAGGGCCATCGAGGCCCAGCGGGCTAAAAAGAAGTGCCGACCGGATCGAGACACCGACGCAACAGTACGACGTGTAACTTTAATGCCCAGGGCTTATGCCTTCAAGGCATACTAACGCTCATGCTCTCTTTAGGAAGAAGAGCGCCCGCCGGACTATATCCACCGGCCAAGCTTCAAGGCCGGGTCCAGAAGCGGAGGCGAACACGGGGCGCATGCCGAACGCTCCTCCGACAGAGGACACGGACGGGCTATCTGCCACCAATTCCGAGGTGGAGAGTGCCATGAACCACACGCGTCACCGGGCTGTTCTTCGTGACGCTTGTTTTTCCCAAGAGGCGTTGGATGCCTTTAATACTGGAGATGCGTACCTCCGTGCCGCTCAAACTGGTCTAGCCAGAGCGACAAAGCAGTATGTGAAAGACATACGGGTGAGAAAATTTGATGGTTATATATGTCAGTAGCCCCCGAGACTTGAAATAGTTAGAACAACTGATTTAAGGATCATTTGTTATGTAGGATCTTACGGAAAAGAATACCCAACTGTCCCAGGAGCTGGAAGAGTGCAAAGCCCAACTTGAGGCCGCACTAGCCGCAACAGGGAAGGCCACTGAGACCCCCTCTTGTAATATACGCTTCGAAAGATAAGTATGTTGTGAAGTGCGGCATGTGTGCAATTCTGACAATAACAGTGCAGATAGCGCCGGAGTGGATCCGGACAAGCAGCAGCTCCTGCACTAGTTAAAGGCCGGCGAGAGCGTGCTTACGAGGGTGAGGCAAGAGAAGAACAAGCTTCAAGACACCAACACCCAGCTGGGCGAGGAACTAAAGGATGTTCGTGCTCAGCTGTGGGACTCCGTGAAGGAGAATCGGCGGCTTTGACGCGACATTTTCAGTAAGTGCTTGAATGAACTATGAAAAGAGGAGTTTGGCGAGGAAGTCGAAGTGACAGAGTTATGTCTGTTGATATGCTGATAGGTCGACCTGAGGAGGAAATGCCCGGTTCTACGGGTGACCTTCTTCCCGAGCTCTCACAACTGCACGAACGAGTTCGGCAGGTGATGCAAGGCGTCGCCCAGGCCTTATGGCCGTCCGTCTCCGTGCCCGAAGGCCTTGGAGAGCTTGCAGAGAAGCTGAAGGGAGCGCAGTGGCGCTTCCGATTATGGAAGATATCGGTCTGCTGTCAAGGCGCCAGGGAAGCCTGGGCCATGGTGAAGACGCGGTACACGAAGGCTGACCCAAACCATATGGCCGAGGTCGGACCTGTGGGGCCCGATGGGAAGGAGATCCCTGTCAGTTTAGTGTACGGCCAGGTAGAGTTGGCCGCAAAATATTCCCAACATGACTGTAAACTAGACAACCTGTTGGATGGTATTGAAGAGGAATATACCCAGTCAAATTGACTATGTAATTTAAAATGACATGTAAAATGCCTTCTAGCCGGATTGTAGATCGTTTGTCATAGCAGATCTTTTTGCTTCAACCTCGGGACTCGATAGTCCGGAGTGTGTCTGAATACCCTCTTGGTTATGTAAGAACCGGGGCATGCGTGGAGACCAGGCGTAGGGGTCGTTAGTGCTTTATCAGACAAGTGCCCAACTAGTTATGTTATATTACATGGTTAGTAAGAAACATCTTCCAGGGAGAATAGTTCCGTTAGGGGTTCCTTTCCCTGGGAGGCATGCCCTAAAGTGCATGTTCGAACTGCGAAAAAAGCAGAAAAGCATCCGGGGGCGGATAAATAAACAAGGTAAAAAGCATCTTTTAGTTCACCGACCAAATATTCCCTTAAAAACGCTAGCTTTCGGCTTCACCCAGTCTGAGGTACACATCTGGCTGACCCGGCAGTAACAATCGCAGAGGTGCTCCCTTTACCACCTAGCCGAACAATCGGGAACGTAGGGGTAAGCACAAGAGCCAGGCAACCCAGCTTGGCCAAAACTTAAGTCATATCGATGCATATAATGGTGAATAAAAGGTACATGCGGAAGTGTGACGCACGTCTTGGGCACAAGGCCCATATAAATAAGCTTCTGTTAAAGAAGCCCCCAGGTATAATGAGCACGGATAGCGCGCCAATTGTGTGCGAACGAGGCGCAAATGAGCCCTTAAAAGGCTGTAAGAGAAAAGGAGGGAGAAGGAGAGAAATATAAGACAGCTAATGTGTAAAAAATAGACAGAAGAAGGAGACGAACACAGAGTCCGGCGCTAGGCGTAGAATCTTCATAGGCGTGCGGCGTTCCATGGGTTCGGCTTGAGTCGGTTATCCGATGCATTTCGCAGACGGTACGCTCCACCAGTCAGGACTTGGTCGATTATGAAGGGACCTTCCCATTTGGGCTTGAGTTTGTCCTTTTTCTTGTCCGGCAGGCATAGAACTAATTCGCCAACATTGTAAGTTTTGGCCCGTACTTCTCTGCTTTGATATCTTTGGGCCTGCTGTTGATAAAATGCGGAACGGGCTTTTGCCACGTCGTGCTCCTCCTCCAATGCATCCAAACTGTCCTGCCGATGAAGTTCGGTTTTTCTTTCTTTATACATGCGCACGCGAGGTGAGTCATGAATTATGTCGCAGGGCAGGACTGCCTCTGCGCCGTATACCATAAAAATGGTGTGAATCCGGTAGTGCGGTTCGGCGTAGTCCGCAGCCCCCAGAGTACGGAGTCGAGCTCCTCTACCCAGTGCGTGTTAGATTACTTGAGGGACCGCACTAGTCTGGGTTTGATGCCGCTCATGATTAAACCATTTGCCCGCTCGACTTGACCGTTAGTTTGTGGGTGATAGACTGAAGCATAGTCGAGCTTGATGCCCATGTTTTCGCACCAGAGCTTTACCTCGTCGGCCGTAAAGTTCGTGCCGTTATCAGTGATGATGCTGTGGGGGAAGCCGTAACGGTGTACGACCCCTGATATGAAGTCTATCACTGGTCCGGATTCGGCCGTCTTGAGAGGCTTAGCCTCTATCCATTTGGTGAATTTGTCAACCATGACCAATAAGTATTTTTGCTTGTGGGTTCCCCCTTTAAGGGGTCTGACCATGTCAAGCCCCCAGACCGCGAAGGTCCAGGTGATGGGTATAGTTCGGAGGGCGGTGGGTGGCATATGGCTTTGGTTGGCGAATAATTGGCAGCCGACGCATCGTTGGACTAAGTCGTGAGCATCTGCCCGGGTCGTAGGCCAATAAAATCCAGTACGGAAGGCCTTGCTCACAAGGGCCCGGGCTGCAGCATGGTGCCCGCCGAGTCCGGCATGAATTTCAGCCCAAAGGTTCCGCCCTTCCTCTTCGGAGATACACCTTTGAAGGACTCCGGTGGTGCTTTTCTTATAAAGCTCTCCTTCGTGGACTTTATAGGCTTTAGACCGCCGCACTATGCAGCGTGCCTCGTTTTGGTCCTCGGGAAGTTCCTACCTAGTTAAGTAGGCTAAGAATGGTTCTATCCATGGGGCAATGACTGCCATTATTACGTGGTCTGAGGATGTTACTTCGTTGGTAGGGCCTCCCATTGTGTCAGAATGTTCGGTGTCAGGTGGTGCGACTGGATCCGGGTTGTTATTTCCGGATTCCCCTTCCCATTGTACAGATGGCTTGAATAGCCGTTCCAAGAAAATGTTGGGGGGACTACCGCCTGATTATTTTCCCGGGCTATATGGTGAAATTCGAGCCCTTCGAACTGAGCTGATATTTTTAGGACGGCACTGCGATAAGCTGCCATTTTCGGATCCTTGGCATCAAAATCTCCATTTATTTGGGATATCGCGAGGTTCGAATCCCCGTGCACCTCCAGGCGTTGGATGCCCATGGAGACTGCCATCTAGAGACCATGCAGAAGGGCCTCATATTCGGCTACATTGTTAGAGTCCGTATACATTATCTAGAGTACATATTGAACTGTATCTCCTGTTGGGGATGCCAGAACGACGCCAGCCCCCAGACCCGCTAGCATTTTGGAGCCGTCGAAGTGCATAATCCAGTTGGAATATGTGCCGTACTCTTTAGGGAGTTCGGCTTCAGTCCATTCGGTGACAAAGTCGGCCAAAACTTGCAACTTGATAGCTCGCCGTGGCTTATAGGTTATGTCGAACGGGAGGAGCTCAATGGCCCATTTGGTAATCCGGCCCGTCGTGTCACGGTTGTTTATAATATCATTAAGAGTTACTTCAGAGGCTACTGTTATTGAACACTCTTGAAAGTAGTGTCGTAGCTTCTGGGATGCCATGAACACCGCGTACGCTATCTTTTGATAATGCGGGTACTGTGACTTGCATGGAGTGAGGATAGTGGACACGTAGTAAACTGGTTTTTGAAGGGGGAGTTTGTGTCCGTCCGTTTCTCGTTCGATGACGAGCACTGCGCTTACAACTTGATGAGTTGCCGCAATGTATAATAGCATTGGTTCGCCGATATTAGGCGCGGCCAGGACCGGGTTTGTTGCCAATATGACTTTTATTTCTTCGAGTCCGGCCGTGGCAGCATCCGTCCACTCGAAGTGTTCGGTGCGCCGGAGGAGGCGATAAAGGGGTAATGCATTTTCTCCCAAGCGGGAGATGAAGCGGCTTAGAGCCGCCATGCATCCAGTCAATTTTTGTATTTGTTTGAGGTCCTTTGGAATATCCAATTGTGACAGAGCTCGGATCTTGGCTGGGTTTGCTTCAATTCCTCTACCGGATACAATGAAGCCCAAGAGCTTTCCGGCTGGTACGCCGAAAACGCATTTTTCCGGGTTAAGCTTGATGTCATATGTTCGGAGGTTATCGAACATGAGCCTCAAGTCGTCTACTAGAGTTTCGACGTGCTTGGTTTTGATGACCACGCCATCCACGTATGCTTCAACTGTTTTGCAGATCTGGTTGGCCAGACATGTCTGAATCATGCGCTGATATGTTGCGCCGGAGTTTTTTAGCCCGAAGGGTATTGTGTTGAAGCAGAATGGGCCGTATGGGGTGATAAATGCCGTTGCGGCTTGGTCTGGCTCTCATCTTAATTTGATGGTAGCCAGAGTATGCATCGAGGAAACACAATGAATCGTGTCCTGCGGTAGCGTTAATGATTTGATCAATGCGGGGGAGGGGGAAGGTATCCTTTGGGCAAGCCTTGTTGAGGTCCTTGAAATCGACGCATAGGCGCCAGGATTTGTCCTTCTTTGGTACCATCACCAGGTTTGCTAGCCAGTCCGGATGTTTTATATCTCTGATGAATCCGGCTTCCAGTAGTTTGGCTAGATCCTCTCCCATGGCTTGTCTCTTAGGTTCAGAGAAACAACGAAGAGCCTACTTAACAGGCTTGAATCCTTTTGGGATGTTTAGGCTGCGCTCGGCCAGCCTGCATGGGAATCCTGGCATATCTGATGGGTGCCAGGCAAAAATGTCCCAATTTTCGCGTAGGAATTCTCGTAGTGCGGCGTCTACATTAGGGTTTAATTGTGCCCCGATGGAGGCCGTTTTTGTAGGGTCCGTTGGATGGACTTGGAATTTGACTATTTCATTTGCCGGTTTAAAGGAGGTGGACTTGGATCTTTTGTCGACTATCACGTCGTCCCTGTCCACCATGGAGCGCAACGCAGTCAGTTCCTCGGCCGCTAGGGCTTCAGATAATGCCTCAGGGGCCAGTGCGGCTGTCTTGTTTTCGGCGCGGAGTGCTATGTCCGGATCACTAGCAAGAGTGATGATTCTGTTGGGTCCGAGCATTTTGAGCTTCATGTACCCGTAATGGGGTATAGTTTGAAAAATTGTGAATGCCTCTCGCCCTAACAGAGCGTGGTATCCGCTGCTGAACGGGGCCACTTGGAATGTGACCTCCTCGGACCTGTAATTATTCGGCGTGCCGAACACCACATCCAGTGTGATTTTTCCTATATAGCACGCTACCCGACTGGGGATTATTCCTCTAAATGTTGTGTTGCTTCGCTCAATGCGGCTCCAGTCTATTTCCATTTTTCGAAGGGTTTCTTCATAAATGAGGTTCAATCCGCTGCCACCGTCCATGAGTACCTTGGTAAGTCGAAAGCCGTCCACTATCGGGTTGAGGACCAGTGCGGCTGGTGCTGGGTTTATTGTTGCTACCTGGTAGACTTTCGTAAGGCTACGGAGTGTTCATTTCCGCATATTGTTTGATGCGAAAGTCTCGAAGACTGTTGATACCGTACTGGTTTTCATGGGCTGGCGTTTGGTGGATTATGGAGTTAGAAGCTCCTCGCCACTTCTGGCCACTTGCCGGAGTATCCAACATGCTCTAAGGCTATGAGTTGGTGTGGCGCCCTCTGTACTATGAATTTTACAGGGTCCATTGAGCCATCCCTCCAGTACGGTTCCATGCCCTATAGAGGGTTTTTGGTTTTTGTTGTTTGGCCCAGGCGCCCGGCGGTACTGCACCCTTTTATTTCGGACTGGGCTTGTATTCAGGGCCGGATTGTCCCAGAATTTTATTTCGGTTTTCCGAACGCTTTTCGTCGCACAATATTTTTGTACTGTGGATGCCAAGTCTGCGAAGCGTGTAATTTCACGGCGACTTATGGCGTTGAGGATCCCGATGTCCGTGCAATTATTGCAGAAGAATGAAATTGCATCCTCCTCGCGGCAGTCCTCTATCCTGTTCATAACCAGGAGGAATCTGGCCCAATAATGGTGTACTGTTTCTATGGGCTCTTGCCAAATTTGGGATAGATCCCTTATATTTGGGTGGGCGGGTGGGGTTGACTCCGGGACCTCGCCCAATCTGAGACTCACGGGCCAAGAAGTTTCCGAACTCGGAAGCTTGGGTTCTTGGATGTGGTCCAATGAATCTAACCCGCTGCCTGACTTTAGGTTCAGGGTTTGGGTGATGCCCCCGCCATCCGTAGGTATCCGGTTTGGAGGGATCGGGAATCCGGACATATCTGGTCCTGAGGATGGGTGGAGATTCGTCGCATTGTTCCTCCACCACTTCGATGTGGTGGGTGACCTGGAGAGAGTCAATCTCTCTCCGATCGGGTTTAAGCCCAATCTGATCGTAGTCTGTGGTGACTCCCAGGGCAGCGATGTGATCCAAGAGCTCGTTTAAGGGTGAGAGCTCCATCAGATCTAACTGCTCGGCGAGTCCCGAGTTTATGTGGAGATTGCTTTCGATGACCCGAGAAGTCATTGTCGGCGCGGCGGCCGAACAGGCGGTCATAAGAAAACCGCCTAGCCGGAGAGTTTGGCTTATAGCCAAAGCTCCTTCGGCGATAGCGCCGTCTTTAAAGATGGGATGCGGTATCCTTCCTGATGACGACAGCACAGTGGAACTCTCAATGAAAGCACCAATGTCGGTGTCAAAACCGGTGGATCTCGGGTAGGGGGTCCCGAACTGTGCGTCTAGGCGGATGGTAACAGGAGACAAGGGACACGATGTTTTTACCCAGGTTCGGGCCCTCTCGATGGAGGTAAAACCCTACTCCTGCTTAATTAATATTGATGGTATGGGTAGTACAAGAGTTGATCTACCACGAGATCAGAGAGGCTAAACCCTAGAAGCTAGCCTATGGTATGATTGTTGTTCGTCCTACAGACTGAAACTCTCCGGTTTATATAGACACCGGAGAGGGCTAGGGTTACACAGAGTCAGTTACAATGGGAGGAGATCTACATATTTGTATTGCCAAGCTTGCCTTCCACATGAAGGAAAGTCCCATCCGGACACGGGACGAAGTCTTCAATCTTGTATCTTCATAGTCCGGGAGTCCGGCCAAAGGTCATAGTCCGGCTATCCGGACACCCCCTAATCTAGGACTCCCTCAACCATGCTGTTTAATACTCTCAAAGTAATATAAGTGAAGCATGAGAGTTCATTAATTTCTACAAAATAAAACCACCGCCGTGCTGTAAAAGATATAAGTGAAGCACTAGAGCAAACGACAAACTACTCCAACAAGATATAAGTGAAGATCAATGAGTAGCTAAATAATTAAGCAACTATGTGAAGACTCTCTCTCATTAAAGAATTTCAGATCTTGGTATTTTATTCAAGCAGCAAGCAAAACAAAAAAAATTACATTGCAAGGATAGCACAACTCATGTTAAGAAGCAAAAACTTAGGCTCAACCGATACTAACCGATAGTTGTTGAAGAGGAAAGGTGGGATGCCTACCGGGGCATCCCCAAGCTTAGATGCTTGAGACTTATTGAAATATTATCTTGGGGTGCCTTGGGCATCCCCAAGCTTGAGCTTTTATGTCTCCTTAATTCCTCTCTTATCATGGTTTCTCTTTTTATCAAAAGCTTCATTCACAACAAACTCAACAAGAACTCGTGAGATAGGTTAGTATAAACCAATGCAAAAGCATATCATCTTCTACTGTAACAAATCACTAACATTATTATTCAACATTGAATACTAAATGCCTCTGCATATTTAATACTCCTATCCTCAAATAGAATCATTAAACAAGCAAATATATGCAAACAATGCCAACATAACAGCAATCTGCCAAAATAGTACAGTCTGTAAAAAATGCAAGAGTATCAATACTTCCCTGCATCCAAAAATTATGAACTAAAATTCCCACAGTAATGAATTTATCAGAGCTCAATATGCAAAAATATTCAACATTAGACAATTCTCTGACTTTTCTAGGGAATTTTTGCAACAGCGGCAAACTTTCTGTTTTCAAACAGCAACATGTAAACTAGCAAAATAAGCATGGCAAAGGATATCCTTGAGTTTTTTATTGAACCTAAAGATGCAAAACATTAATCTAAATAACATCAAGAAAAAACTAAAAAAAATAAGATGACGCTCCAAGCAAAACACATATCATGTGGCGAATAAAAATATAGCTCCAAGTAAAGTTACCGATGAACGAAGACGAAAGAGGGGATGCCTTCCGGGGCATCCCCAAGCTTAGGCTCTTGGTTGTCCTTGAATATTACCTTGGGTGCCTTGGGAATCCCCAATCTTAGGCTCTTGCCACTCCTTATTCCAAAGTCCATCGAATCTTTACCCAAAACTTGAAAACTTCAACCACACAAAACTCAACACAAAACTCGTAAGCTCCGTTAGTATAAGAAAGTAAAACCACCACTTAGGTACTGTAATGAACTCATTCTAAATTCACATGGGTGTAAAACATACTGTATTCTAACTTCTCTATGGTTCATACCCTCCGATACTACTCATAGATGGATCAAAATAAGCAAACAACACAATGAAAACAGAATCTGTCAAAAACAGAACAGTCTGTAGTAATCTGTATCAAACGTATACTCTGGAACCCCAAAAATTATGAAATAAATTGGTGGACCTGAGTAATTTGTCTATTAATTATCTGCAAAAAGAATCAACCTAAAATCACTCTCCAGTAAAAACTGGCATCTATTCTCGTGAGCGCTAAAGTTTCTGTTTTCTACAGCAAGATCACATAAACTTCACACAAGTCTTCCCAAAGGTTCTACTTGGCACTTTATTGAAACAAAAGCTATAAAACATGATTACTACAGTAGCATAATCATGTGGACACACAAAAAAAGTAAGGGTAAATATTGGGTTGTCTCCCAACAAGCGCTTTTCTTTAATGCCTTTCTAGCTAGGCATGATGACGACAATGATGCTCACAAAAAAGATAAGAATTGAAACATAACGGGAGCATCATGAAGCATATGACTAGCACATTTAAGCCTAACCCACTTCCTATGCATAGGGATTTTGTGAGAAAACAACTTATGGGAACAATAATGAACTAGCATAGGAAGGTAAAACAAGCATAGCTTCAAAATTTTCAACACATAGAGAGGAAACTTGACATTATTGCAATTCCTACAAGCATATATTACCCCCTTATAATAATTTTAAGTAGCATCATGAATGAATTCAACAATATAACCAGCACCTAAAGCATTCTTTTCATGATCTACAAGCATAGAATTTTTATTACTCTCCACATAAGCAAATGTCTTCTCATGAATAGTAGTGGGAGCAAACTCAACAAAATAATTATCATGTGAGGCATAATCCAATTGAAAACTAAAATCATGATGACAAGTTTCATGGTTATCATTATTCTTAATAGCATACAAGTCATCACAATAAGCATCATAGATAGCAACTTTGTTCTCAAAATCAATTGGAACCTCTTCCGAAATAGTGGAATCATCACTAAATAAAGTTGACACTCTTCCAAATCCACTTTCATGTTCATCACAATAAGATTCAACATCCTCCAAAATAGTGGGATCACTACTTCCTAAAGTTGACACTCTTCCAAACCCACTTTCATCAATATAATCATCATAAATAGGAGGCATGCTTTCATCATAATAAATATTCTCATCAAAACTTGGGGGACAAAAAATATCATATTCATCAAACATAGCATCCCCAAGCTTGTGGCTTTGCATATCATTAGCATCATGGATATTCAAGGAATTCATACTAACAATATTGCAATCATGCTCATCATTCAAAGATTTAGTGCCAAACATTCTAATACATTCTTCATCTAGCACTTGAGCACAATTTTCCCTTCCATCATTCTCACGAAAGGAATTAAAAAGACGAAGAGTATGAGACAAACTTAACTCCATTTTTTGTAGTTTTCTTTTATAAACTAAAATAGTGATAAAACAAGAAACAAAAAGATTCGATTGCAAGATCTAAAGATATACCTTCAAGCGCTAACCTCCCCGGCAACGGCGCCAGAAAAGAGCTTGATGTCTACTACACAACCTTCTTCTTGTAGACGTTGTTGGGCCTGCAAGTGCACACGTTTTTAGGACAGTAGCAAATTTCCCTCAAGTGGATGACCTAAGGTTTATCAATCCGTAGGATGCATAGGATGAAGATGGTCTCTCTCAAACAACCCTACAACCAAATAACAAAGAGTCTCTTGTGTCCCCAACACACCCAATACAATGGTAAATTGTATAGATGCACTAGTTCGGCGAAGAGATAGTGATACAAGTGCAATATGGATAGTAGATAAAGGTAATTGTAATCTGAAATAAATAAAACAGCAAGGTAACGAGCAATAAAAGTGAGCGTAAATGGTATTGCAACGATAGGAAACAAGGCCTAGGGTTCATACTTTCACTAGTGCAAGTTCTCTCAACAATAATAACATAGATAGATCATATAACAAGCCCTCAACATGCAACAAAGAGTCACTCCAAAGCCACTAATAGAGGAGAACGAACGAAGAGATTATGGTAGGGTACGAAACAACCTCAAAGTTATTCTTTCGGATCGATCTATCAAAGAGTTCGTACTAGAATAACACCTCAAGACACAAATCAACCAAAACCCTAATGTCACCTAGATACTCCATTGTCACCTCAAGTATCCGTGGGCATGATTATACGATATGCATCACACAATCTCAGATTCATTTATTCAACCAACACAAAGTATTTCAAAGAGTGCCCCAAAGTTTCTACCGGAGAGTCAAGAATGTGTGCCAACCCCTATGCATAGGTTCATGGGCGGAACCCGCAAGTTGGTCACCAAAACATACATCAAGAGGCACATGATATCCCATTGTCACCACAGATAAGCACGACAAGACATACATAAAGTGTTCTCATAAAAGACTCAATCCGATAAGATAACTTCAAAGGGTAAAACTCAATTCATCACAAGAGAGTAGAGGGGGAGAAACATCATAAGATCCAACTACAATAGCAAAGCTCGGGATACATCAAGATCATGTCATAGAGGGAACACGAGTGAGAACATGAGAGAGAGAGAGATCAAACACATAGCTACTGGTACATACCCTCAGCCTCGAGGGTGAACTACTCCCTCCTCGTCATGGAGAGCGCCGGGATGATGAAGATGGCCACCGGTGAAGGATCCCCCCTCCTGCAGGGTGCCGGGAAGGGCTCCTGAGAGGTTTTTGGTGGCTACAGAGGCTTGCGGCGGCGAAACTCCCGATCTATCTTCTCCGTGGATGTTTTTAGGGTACGTGGGACTATATAGGAGAAAGAAGTCGGTCGGGAGGTGCTCGAGGGGCCCACGAGATAGGGGGCGCGCCCTCATATCTCGTGGAGTCCTCGAGTATCTTCTGACTTGAACTCCACGTCTCCAGGATGATATTCTTCCAAAAAATCACGTTGCCGAAGGTTTCATTCCGTTTGGACTCTGTTTGATATTCCTTTTCTTTGAAATACTGAAACAGGCAATAAAACAGCAATATGGGCTAGGCCTCTGGTTAATAGGTTAGTCCCAAAAGTAATATAGAAGTGTATAATAAAGCCCATAATAATCTAAAACAGATAATATAATAGCATGGAACAATAAAAAATTATAGATACGTTGGAGATGTATCATCCGGCGCCACACGTCCGTCCCTCCGCCCGCCCACCATTGCTATATAAACTGCTGCGTCGGCCATAGCTACAGACCCGCAGTCATCCGCATCCGTTCCCTTTCTCCTGTCCACACCACTACTGCCCACCATGGCTTCCTCGCGCTCCAGCGCTCTTCGGGACGGGCGGACGATGGACCACAAGGAGATGGCAGCCATTGCTACCGACCGGCTGGCCGGCAGGCAGCCGGAGGACGACGACGTCCCAATGGAGAACATGGTAGTCGATGATCCGGCGCCAACCCCCTCATCCGCGCCATCCTTGCCGGTGCATTGCACCATAACCATCGGTGAGGCCCATGCCCAATATATGGACAGGGTGAGGTAGATGCGTGAGGAGCAGTTCCGGGAGGCGTAGGGCGACGCCGCCTACAACCACCATCTCCTCCAGGAGCACCTGTAGGCGGAGGAGCAGATCGCGGAGCGGGTGGAGCAGGAGGTGCTGCTCGACTCGTACCGCTCCGCCCACAAGGGCCGCCTCGAGCGCTGGCGGTGCCGCATGCGGGTGGCGGAGGCTGCGGCCTCCTACAAAGAGGCTAGCAAAGAGGGCGATGAAGCGGGCGAGGCACTGTTTGGCGAGACCGAGGACGAGGTAGAGGACAATGCCGGCTCGGACGAGTCCCCGCTCCGCTGGCGTCGATGACGCCCTGCTCCACCGAGGCCCCGCGGCGCCAACAACGAGGCAGAGTACACCGCCGGCTCCGCCGAGGCCCCGCCCCGCTAACAATGAGGCAGAGGACATCGACAGCTCAGCCGAGGCCCCACCCTGCCGGCAACTTGGGGGAGGATTTCCACCGCTCCCCTGAGGCGCCGCCCGCCGGCAACGAGACAGAGGACATCGCCGGCTCCGCCGAGGCCCCGCCCCGCTGCCAACGAGGCCGTGCCACACAGAAAACGAGGAAGAGTAGAACACGGTAGGTCGCCTCTGCTCAGGTCCAAGTAAGGCCACTGCTGCTACCCTCCGGTTGAAGCCAAGCTAGGCGGGTTGACCATTGACGGCCGGTTAGCTTCTTGGCGGCGACATGGAGTTGGAGAGCTGCGCTGGAGAAGAACACTGCTTCTACTTAACTGCTGGTGCAGTTGGCTGACTAACACGTGGGCCCAACAGGCCACATGTCAGTTATGCAACTGCACCTGCAGTTAAGTCACTGAAGCTTCTATTCGGCTCAGCGGGACATAGGTGGGTAGCTTCGGTTAATTAATTATACCTCTAACGCACCCCTTTTTAGTATTTTTAGAAAAGGAGGATGACCCCCGACCTCTGCATCTGGGAGATGCATGCGGCCACAAACACCCCTTTTTAGTTGAAGAATGTATGAAATGTAATTAAATTAGGCATGTTTATATAAAATCCGACAGTGTATGAATGAATTTATTTCGATTAGTTTGAATTCCTGTATCACTGGCATTGGATGAACATGCAAAACAATACATACTAGCATTATTCCCAGGGTGATCACCTCGTTTGCAGTAGTTTCACATGTACTCCCTCTGGTCCTTTCTATACAAGTTTTGTCTGTAGTCAAAGTATCTCTACTTTGACCAATATTATACAAAAAAGTATGCACTTTCACAATGTGCGAAGTAAAAAGGAACAGAAGGAGTACAAAGAGTTTGAGCAGCTTTTTAGCGTTTCTGTACATTGCAATCAAACAGACAGGGCTGGCAATTCATAGAGAACATTCAAAACAATCGATGATTATGCATCTCAGCGACTCACATGTTAGAGGCAATATTTACTTCACAACTAAAGAATAAAGAAAAAATTGATCGACGCTGCTGACAGCAAGGGCGTCCCATTCGAAAATATCAAACGCATGTCTTAAAATCAATGAGAAAAATTTGACAAGATTGTTTCATTCTAAAATATCAAATGCCTACGATTGTGGAATGGGCAGGGTTTGCCATCAGTTCGGACATTGACATGGCACCTCGTGCTAAATAAACCAACTATTCTTTTTGTGCAGTTCCACCATAATCAACCTAATTCACGCGTAGCTTGTATGATTTCGCCCTTATATGTTGCAACGCCTTGAACTTATCGGCACCTCCTTTCTTGTGGTGGAAATGAATGATTCGATGTATTCATGAACATTTTGTGCAGTTCCCATTGAAATCAAGCTGATCACCCCTGTTTGCACAAATACAAAAAAAGTGATTAGTATAAAGCAAAATGTACTATGAATTGACAGTTTAAACAGGCACCTACATGGTCCATGTAGAGCACACTTTTAGAAAAATGGAACTCACTAGAAAGAATCCTAGAACAACATTGTACTCGCGCATCACAGCAAAAAAATGGAGATTTGTCAGTCCTCTGAGCTGAAGTTAGTTTGGTCTTGTGGGGAGTAATGTAACCATCCTTCAACTGCTCCTTCTGATGAGAATCCTAGAACAACATTGTACTCGCGCATCACAGCAAAAAAATGGAGATTTGTCAGTCCTTCTGAGCTGAAGTTAGTTTGGTCTTGTGGAGAGTAATGTAACCATCCTTCAACTGCTCCTTCTAATGAGAAGATAGACATGGCTTCTTCATCCTGGCATAATCGGAACTAGTCACTTCACGTACTCCATATTCTTCTTTAGAGGCAGATGATCCTATTGTGCAAAGACAAGAGGACAACTAAATGCTAGCATCCCTATTTGCTCGAAAAAAGGAAAGGAAATATTTAAAACAACACAGATGAAGCACTTCTCAAGGACAGTACCACTTTTTCATGTCAGTATCTAAACAGTAGCACAACACCAATAGAGATGACAAAGCTCAATCATATGGATGAATTAATGGGCGAGTACCAAGCTTTGTCAGGAGGCTTATTGTATAGAGCATACAGATCAAGCACTTCTCCGGAACCATCTGTTGCTATCTACTATGGTGGCCATGCTTACTATATACTCCTCGATTAGTTTAATGTTTCCAACATCTTTTTGTGCAGTTCCACAAAAATATATGGTATCTTCAAAGAAGATCCCTGTTTGCACAAGTAGAGATAATTACGTATGGCATCAAATCAGTGGCAAAACAATTGCTTGTTCCAGCCATGGAAATAAATTAAGATGCAAAACTATATCATTACTTGTGTCATCACAGGTCCAGTGCTTCATTACAGCACCGTGAGTTGATTTTTGTTTTTCTTCCGCTTGTTCTTCCCCTTCATCACTTGGTTCAATAAAAGACAAGCTTCGCCTTCAATGTAAGATTTGGCATGTCAATTAGGGAGAACAAGTATAGTACTAAACTTAATTTTCTGATGAAAGTGGCAAAATACAGGCCAGAAGTTGTGAAATATCCTTATCTTACCTCAATGGGATATTACGGTGCACATACAGATTAGAAGTCTTGTCTCCATTTGTGCAGTTCACTAAAATCAAGCAACATTATCATACAAGTAGCACAACATATGAAAGCACACTGCAGAATCATGTGAAAGAAGGCTAGTACTGACCTCTCATGATGCGGAATTCAAACAACTCACAAGAAGAAGATCTGAACCAAATTCGCCTTAACAGATAGGAAGTAAGATCTCCTCTTATGCAGTTCACCGAAGATCAAGCAATCAAGCAACGTTGTCGGTGTGACATTTTGGTTGAACTGCACAAAACACTCTTAAAACAAAAGTGTTTTGTGCAGTGCAACAAAAGGTCACAATGGCAATAAGGTGAAGTAGATAACCCTGTTTACACAGAGGTGCAAAGGAAACAATTAGTGGTCAATAACGGTGGATGACACAGAAGCTAACAAAAAGAAGCATCTACCTTATCTAAATGGGAAAGAAAGCAAGACAGTAGCATTTCTCAAACGGTGGCATTGATTAATATTAACATAGAGATTATATTAACAATAAAATTCATTAAACATGTAATTTGCTTTTAACTGTGGCATTGCATCAATTTTCCAGTGGCATTATTAGAGGGTGTTTGTTTACAGGGAAATTTTGGTGTAGGGACTAAAAAAACTCCGTGTCAGTCACATCTAAACCAAAAAGGATGGACTTTTCGGGACTAAAAGTGGGCATTTAGGACTAAAGAAAGAAGACCCCGAGGGAGTCTTTTTGGGACTTTTTCCAACACTTGCCCCTGCCACGCATCACACCTTGTTTCTATTAGTTCATTACTAGGGGTAACATGGTCTTTTATCATGTCATTTAATAACCTCTAGTCCATGTTTAGTCCCTGGAACCAAGCAGGTAGGGACTAGGGAGGTTTTAACCGAACAGGGCCTTAGATTAACAACAGCTAATGAGTTGCACGGGACAGTGGACGCACCAGCACCATGGGCATCTACCGATGTACTGTGGTCATGCGCAGTCTGTTGCAACAAAGAACAAACAACCAAGGAGCATATTTGTGTTGGTCCCAATTTTGTTATCTTTAGACACCTTTCCCTCTGTGACCGCAACAAATCTAGTCCTGCTCAAACTCTACAGCCTTGTCCCTTCCTTTCCTTTTTGAACTAGTACTTTCACCCTTCCTTTCCTCTTTGAACCACATCCTAGATTTATGCGATACAACTTTCCCCACTACTTTCCCACATTCCTTTCCTCTTTGAAGAACGTCCTAGATTCATGATATACAACTTTCCCCCTTCATTTCCTCTTTGAACCACGTCCTAGATTCATGCTATATACACCTTTTCCCACTACTTTCCCCCACTCCTTTCCTCTTTGAACCACGTCCTAAATTCATGGTATATATGCAGCTAGAGCAATGCATGTGGAGTAAGTAAAATATACCTTAAGGTTCTTGGGGCGCGGTTCGGTGGGCGACGGGACGACAGCGAAGAAGAAGGGGTCGGAGGCCCTCCCACGCCGCCGCTGGGTGGAAAGTGAACAGCAGCGCCGGTAGCGGATTCCCTCCCTCGCCGACGGCGACAGCGTTAAGCATCCTTCCCTTCCCGGCGGACGGATCCTGCCGGCTCTTTGAGCAGCAGTGAGGGGAGAGAGAGGCCAACGAAGTCTTGTTTAGATCTGGAGAGGGCGAGGGAGTGTGAAGAGAGCAACTACAAGCGCTGAGGTTCCAGCGTGTATATATATACTAGTTATCGAACCCGAGACCTCAAGTTTGATGAGCGAACAGGCTAACCAGCTACACAACCCTCCCATTATGTTCAACGAGAGGAAAATAACCTTTTATACATTCCTGCATTCGTGTGACAGGCATGCTGTGTTTTTTTGTGTGTGTGTGTGGGAGTCATTAGGATTTCAATCATAATCGTGTCATATGGAATCTTGAGTGAAGTTAGAAGATGGCACGTAGTATGTGAGTTCATGTACTAGTATGCTAGTTAATTAGGAGTATAGCTATTGGATGTGTCCTAGTGCTATACGTACTAGAAGTAGGAGTCCCTGGTTAGTTGGTCATCAGTCATCGTCATGTCCAAGTGCTCGTCTCTGTGAGGAGGCGTTGAAGATGAAGCTCAGGTCGTCTGTGTGTCTTGACGAGAGGATGAAGTTCAACTATGTGGGGGCGGTAAACCAGTGAAGGTGAGTCTCTTCAGTGAGGACATGTCTCTACATGAGGCTGGAGTGGGCGGTGTAGTCCATAGGATGGTGTGATCCACAAGGAGTCTGCATGTATCTCGCTAGGGTGGATGGTGTAGTCCATCGGGTGGAGTTTTCCACAGGTTACTGGCGAGGCTGAGTAGTCCAAGGCATATTTGAGGTGGTCTGTAAATTCGCCAAGTTGAAATTGGGGAGAGATTGTTGCGATCAATGAAGCCTATCAATTTAACTTGTCATGGTGCGAGATGGAGGAGTCGACAAGGGGTGAATCGACAATGAGTCAAGACCAGAGAAGCATAGAAGACAAGTCAAGATTAGGGAGAGAATGTTAGCCATAATCTTGAGTGAAGTTAGAAGATGGCACGTAGTATGTGAGTTCATGTACTAGTATGCTAGTTAATTAGGAGTATAGCTATTGGACGTGTCCTAGTGCTATACGTACTAGAAGTAGGAGTCACTGGTCATGTGCGTAGGTTAGTACGTGTCCAAGTCATAGGTTAGTTTGGCTGGCTAAGTCCGGTTTGGACTCAAAGCAAGTACGTCTAGGTCTGTCTGGTCCTGCGTATATGTATATGCAGCACCTCGACAGGTTTGTCTCAGGTAGTGAAAACAGAAAAAGGAATAAAAAGAAGAGGCACGACACGTGCCCTTGGCCAAAGTTTTTCGTGTGCGTGTTCTTCGTCTACTTTGATGTGATCGATCCTGTGGGCAGAATTCCAACAATGAGGGGAGAGAGAGGCCAACGAAGTCTTGTTTAGATCTGGAGAGGGCGAGAGAGTGTGAATAGAGCAACTACAAGCGCTGAGGTTCCAGCGTGTATATATATACTAGTTATCGAACCCGAGACCTCAAGTTTGATGAGCGAACAGGCTAACCAGCTACACAACCCTCCCGTTATGTTAAACGAGAGGAAAATAACCTTTTATACATTCCTGCATTCGTGTGACAGGCATGCTGTGTTTTTATTGTGTGTGTGTGGGAGTCATTAGGATTTCAATCATAATCGTGTCATGTGGCTTTAGTGGTAAGACTAACCACAGTGGTGCAGAAATAATGCAGCCTTAGTCACCTTAGCTCTCTCCACGTAGTACGTTGGGTCCCACCAGTCAGAGGGTGAAACAAACAAATTAATAATAAAAATTAAAAGTGACAGCGGTGTATCTTACTACCTCACACATCTCGCTACTGCTCAGGAATACTGTCCAATTGATCCCTTTATTCGCTCACGTACTATTTTAAGTGAATCCTTATTATAACATGTACACAAATTTTGGGCACTTGTATTCGACTTAAGTCAGTGTGCCACCGTATCTCGTATACTTACTACTCCCTCCGTCTAGGTGTAATAAGTCACGTTAGAAGGTGCAACGGGACCAAGGTGCGTGTGTGTGCGTGTGTGCGTTTAATAGCATGTGTGTGTTAGAGAGTGCGACAGATCGACCTACTCCTACAGAGATATGGTGTGTAGTGTACGATTTTAGCCGCGAGAGTCGGTGCATCCTCTCGTTTCCGGGCGTGTCCGGTAGGGACATGCGGACAGCTGCCACGCCCGCTCCTGACCAGCCTGGCCCACCCAAAGCCTCTCCATCGCCCGCGTGCGCTTCCTGCCCGAAACGGTCAGCGCCGCCATCGGTGCCGCATTCATGCCCGGGCAGAGCGGACGCGACCTCTCACTGGCGCAAGAGTGATGGTTGCTTCGTCCGTCCAACTTACTGTTGGGTCTATGTGATTTTACGGCTCATTGGTCTTTATTACTGAGGTGGTAGGACTGCTGGATGTCCCACGCTTTTGGCGAAAGGAGGTAGTAGATTACAATTTTCTCCATTCTTACAGCGGAGGAGTGCAAGAGCAGTGAAAACACGCAGGCTCAGTGATTACATGGCCCACCTCACACTATCACCGTGCGACACCTAACTCTTTACATAGTACTCCCTCCGTTCCTAAATATTACTAGATGAGTCCCCGTGCGTTGCCGCGGAACAGCGGTATATCTCTCTGCGCAAAATTATCGATTTCATAGAACTAAAAAAAATCTATAACCGCATGACAAATGTGGTAGCCAAACTAAATAAACTCCCATCATCATTTAGATCATCCCACGCAAGGAAAAAAGATCAGCCAACTCCTACTGCATAATGGGATTATATTTTTCTTTTTGACATGTTAATGGGACTTGAAAGCTCACTTACATGCATGCTACCGGTGCATGCTTGCATGCAGACATGTTGATGTGATTTAAAACCCACTCACATGCATGTGCCACGGTATTTCTGCATGCTTGCATGTGGCTTAGTGCAGAGCCTCTCGACGTCTGGATCAAACGGCTATTATGACTGATTTACTTCATCTAACGGCTACGTCAATTTTGATGATGTGGCTCAAGGAGAGGATAGAGAATTCCTAGTAGTGGGGGCTAGGTATTACTAGTAGATAAGTCTTTGTAGAGATTCCACTAGGTGAACTACATACGGAACAAAATGAATGAATCTACACTTAAAATGCATCTATATACATCCGCATGTGGTTAATGGTGAAATCTCTACAAAGACTTATATTTAGGAACAGAGGAAGTACTAGTATAGTACTAGTACGTACTGTAATTTATCAGCGAGATAAATTTGTACAATGCTATGAAGCTTCCAGCTCCTGTTACATGTATCTTGCGTCCAAGGTTGCCCGTTGCAACATTTCATCAAATACAAAGGAGACTAACATGCATGCTATTGCATCTCAATGATTGACAGATCATAGCAAATATGTACTCCCTCCGTTCCAAAATAAGTGTCTCAACTTTGTGCAAACTTTAGTACAAAGTTGTACTACCACTAAAGTTGACACTTATTTTGGAACAGAGGCAGCTAAAGAAAAAAATGATCCATGCAGTCCCTAGCCCTTGAACCATGAATGTTCGAGCTTCCTAATAAATGAAGTTTGCAACCTTTTGACTATCGGTTTATTTTGTGCAGTTTCACCAAAATCAAGATGAGCATCCCTGTGGCAAAGAAATTGAAGAAGCGTGATTAGAATAAGATTACTAGGACTAGTTGATGAGACATAAACTCATCACAAATACAGTACGTAGAAGCCAGTAGAGGTATCAGGTATGTGCGGGGCAAAGAAGTAGAGAAATATCCACAGGGAGTGATGTGGGCAGCTGGAGCAGTGGTGCAAGCCGGCTATAAAGGGAGTTGTACCTGAGGGGCGTAGCTCAACCTTGAGGAGGGCGGCGGGAGGCGGCAACTGCCCACGTCGCGGTAGTGAGCAAGGGACGAAGGCAACCTCACCGGCTTTGTGAGAGAGAACGACGGGGACCCCTGATCGGGACGTGCTGACAGTGGGTTTTCGTCGTCGGCGACGGCCACCGCATCTACACTAAGCATCCACCCCTTCCCCAAGCGGACGTGATCCGCCGGGATGTTAGAGATGTGGCCACAGTCGCTTTGTGCGAGAGAGTGTGAAGAGAGCAACCCCAGCAAGCAACCGTGTAGGCTGGCCCGTCCTGACTATGTATATCGTGGAGCGGTTTCCTTTTCTCTCCATATGAACCTATCATATTGCGTACGTGCCACTGAAGAAAAAAAATTATTTATAAATGACGTGGAACCTACTACTCGTTCTCCTATAACCTTGCGCTTGGCATCTCCAAAATATTAACCTTGCGATTGGCTCTTCACCTCTTAGGGAAGTCGAGCAATAATGGTAGTGCAGTATATATCGTTCTGGCTATATGAGACCGAATGAATTGCTGCACGTCCACCACGTGGGCGAGGGTCGAGGGGCGAGGGAGAGTGCTACTACATACGGAGCAAAATGAGTGAATGTACACTCTAAAATACGTCTATATACATCAGTGTTTGGAGTATGTACTAGTAGTTCATATTGAAATCTACTAAAGGACATATATATTCCAAACAATATGATATAATCTCTATAACCAAGGTAGTACGGGACGAGGAGTAAACGGAGGGAGTAGTAAATTTTTCTCCTCATCCTGCGAGCCACCGCGCGCATGGGCGAGGGAGGAGCAAGCTTCACCTCATCCTGCGAGCCACCGCGCCCGTGGGCGGGGGAGACGGCGTACTAAGCAAGCTTCTCCTCATTCTGCGAGTTGACGGGACACATCAAAAGTACTCCAGTGTATAGAGCCTTGCCTCTAAGGTAGGCCCCACATGGTTTGCCTCTTTTTTTAATTTAACATAACGATCGCAATTTGTTTGTTCACCCGTGGTAGACGATCCTCCCTCCACCACGTGGACGACCAGTACACGTGCCAAATTACCACGTGGGCTGCCTTTTTCGTACAGAAATGAGCTCCACCATGTACCCGCGCGGGTGTCGTTGGGAAAGAGACGGGAGTACTTGCGCCGTGCATGCACCTCTTCTGTTCGTGCACATCCCCCACCTACGTGGGTGTCTATGAGAGATACAAACCGCGTTCATGAGTGTTTTTTGTTTCGTGGTGGGGGTGGGGTGGGGTGGGGGTTGATTTCATGAATTATTTGTGGGAATATGTGTCGATGACATCTCAAACAAAATTTTGCATGCAATGTGTGTGAAATGGAGGCCTATCCATATCATACATAGAGGGTCGGCTAATCCACGAGAAGAGAGGGAGGGGTCATAGCTATCGATAGAGTCGAAGAGAGGATCAAGTGGGTGGGTGCGAGATCGATGAAGAGAGCCATCGAAATTTCGTGTGTGTGTGTGTGTGTGTGTGTGTGCAAGTCAAAGATATAGGGCAACTGGCCTACCGGAACGTTAGAGGGCACATGTGAAGTTGATGTTTGGCAGGGAGACATGACTAGAGCGCTTGATGTATCGGTGTGTGTGGGGGGAGGGGGTGGGGTGAGGGGTAGGCAGAGTCCTAACTATATAGGTAGAACGACTCGTATATGTGTTGAGAAGGAGACACCCAGCTATGTCTTGAGGGAGATCGGTCGACATCCATACATAACTGAAGGACGGGAAATATGACGAGACAGAAAGAGAGAGGAGAGAGAGGGAGGGAGAGGGAGGGAGAGGGGTAGAGTGCTGGATGGGTGATGGAGTTGCTTCTCGGAGATGTTGGGAGAGGCCTACTAGACAAACTGAGGGTGGAACTACAATGTTATCAATAAGAGTGGGGATGTGTTTCTGTGTGTGCCTGTGCGTGATAGATCTGTCGGGACACATCCATGGATGATGAAGGGGAACCATGTGTTTGGTAAGCAAACCTAACTAGATCGGTAGATCAATTGTTGTTTGTTGGAGGAAGGGAGAGACACAACTAATGAGGTAGATCGATCAATGTGTGGGTAAAAACGAGTTATAAGGACCTAGCTGGCTATATGTATAGCGAGAGATCGGTCGGTGTACGTCCATTTGTTAGAGGCAAATAAGGCCCAGCGAGACGGATAGACATATAGAATGGAGCTAGGAGGTGGTGCGAGAGGCCCAACTACTATCTAGATAGGGGGAGGAGTGTGCGGTTGTGAGATCGATGAAAAGAGGGGCAAGACTTTACACGTGTGTCTGACCATATGAGAGACACGAGGCAAGGACACATAAAGGAGGAGATTGAAGCTGTGTGTGTATGCTGTAGGCAGGCATCGCTGGAGAGGTTTATCGATTGGTGTGTGTGTCGTAAAGGAGTTGTGGAGACTCTGGGAGAACAACCTAAAGAAAAAAAATGAATGTGCCCGGTGGATAGAATGCCGAGGGAGGGGGAGGGCGAGGAGGGCGTGTTCATGCACGAGAGAATGTTAGTGGTAGCTACAAAGGTTAGAGCATTGTGTGGGTGTAAGAGACTAACAAAGATCATAATTTGATATGAAAGCGGATTCATATATTTGAATAGGAGATCATAGTGTTTTAAACATTGCATGGATGAATATAGCGGTGATACACGTGCTGTGCACATGTTATACCATAATGTGATAATGCATGGCATTTGCAACTCACAGCTAAATGCCGAACAATCTAAACCATACTATACATCAAACAATCTCACATTTTATTTGAATTTGTGATAATGTGCGGCGTTTGCAGCTTACTACTAAATATCGAGCAATCTAAACAATACTATATATCGAACATTCTCACATTTTATTTGAATTTGTGGTAATGTGTGGTGTATGCAACTCACATCTAAATACTTGTAGGCGTAGGGGGCGGGGTACCATACATAATGTGATAAACACATTATACATATGAGACATGGTTTAGATTATGAAGATCTAGCTAGAGCTAGAAATGTAATGTGATTTGAAATCAAAATAAAGTGGATTCAAAAAATCTAGTTCGAGTTCATATAGTACACATAGTTCATATGTAACTCGAGACTAATCATGTGGTGTGCTGTGAAGATAATACACAAACGATGGTTTAACTTGACAATAATGATGATTGTAGATCTTATTAAAACAGAGAAACGAATTCAAATGCTTTGACTTCAAACAATCATTACTGTAGATCTTATTCAAATTTAGTTCATATTGAAGCGGTAGTATATACGTTTGGAATGCACTAACACGTTCATTTGAGTAGTAGGTTGCATGCATTATACACGTAGCAAAATATTTTAATTGAACATAACATGAATTCAAATTTTTGAATGACATTTGTAGTGCACATTGATTTGGTACAGTACATGTTAGGCTTGTCCAAAAATTTCAACCCGCACGTTGTTAGCCCGAAATATTTAAGATATATCTTTGTTTCGTTGTGCTCCGACAACTCCCTCCATCTCAATCCGCGCCCTATTCCAAAATTACAACAGCACGAAAACTCCCACCTCTTGTGAAATCCCGACATGCGAAATGCCCGTGGTACCCCTGAACCAAAAGAACCACTTCAAATCGGTGGGGGGTACTTTCGTAACTTACCCCACATTTCGGACAAGCGCTTCTCTAAGCCATGGTTCCCCACTGCCATCCCATCCGCCCACCCATTCGTACACCGAGGCCGCGAAAACTTGCGACGAAACCCCACACCCTGCTCTGGCCGCCACCCAGCCGGAGCCTCTTCCCCAATGACGTCCTCCACATCAACACCTCGACGTCCCTCATCCACAGTACCGGATGAGGATCCGTCGTTGATCTCATCGTCCCGCCGGTTCAGCCACCCCGTCCTCCACCTCAAGGTAGCTGCCCCGATGTTCCCCTCGTCTTTCGTGCCACCTCCATTCCCACACCACCGTCTTCACCTGCACCACCGGAAGAGCATCATCATCACCGTTTCCTTGGATGAAGTTGCGCCCTAATCGGCGCCACCAAAGAGGTTGTACACTAATCGCCGCATTTTCTTCTTGATTCGATCTCACGGTGCTGCCAGCGCTCGGTCCCGAGCCAACACGGCGCGGCTCCATCCACGGCGGCATCGCCGGCCACTTCCTCCATGGCGTCGCTCCCTCGGCGGCGGCATCCACATCAGTAGGAGCTGCTGCTGCTTTAGCTCTTGCTAGCGCTGCTGCTCTGCTCTTGCTCTCGGTCCCCTGCCTAGTCTGCTCTTGCTATTGCTCTTGCTCGCGCTGCTGCTCTCGCTCTTGCTCTTGCTTGCGATGCTGCTTCGATTTGGCTACACTTCAGTCGACTGAATTGACTTTTGGGTCAGTCGATTTTCATGGGGTGGGCTTGCCGGGGTGAAGGAAGAAACAGCCGCAGCAGGGAGGGGGGCTCGCCGGAGAGGTATCCCACTATCTATCTTAGGGTTCAGGATGGGGGCGGTGGTCGCCGGCGGTGGCGGGGCGATGGCATGGGGATCGCCGGAGAAAAAGCTCGGCACGGGGGGGAGGGCCTAGAGGGATGGCCGGGGCGGCGGTGGACCAGTGGTGGGGAGTGTTTTTGGGGCTGGCGGGGCGATGCACCATCGGCCGCGGGCGGCGCGGGGCTGCTGTTTGGCCGGTGGTGGCTGGCGGCTCAGGGGGGTGGAGGTTGAAGATGAACCGCAGGCCCTTGATTTCGTATCCAACGGCTGCAAAATTGACTGACCAGAGATGAAAAAGTCAGTCGACCGACATGTAGCCTCACCTTGCTAGTGCGTTCAGTTTCGACAGCAAAATTCAGTTTCGACAGCAAAATTCAGTTTCGATAGTTAGGTTCAGTTTCGACAGTTAAGTTCAGTTTCGACAGTGAAGTTCAGAGATGAGCGGCTGATGTATTTTACATCTAGCACTTTGTGGTTATGTATTTTACGTCATGTATTGGAGATGCTATTAGAATTCCACTCAGGTTAACATTGTTCGTTTTCTCTCTTGTCCTGCTTGAGCCTCGGCGTCGTACAACTCACCGGAGCTGCTCCAACGACGAAACCCTCCATCACAGCGGAGCAGTACCTCGGGCTCCATCTCCAGACGCCTAAGATCTTCTTCCCCTCCTCCGACAGCAAAGTCAGCCGGAGCATCCTCACCGGCCAACCCAATCACGCAGAGATCGACATGGCTTCACCAAAGAGGTTGTACACTTGTTGCATCTCTTTTTTACTCTACATGTTATATATATTATCCACTGAGCACACGGATTTGTTCCTTTAGTGTCTCCTTGAAAGAAAAACATAGGAATTTTAATTTTCACTTGTCCTCCTTTTCAAATTCCTATTCATGAAGCACAAGACTAAGAGATAGTAGCATAATATCATTATAACCGTACATTTTCTTGTGGTTTGACTTAATATCACCATGCTTCTTTGCATCCTATGATCTTCCAATTGTTGTGAATCAAACACCCAGATTGGCAGAAATCCTATGTTTTTAAATTCTCTGTTTTGCACGTGCATTCCTATCCTATTCCTGTCTATTTCCTATCCCTGCATTGTTGGAATCCTCCAATTCAAACGAGCCCTTACAGAATTACTTCTCTTATAGATAGTTGTCAAGAAAACCTTGTGTGGTTTGTCCCACTCCTGCTGCGCCGTCGTCCACCCCAGCTCAGCTGCTCCAACGACAGAAGGGTCCAGCACAACAGGGATCCGACCTCCAGACTGTCTTTTGCCGCCTCATATCTTCTTCCCCGCCGCTGGCAGCCATGAAAACTGCATTACCATCATCAACCGAGCAGATGACCTCGAGGACTACTCGGGTCCGCAAGAGAGGTCGCACTCTTTCGTGTCTTCTTACATTATGCATCGCTTAATATTACATGCTACTTTATCGTCCTGTTCACCGATTAGACTCTGAGTCAGCTCCAAACTAATGGTCAAACTTGAGTTTTTAAATGGTTGTGGGGTACATATCGGGGCGCTATCAATAGTATCTATCTACTATCTGGTTAATCTCCGGTGTCTACTATGAGTTTCATGTTGGGTGGGAAACAAACATTAAAGAAGCCATTATCTGTATTTATTAACTGAAGCCATTATCTGCCTGCTATTATTGGTTTTGGGTCTATCCACAGGTTGCTACCATCACTCTGGATTTCTGCATGCACTCCTTACATAATCTCACTATGTTTTATTCCTATGCATGACAGTTATTGTAAACAATGGAACTGAACATGTAGAGCAAAATAGACGAGCCTTGCGTGGCAATATAATTTCATGCAGACGTCGCTCCATGGTAGGCGCAAAGGCAGCCCCCCTCCATGCATTTCGGATTGTAATCGAGAGGAAGATATCTATTCTAAGGGGGATTCAGAAGGAGAAGATAAATCCTATTTACCCCCTGAGGTCTTCGCTCTAACTTGGCATGCTGATGTTGGTTATATCATGCATATGGTGTCTTACATTGCTTACTTTATACATCAAATATGTCATCTGCTTAGTTTAGACATCCTTTATGTGAATGCCATCTGTTTAGTTTATTCATCGTTTATGTGAATTATGCAACGCCAGCTTGTTTAGCCAGGCATCGTATATGTGAATTTTGCAATGCCATCCTGCTTAGCCAGTCATCTTATATGTAAATTATATCAGGCCATCCTTTTTTCCGTTACATATTACATTTGTCAACAATGTTAGTACATTCGACTGCTCTTCGTGTGCATCAGCCATTTGACATGGTGATGGCAAATTCTGGAGTGAAAACAAGGTCTTCTGAGCAGACTATGCTATCTGACGAAGTGCATATCTCGCTAGTTACGGATAGCTCCTCAGAGGAGGATTCAGAGACAGATGACCAGTCCTATTCCCCCCCGAGGTGTATGCTCTAACTTGGCAGGGTTATGTTGCTCATATCGTGCGTATGGTGTCTCGCATTGCTATGCCATTTGATTAGTTTAGACATGCTTTGTGTGAATGCCACCTATTCAGTGTCTAATTACCATATATGTGAATTATGCATTGCCATCTTGTTGCAAGACATTATATATGTGAATTATACAATGCTATCTTGTTGCAAAGGAATTATATATGTGAATTATGCAATGCCATGCTGTTTAGCCAATCATCATGTATGTGAATTATATCATGCTATCATTTTTTCTATTACGTGGTCCATTTGTCGACAACGTTTGTATATTCAACTACTCTTCCTGTGCATCAGCCATTTGAAGCGGTGATGGAAGTATCTAGAGTGAAAACAAGGTATTCAGAGCAGACAATGCTACCTGCTGAAGCAGACATCTTGCTGGCTACAGAGAGCTCCTTAGTGGAGGATTCAGAGACTGATGACCATTCCTATTTCCCCCCTAAGGTCTATGCTCAAACTTGGCAGGGTTATATTACCCATGTCATGCATGTTGTCTTGCATTGCTTAGTTTTTACATCATATATAGATTGCCATCTGCTTACTTGCATACTATATAAATCATATATTTGAATTATATCATGCCATCATGTTTACATAGTACATACACATCATCTATCTGAATTATGGCATGGCAACCCATTTAATAAAGACATCATATAGTTATATCATCTCATCCTGTTTAGTGTTTACAGTCATCATATTTAGAATTATGGCATTCTATCCCTGAATGTATGTGAACTATGGCATGCCAACCTATTTAATAAACACATTATATAGTTATGTCATGTCATCCTGTTTACATAGTCTCGTATTTTGAACTATGTCTTTCCATCTTTTTTAGTTAGCCATCATAATGTGAAATTGTGTCATGCTATCCTGTTTAGTTAGCCATCATATATGTGAAATTGTGTCATGCTATCCTGTTTGGTTAGACAACATAAATATGAATTATTTCATGCCCTCTTTTATTCCCCACTATCCATTGCACCTATCTATCATACAATGTCTATACTTTCAATTACTTTTCTTGTTTATCAGCCATTTGAATTGGAGAGCGTGATGGCAGTATCTAAGGGAGTAACAACACGGTCTTCAGAAAAGATAGTGCTACCAGTTGATGCAGATAGAACCACGATTGTACTTGCCCAAGGACAAGATCCATCACACATAACCCAGACTCTCGCAGATTGTACCCCTACCTAGTTGGACAGAGAACCAGCTACACCCCTTCTAACCCCAACCCTGGCAGATAGTAACCCAGTTCCAGTTGACACAGCGCCGTCTCCACCACAGAGCACCCAAACACGAGCGGTTAGTAAGGGAACTGCAGTGCCCAAAGCACGAGGACCACCACTCCGAATCCCAACTCAACGCTTAAAGGAGAAGAAGATTTGTTCTCAGGTCGGGTTCTGTAGCTATGGTTCATACTCCTTTGCTCTTGCATTACTGTATTTACTCATACCAACTATTTTCAAATTTGAAGGATGGAATTGAAACTCCAATGGCGCAACATGTATGTCTTAAACCTGTTTCTTTAACTGGTTTGCTGTTGTAACCTGCCCTATGTTGATTTCAGTTTCAATTGAATAAATAGTTATGTTCTCATGTCATGCACATTACAAGTGTTGTTATTGCTCTATAGTTACCCACACTTATATTCTGTCTATTCTGATTTTTCTTGAACAAATATTATTTGAACTGTGTCTCTATCTTGATTTGGCAACAAAAACTAGAATGATATAGACCATAAAGTGACCATGGTACATAGATATATGTTTGTTTCATGCTGTTATCCTGTCCACTTTACTACTGAACTCATTTACCAAAATGAGTTTCATATACAACATGGTAAACATGTGATCTGTCTGCTTGTTTCTCTTTTAGAATGCGGACAAAATATTGGAGAACAGTACCGCGTTATCCAATGGTAAAGGAAGTAATGCAGATAAGGTTCAAGATAGTGAGACATCCCTGTTGGTC
This sequence comes from Triticum dicoccoides, assembly GCF_002162155.2. Taxonomy (NCBI): domain Eukaryota; kingdom Viridiplantae; phylum Streptophyta; class Magnoliopsida; order Poales; family Poaceae; genus Triticum; species Triticum dicoccoides. Next base: position 502,092,178 of record NC_041389.1, read on the forward strand.
TCCAAGAAAGCTAATAAACACTATCTTGATGACAGTGAGGGAACCCAAAAGTCCTGTCTTGATGTAGTGTTCGAGTTACTGGCCACTACTGCTGGCACAAGCTCTTCGAACTCGCTGTCTGAATCAATTCGTCTTCTTGAATCTCAACTTCAAGTTGAAAGACATCGATCAGATGTGCTACGATAGGAAGCTGAAGGACTGAGGAAGTCCCTGTAGAATTCAGATGCATATTTTCTGGTGCAACAGCAAGTGCTGGAGGATTTAAGCGCCAAACAAGAGAAAGTTAATAAGCTTGCTAAGCATCTTGCCATCATTATGGGTACCCAGGATATTGTTTCTTGAGATCTTCTGAAGTGGTTTCAGTTCTGGATTTTTTTTGCTGCGGCGTTTATTTGCGCTGGTCGCCAACTTTGACAACCAGTGTATATGATATGCTGCTTTGTTCCCTATATTTGCACTGGTGGTGAACTTTGATGCCCAATGGATGTAATATGTGTAACAGCCGTGATAGCCTAGCATAAGTTGCTTTCTTATTTATTTCCTTGTTGTCTTGTTTATTTGTTTGCTTGTAGTCAGTGCAGTTCTTTTTAAAACTAGGCCACAATAACCATGGGCTAATATTTACTGTAGTGACACTGGGCCTCCTACGGGCCGTAGAAACAGTGGGCCTTCTACGGGCCGTAGAAACAGCAGGCCTTCTACGGGCCGTAGAAACAATGGGCCTTCTACGGGCCATAGAAACAATGGGCCTTCTACGGGCCGTAGAAACAATGGGCCTTCTACGGGCCGTATCATCAATGGGCCTTATACGGGCCGTATGACCAAAACGGGCCATCGTTAGTAGGCCGTATTTGATGACGCTATGAAAACGGCCCAACGTATTAACGGACCACAAACGGGCCGATGTAACCACGGGCTGAATTTGGCCCACAAGCAGAAAATGACAGTAACGGGCCGTAAGTAAACGAATGCTGGAAATGAGCCCAAGAATAAATGGGCTCTGAGAAGGCCGAAAGATAACATTTGCTGGAAACAGCTCAACTGAATAATGGGCCCTTAATGGGTATAAAGTGATATACTGTTCATTACGGGCCAGTTTCACCACGGGCCGTTAATGGGTGTAAAGTGATACAATGTTCATTGCGGGCCAGCTTCACCACGGGCCGTTAACAGGCCAAGAGTTACATGGGGCCTCATATGGGCCGAAAGACGTCACGGGCCATACATGGGCCAGAAGTGAAAATGGGCTGGAATCATATTGGATGGCCCAGATGACGCTACTGGCCTAATTCAGATAGGGCGTAATGGGCCTTGGGTTAGCGGGCTGTAAATGGGCTATATGCGAACAGGCCGATAACAGGCTTTCCATGGGCCGGCCCGCCACCATTTGACCAAGTCAAACAGGCCGGCCTTTTCACAAGAATGGGCCTTTGTTGGGCCGTGCCACGTGTCAATGTATCATAGGTGCCTTCTGTCCAATGAGTGGATGGCATCTATCCCAACGGTGAGCCGACATGTGTTTCCTCCAGCCAATGATGATTTTACATGTGGAAAATCCCCATTGGTCGGGGCCGTTAACGGGTTATCGGATCCAAAACCCGACCCGATAGCTTAACGGCGTTCCGTTACGGTGGATGCCATGTGTCGGTCACCCTTGACGAAAGCACTTCTGTGACGCGCGATTTGTCGTCATGGAAGTGGACACTTCCGTGATGATAATTTTGGTAATGTCATGGAACACTTCTACGACAGCACAGGTATGACTATCTTGATTCTGTCATAAATTTGTCATGGATGTACATGCATGACAAAAAACGCGACCTACTGTGACGAGCACATATCATCACGGAAGTGTATTTTTCTGTAGTGGTAGAAGCCCTGCATGGTCGATTCCCCTTCCGACAGAGCGTCGGCGAAGGCTCCAAATGGGATCTCGCGGATACAGAAAGTTATGGTGGTGGAAATAGTTCTTCGGTGGCTCCCTTGATGGTTTCGGGGTACATGGGTATATATAGGAGGAAGAAGTACGTCGGTGAATGCCCGAGGGGCCCACGAGACAGGGGGGCGCGCCCTATAGGGGGGGTGCCCTCCACCCTTGTGGCTGCCTCGGGAGCTTCTTGACTTGCACTCCAAGTCCTCTGGATCATGTTTGTTCCAAAAATCACGCTCTCGAAGGTTTCATTCCGTTTGGACTCCGTTTGATATTCCCTTTCTTCGATATACTGAAATAGGCAAAAAACAGCAATACGGGGTGGGCCTCCGGTTAGTAGGTTAGTCCCAAAAATGATATAAAAGTGTAAAGTAAAGCCCATAAACATCCAAAATAGGTAATATAATAGCATGGAACAATCAAAAATTATAGATACGGTGGAGACGTATCATATATCATGTTCACCGTTTTGACTTGGGGGGGGGGGGATTTCTTCTGTCCCCCTGTGTTCGGTGGCCGGGGCTCCTTGTCGTCATCGCTGTGCGGCCCCTTTTCCTTGTTTTCAGCATTTAACTTGCCGGCCTGTTTAAAGACCCATCATTATATGTTGGCATGATTGGCTGGTTTATCAGGGGTGCCGTGGATTTGGCATGGACGATCGAGTATACGGTCCAAACTGGACGGGCCCAGATTGTTTCTCTTAAATGGCTTCTTCCACTGACAGGACTTGGAGCCACTAAATCCGGTGTTGACCACCATGTCCTCGGCATTGTTGCCATTACTTTGGCGCTTGTGTCTGTTGCATCGAGGCTTGTCGTTGCTATCTCAGGCTTCAGAAGTGCCAGGTTTACTGGAGGTGCTATGGCTATGAGCTAGCCAGCTGTCCTCGCACGTGCAAAAGCGGGTCATGAGTGTCATAAGGGCTGCCATGGATTTCGGCTTCTCTTGTCCAAGGTTTCGGGCAAGCCATTCGTCACGGATGTTATGCTTAAAGGCCGCCAGGGCTTCAGCGTCCGGACAGTCGACGATTTGGTTCTTTTTAGTTGGGAACCGAGTCCAGAATTTTCTGGCTGACTCTCTGGGTTGTTGAGTTATGTGGCTCAAGTCATCGGCGTCCGGGGGTCGGACATCGGTGCCCTTGTCGGTGTTCTGGGAACGGGGGTCCCCAGACTTGCCTGCCTGCGGCCTGTGGCGTGACTCAAAGGGTGGCCCAGCATGGCCCATCTTCATCAGCACGAGCTCAAGACCCTCGTGATGGGCCAAGCCTCACGGGGCGGATGACAGGAGGCCTCCTCAGGCATGGCCGCGTCAGGCTGGCTCGCGAGGAGGCGGAGAGATCAAGGCGGGGTACCTCACGAGGTGCCCATGATGCAAGCCATGACGACCAAGGACACCAGGCGGGCGCCAGCCCGCGCAGTGTCCTTCTTTCCTCTTTGGTGCAAAGGGAGCAAGCGCAGGCGAGAGCATCAAGCAAAGGCATCCATTTCGGTGCAACAAGACCAAGACCAGCAGAACGGCAGGATGGAGGTCATCGTGGAGCCCAAGACGGCGTCACCACCAGAGCCTTTGGCAGGCGAGGACCAACTTTAGTCAGGATAAGTGTACTAGATGTTCCCCTTCAAAATGGCCAATTGTTGGCGCCCTTCCCGCTCAATATTTGGGAAGAGGCCTAGGGCCTTTGCATATAAATAGGACTAGCCACCCACAAGGTAGGGAGATCGGATCCTCACTAGGAAACCAGTAGAAAGAGCGCCTGAACTCCCCATAGCAGTTCATCGCACCAGCCTAGAACAGACCCTCGCAAGGCTGTTCTTCCTTGTATTGTTCATCATCAGCCCAAGAGGCAATCCACCACACCACACATTGGAGTAGGGTATTACACCACAATGGTGGCCCAAACCAGTATAAACTCTGTGTCTCTTGTGTTGTTCCTTTGATTGCTTAGATCATAGCGAGGCGGTGAGGTGCAGGTAGGCAGAGGGCGAAATCTCCGCGCGCACCCCAGTGTTCGAATCTAGAGGGTCTGCCGGAACCCGAAATCCAACATTTGGCGCGCCAGGTAGGGGTGCACCGGAATTCGTCTCTCGCCGTCCTATTCTTCACCGACTATTGCATCCATGTCAGACGCTCGTCGGGCCCGCACCGAGCGCCGAGCCGCTCTCGCTTCCCGCGTCGCCCAGTTGACCACCGTCGGTGGCCATCCCCGCCATTCTCCGTCGCCTGCCGTCAACGCCGCAACCGGCCCGGCCGGGAACGAGCAGCAAGCATTGTCCCAACATCCAACCATGAGGCGAGACGGCCGCACTGCCACTCCCTCGCTCGCCCCGGCTGGTTCTTCGTCCCGCGCGCCCCACGCGGCCGTGGAGGCTCGAGCTGCGCTCATCGCGGCAAATGAGCTCCTGCGCTACCTCCCAGTCGACGACGTCTATGAAGAGTGGCTCGACCGCGTCGCCGAGCTCGTCCGCGCCGCAGGGGGCTCCCCGCGTCGTCCTTCTCGCTGCATCGCGCCCCGCCCTACGTGGGCAATGAAGCTCCGGGGGCGCCTCAGCCGCCTCCCCCTCAAGAAGGTGCCCTGGCCCCAAGGCGCGTGGCCCCTGGGCAGAACCCGCTCCGTCCGGCGCCAGCGCAGCAAGAGCGAAGCTGCCAAGAGGTTCCTCGCCCCCAAGAAGCTGCCCGAGTGCTCCCTGCTCCGGTACGTCGCGACCACGCTCCTGTTCCAACGCGCCAAGACCCCGCGCTGCTCCCAGCTGCAGCGCATGGGGGCCCGCAAGACCAAGCTCCTCGTCACCAGAGGCCTCCTGTGGCCACAGCAGGCTGCCGCGCCTTCACCACCGAGCTGCGCAGCGTCGTGTGGCCCTGCAAGTTCAAGCCAGACCCGCCTCCTCGCTACGACGGCACTGCCGACCCTGTGGAGTTCCTCCAGCTCTACGAGCTGGGCATCGAAGCCGCCAACAGGGATGAGAAGGTCATGGTGAACTAGTTTCCCATGGCGCTCAAGGATGGGGCCCGCACCTGGCTCCTGAACCTGGCTCCTGGCATGATCTCTTCCTGGGGCGAGATGCGCACCCGTTTCATCGCCAACTTCCAAGGTACTCGCGACCGGCCACCCGCCGTGAGCGACATGCGCCGCATCAAGCAGCAACCAGGGGAGACCGTGCAGAAGTACATCCAGTGCTTCAACAACGCACGTCTCAAGATTCCCAAGGTGACCGAGGAGGCCATCATCTCAGCCTTCTCCGACAGCGTGCGTGACGTCAAGATGAAGGAGGAGCTGGCGATGCATGAAGATCTGTGCACTTCCTTGGAGCTGTTCAACTTGGCGACCAAGTGCTCCAGGGCTGAGGAAGGGCGCCTTTCCCTCCTCGAGCTGCCAGCCGCAGACCCAGAAGAGAAGAAATCCAAGGCCAAGGACGTGAAGCGCAAGGGGGCTGCCGTGCTCGCGGCAGAACCAGACACCAAGCGGAGCAGAGATCAACCCGAGTCTTTCAAGGGCAGCCGATACTGTGTGTACCACGACCTCCACACCCACAACACTAACGAATGCCAAGAGCTCCGAGCTGTGCGAGAAGGAAGGGTCCACCGACGCCCCGAACACAATGATCGTGGCTATGGCCGAGGAGGAGGAAGGAACGCAGGACGCTGGGAAGACCGCGACCCTCGCCAAGGGTGGCGCGACCGACCTTGCGAGGATCGCTGGCAGGATCAGCCTCGCGAGGGAGACTGGAGGGATCAGCCTCGCGAGGATCGCCCGCAAGGAAACGCAGGCCTCCCTCCACTGCCGCCGCAGCCCAGGAGAAACGAGGACCATCATCAGGACGAGGGGCTGGGGGCTTCCAGGAGCCGCGCGCGATCGCCTGCATCCTGGACGGAGCTCAAGCCCCAGCCTCTCAACGCATCTTCAAGCAATTTGCCTGCGAAGTAAATGCAGTCCTCCCCAAGCTTGAAGCCACGCGCCCCCTCAGGTGGTCGGCGTGCGCCATCACATTCAGCTCAGCGGATCAGCTCAAGTGTGTGGCCACAGCCGGAGTCCTCCCAATGCTTTGCTCCCCAGTCATCAGCAACATGCAAGTCACCAGGACCCTCATCGATGGCGGGGCAGGGCTCAACGTCCTGCCGTAGAGACGTTCAACAATCTCCAAGTGCCTTACGATCAGCTTCCGCCAACCAAGCCTTTCTCCGGAGTCACCGACGGCTCCACAGTTCCAATTGGGCAGGTCCGCCTCCCTGTCACCTTCGGGGCACACAACAACTACCGCACCGAGCTCATCGACTTCGACATCGCCCACATTCGCCTGCCGTACAACGCCATCCTCGGCTACCCAGCTCTCGCCAAGTTCATGGTGGTGACTCATCACGGCTACAACGTCCTCAAGATGCCAGGAAGTGGCGGAGTCATCACGGTTCCCTGTGAAGAAAGAGACACAGTGTGCTCCCTGGAACGAGCTTTTCAGGCTGCATCACTTGAAGACCCAGATCGCGGGAGCGGGATGCTCCCTTAGACCGCCCCCAAGAAGAAGAAGACATTGCCAGGCCCGACCCCTCAGGAGGCAGGCCCCTCAGGGTCCACACCTGCTCAGGGGGCACCTCCTTCTGTCGCATAGGGAGGCGCGCCCGGCGCCCTCCTCAAGCAAGGCTCGGGGGCTCCCTCCTGGAGGGCCGCCGACCTTGCTAAGGTCACGAGGGAGGCGCTTGGGCACCACTTAGAGGCGTGTTTCAAAACATGTTTCCCTCAGGAAGGAGCAAAGCAAGGAGGGCCAGACCCTCAGGAGTTCGTCAGTCAGATCACGCAGGAGTTGCAGGAGTCAAGAGTCATGAGTGGCAGCCGCCGCTTACCCGCCGCAGCTCCCCATCCAGGCGAGGATGGTGGGCTGCGCGTCTGCATCGACATCCCAGGGCTCAACCGAGTCGCCTCTCAGGAGCGCTTCTGGCCCTCACGCGTGGGGTGCTACGAAGACCCACCCCACAGCTACGTTCGCATGCCCTACGGCTTGCTGAACGCGGCTGCGGTGCGCCAGCGCCTCATGAGGAGCATCCTGGAGGCTCAGGAGGCCAGGCGTTCCGCAGTCCTGGCGGATATGGAGATGGTTCGCGAGGAGCCACCAGCGCCTCCGGAGCCTCTCGAGGCTCCTGGGCCTGGGGGCTCGTGAATATCGGCTCCTGCAGCCCGCTACGTCTACTACTTCAACACCCCTTCGTCATCAACACTATCAGGTGACATCTTTCATGTTTCGTTTCCAGCTGGGAGCGCCCTCAGGGCTGCATCATTCCCAGGCCGCGTGGGTCCGTACCTGCGGCGTGTATCCCTTTTGCTCATGTTTTTAGCTTACCTTGTTGGGGGCGCCCCTCGGGCTGTATCATCCCCAAGTCGCTCGGGTCAGACCAAGCGGCGTGTACTCCTCTTGCGTTTATTTTCCCGCCATGCATTCGACCCATCATGCTTGTTATTTGATGCCTGTCCATGGCACCCCTTCTTCCTTCATGTCGGCCGCTTGCGCGTTAAAGGGGGGGGGGGTACCTGAGCATCGCGACTCAGGGCTCCTACTGGCTCTCCAGCCCTCACCCTCTGGCTTTGTCCACGGCATCGCGCCCTGGCAAACCAGCGACGGCTAAGACTCGCTCGAGGGCCGGGACCCGAGGACGTAGAGCATCGACATCTAACCAAGCTTGCGCGTTAAAGAGTACCTGAGCATCACGACTCAGGGATCCTACTGGCTCTCCAGCCCTCACTCTTTGGCTTTGTCCACGGCATCGCGCCCTGGCAAACCAGCGACGGCTGAGACTCGCTCGAGGGCCGGGACCCGATGACGTAGAGCATCGGCATCTAGCCAAATTTGCAGGAACACATCACAAGTTAAGGCCTAGAGCCAGGTGCAACCCGCCTTGAGGTAGGGCCGCGTGAGTCCCGCGCTGGCTCACGGGTGCCCGGATACGCCTCGTCAGGCCTTTAGTGCCTCATCGCCTCTCCAAAGCAACTAACGACTGACCGCCGCCTGTCATAGCGGACTTTTGCTCTTTTTGCGGTGGGCCCGCAGGATCCCTCCAAGGAGAAGCGCCAGGCGAGGCCCTCACGGTGTCCTCTTCAATCTCGTCCGCGCGAACCGCTTGCACATTAAAGGGGGGGGGTACCTGAGCATCGCGACTCAGGGCTCCTACTGGCTCTCCAGCCCTCACCCTCTGGCCTTGTCCACGGCATCGCGACCTGGCAAACCAGCGACGGCTGAGACCCGCTCGAGGGCCGGGACCCGAGGACGTAGAGCATAAACGGGAGCAGAGGCGAGAGGAAAGAGGCACGCGGGGACCTCGCCAGGCAACCCCTCGTTGGCCAATGCGCGGACCTAGCGCCGCACCAGGAAGCGTTTCCTGACTCTCGAGATAAGTCACCCTTCGGAAACACTAGCTATCGCAGCACCGTCACCGCATCCAATGCAATCCCGTATTAGCAATGTCGCATACCTTTCTCACGGAACGATAGCTGCTTGAGCGCTAAAGGGGACCTCCTGAGCATCGCGACTCAGGGGCTCTTACTGGACCCCGGGCCACTCACCTCATGGCCTTGACCACGGCATCGCGACCTGGCATACCAGCGACGGCTGAAGCCGCCTTGGGACCGGGACCTGTCGGCGCAGAGCACCAAGCCCTCGTGAGGTTCGAAAGGAAGAAACTAAGCTAAGACGGAATAAGCATCTCGCACTGCTTCACGATAAGGATCATATTGACAAACGGAGCTACAGACACCTTACAAGCCCCCACGGGGTGTGTTCTTGGCTCCTCGCAGGGACAAAAGATGCGTATCCTAAGGAGTCCTAACTACAGGAACCGTCGCGGCAGACGCCATCATCAACAGTGGGCCGTCAGGCACCGGCGCCAACCTCATCCAGATCAGAGACGGCGGTGGCCTAATGAGCCCGTCCTGCTCCAAGAGCGGCACAGGCTCGGGGGCTCGTAGCTGTCGTCGCTTGTCTCCGGAGTCACGAAGAGCTCGGCGGAGTCGCTGGATCCTCCGGCGCCCCTGCCGCTTGAGGATCTGCTACAAGAACGTGCGACGGCAGGCCTCGTCCCTGCCGCTCCGAGGCTTCTGCTGCTGCCTCTGGGACAACACTCCAGCCGACGCCCATCTTCGTCGAAGACCTTGAAGAGCATCATGGAAGCGCCATCGAACTCCAGGTGGATCACGAGGGTGCCCCTCGTCCTGCAAACCCGGGCGATCTCGCCCCAGCCCCGGGTCATGAAGACCTTACCTGGAGCGACGACCTCGACATCTGCATCGATCGTAGGAGTCTGGCAATCGGCGTGCTGCAGCCAGAGCCTAAAAGGCCCCCTCGACGGAATCTCGAAGGTGAAGGATGGAGGAAGGAGAATCCAAGATCGAGGAGGCATGGCAGCATGGAGCACAAACTCTCGGGAGGAGCCTTCAGCGTGAACTGCAGGAGGGACAACACACACCGCCATGACCCGCCGGCGCCGACGGCGGCGTCGTCCATGGCGCTCAGCATCAGCTCCTGCAGGGCCCTCAAGGTGGGCGTACAAGGTCAGCGGAAACCCTGGCGGCGGCGCTCGCACCAAGACCTCGACACCTCCTGCCGCGCGCCCTCATCTCGGCGGCAGAGGACCAACCGCTTCTTTGGCGGAAGCGGGTCAGGACCTTCTCGGGGGGCCTTTCCCTTCTCTTCTGCGGAGAACCGGCGTATCGGAGCCATTGTGGCAAGGCGGAGCAGTGGCGAAGATGAAGAAGAGGAGAAGTAGCAGAGGACGATGAACTGGAATGGCTTGCGCCGTTCCGTACTTATAGCCAGGGGAGGCCAACCACCGACTTCCACGATCGCATATAATCATGACCGGTTTTTGCATGCAGGGACTTGTCAGTTCGTGCAGTTGCCGAGGCGTCGTGGGGGAGCGGAGCCACCCAAGTCCAATCAACCGCCACGCGACGCCCGAGGCCGCAGGCTGTTAGGGCCCGCGGCGCTTCGCACTTGCCCCTTCGCCTCTCTGCTCAGCCAAGTATGGGCGCGCCTTGGGCCCGGGGGCTACTGTCGGCATTCTGGGAACGGGGGTCCCCAGACTTGCCTGCCTGCGGCCTGCGGCGTGGCTCAAAGGGCGGACCAGCATGGCCCATCTTCATCAGCACGAGCTCAAGACCCTCGCGATGGGCCAAGCCTCGCAGGTAGGACAACAGGAGGCCTCCTCAGGCACGGCCGCGTCAGGCTGGCTCGCGAGGAGGCGGGGAGATCAAGGCGGGGTACCTCGCGAGGTGCCCATGACGCAAGCCATGACGACCAAGGGCACCAGGCGGGCGCCAGCCCACGCAGTTTCCTTCTTTCCTCTTTGGTGCTAAGGGAGCAAGCGCATGCGAGAGCATCAAGCAAAGGCATCCATTTCGGTGCAACAAGACCAAGACCAGCAGAACGGCAGGATGGAGGTCATCGTGGAGCCCAAGACGGCGTCACCACCAGAGCCTTTGGCAGGCGAGGACCAACTTTGGTCAGGATAAGTTTACTAGATGTTCCCCTTCAAAATGGCCAATTGTTGGCGCCCTTCCCGCTCAATATTTGGGAAGAGGCCCAGGGCCTTTGCCTATGAATAGGACTAGCCACCCACAAGGTAGGGAGATCGGATCCTCACCAGGAAACCGGTAGAAAGAGCGGCTGAACTCCCCTTAGCAGTTCATCGCACCAGCCTAGAACAGACCCTCGCGAGGCTGTTCTTCCTTGTATTGTTCATCATCAGCCCAAGAGGCAATCCACCACACCACACACTGGAGTAGGGTATTACACCACAATGGTGGCCTGAACCAGTATAAACTCTGTATCTCTTGTGTTCTTCCTTTGATTGCTTAGATCATACCTAGGCGGTGAGGTGCAGGTAGGTAGAGGTCGAAATCTCCGCGCGCACCCCAGTGTTCGAATCTAGAGGGTCTGCCGGAACCCGAAATCTGAAAGCCCTGGAAGTTATCAAGGAATGTGTCTTCCAGGCTTTCCCAACTACCAATAGAGTTTTCGGGCAGACTATTCAACCTGTGCCGAGCTGGTCCCTTGAGTTTTAGTGGGAGATACTTGATGGCATGGAGATCGTCACAGCAGGCCATATGAATGTGGAGAAGGAAGTCTTCGATCCACACCATGGAATCTGTTGTCCCATCATACGATTCGATGTTTACGGGTTTAAACCCTTCTGGGAATTCATGTTCCATTACTTCATCAGTGAAGCATAGGGGGTGTGCGGCGCCTCTATGTCGGGCTACGTCACAACGCAATTCAGATTGAGCTGGTCTGTGGAATTCGGCCCGGACGGGTTTGTTTTTATTATATCTGGCATAGTGGACGTCATCATGTATCGGGGCACACCCCCGTGATCCATAGATCGATCTGGTCTGGCCTGCGATGTTCTCCAAATCGTACCGCAGGTCATGCGTGTGTCCCTGAGCTGTTGTGTTTCTATTTGTTTTGCGAGGTAATGCGGGTTGGGCTTTCGCTTTGTCCCGGCCGCGCGATGGTCGGTCAGCTGGTAGTGCTGGTTCCAAGGCCTCGTCATCGAATTGGGGTAACAATGTACACTTCGGGTAACTTTTGTTTAGGTGTTCGAGTCCATATTCCTCGGCTGCCAGGACCTCAGTCCATCTATCAGTCAGCAGATCTTGATCAGCTTGAAGCTTCTGCTTCTTTTTCTTTAGGCTCTTCGCAGTCAGCTTGAAGTGCTCCTGCTCGGCGAGGTCCTCAGGCATGGTGAATACTTCGTCGCCAAGGCTCACCTCGTCCTCGAAGGGAGGCATGTAATTACCGTCCTCTGAATCTTTATTCATGGCATGTTCATCAGGGCTGGCTTGCCCGTCCTCCCATCTGGCCTGTTCGAAGCCTGGCTGGGCGGGGTCGTCTTCGTCTTTGGCATCGTTCGGAGTGCTATTGTCTCCTGTGCCGGTATTGCTGATTTTACCATGGCGTGGTTTAGAGCGGCGCCCCTAACGTCGGCACTTCTCAGGAGGCTTATCCTCAACTAGGTCCTTTTTGTCATCGCCATTGGCTTCTTTGGGTGTATCCCCCATGTAAATGTCATATGACGAGGTGGCTGTACAGCTCCCTGTGGGCGATGGTTCCTGTTATTCTCCCGCATCATTGTCCATACCGTTGATGTCTTCAGAGTCTAAATCAAGCATATCGGTTAAGTCATCGACAGTGGCTATCAAGTGGGTGGTGGGTGGGTAACGAAGTTCATCGTCCGCTTCCACTCAAGCCAGACATAGTTCGGCCAAGAATTTCCTTCCAAGGAGAGGGATTTCAAAGATTTTAACACGTCGCCCATGGGCGAGTGTTGGAACATGTCCACGGAGGTGAACTCCAATATCGGCACCCAGTTGGATTCGGTGGGCGCGGATACACGCGGTTAGGAACCTATGGCCAGAGGTGAGTCCGAGGGTCCGATGACACAGGCCTCGTTAGAGGCTAGATCTGTGTTTGGATCAAGCGTCGTTGACCATGCGGCTTCCGTGGTAGGGCTTAGCCCCCCGTCCTCGGACGACGCATTCTGCTCTGGATCTAGGGCCAGGACAGTCACAGGCGCTGTCTCCTGAGTATGGCCTGATGTCAGATCTAAGTCACGCTCATCGTGGCTGCCGGGCGTGGCTGTCATCGTCTCGAATCCGTCAAAGATTAAATCTCCACTGATGTCGGCACTATAGTTCAAGTTTCCAAACCTGACCTGATGGCCAGGGGCGTAGCTGTCGATCTGCTCCAGATGGGCAAGCGAGTTGGCCCGCAGTGCAAATCTGCCGAATACGAAGATCTGTCCAGGGAGGAAGGTCTCACCCTGGATCGAGTTGTTGATGATCGAAGGAGCCATCAAGCCTTATGATGAAGACACAGTGGAAATCTCAATGAAAGCACCAATTTTGGTGTCAAAACCGGCAGATCTCGGGTAGGGGGTCCCGAAATGTGCGTCTAAGGCTAATGGTAATAGGTGGCGGGGGACACGATGTTTACCCAGGTTCGGGCCCTCTCTATGGAGGTGATACCCTACTTCCTGCTTGATTGATCTTGATGATACGAGTATTACAAGAGTTGATCTACCACGAGATCGTAGTGGCTAACCCGTGAAGCTAGTCTATGATTATGATTGTTGTTGTCCTATGGACCAAACCCTCCGGTTTTATATAGACACCAGAGGGGGCTAGGGTTACATAGAGTCGGTTACAGAGAAGGGAATCTACACATCCGAATCGCCAAGCTTGCCTTCCACGCAAAGGAGTGTCCCACCCGGACACGGGACAAAGTCTTCTATCTTGTATCTTCATAGTCCAACAGTCCGGCTAAAGTATATAGCTCGGCTGTCCGAGGACCCCTTAATCCAGGACTCCCTTAGTAACCAACATACATAACTCATATAATACTATATCGTCGACAAACGTTAAGAGTCCGGACCCTACGGGTTTGAGAACTATGTAGACATGGCCGAGACACCTCTCTGGTCAATAACCAATAGAGGAACCTGGATGCCCATATTGGTTCCTACATATTCTATGAAGATCTTTATCGGTCAAATTGCATAACAACATACGTTGTTCCCTTTTTCATCGGTATGTTACTCGCCCGAGATACGATCGTCGGTATCATCATACCTAGTTCAATCTCATTACAGGCAAGTTTCTTTACTCGTTCTGTAATACATCATCCTGCAACTAACTCATTAGTCACATTGCTTGCAAGGCTTATAGTGATGTGCATTACCGAGAGGGCTCAGAGATACCTCTCCGATACACGGAGTGACAAATCCTAATCTTGATCTATGCCAACCCAACAAACACCTTCGAAGACACCTGTAGAGCATCTTTATAATCACCCAGTTATGTTGTGACATTTGATAGCACACATTGTTCCTCCGGTATTCGAGAATTGCATAATCTCATAGTTAGAGCAACATGTATAAGTCATGAAGAAAGCAATAGCAATAAAACTAAATGGTCATTATGCTAAGCAAACAGATGGGTCTTGTCCATCACATCATTCTCTAATGATGTGATCCCGTTCATCAAATGACAACACATGTCTATGGTTAGGAAACATAATCATCTTTGATTAACGAGCTAGTCAAGTAGAGGCATACTAGGGACACTTTGTTTTGTCTATGTATTCACACATGTACTAAGTTTCCGGTTAATACAATTCTAGCATGAATAATAAACATTTATCATGATATAAGGAAATATAAATAACAACTTTATTATTGCCTCTAAGGCATATTTCCTTCATAAATGCATCTTGTTGATGCGTGTGAATTCATCTCATGTGACGGATGGCATCTCCCATGTGCTGATGTGTGTGCCTCTTCTATCTGTGTAAATTAATATGCTCCTTGATTATTGTCTTGATGCATCTGAATTCATCGCCCCTTATGTGGTTGTGTCTGTTTTCCTGCCCAGCGGCATGCATAACATAGTTGAAATTTACTAGGGGTTTGTGATACTTAAGAAGTTATTGGCTCTGAGTAGGATTTTGTGAGATTGCAGAGTGATTAGACATGTATATGAGTATAAATCAATAGTAGATTGTGGGGTCTAATGGGATAATTTTGAGGGTATGAGTGCAATTTTTTTAGTTAGTTAACTTCAACTTGAGACATTTAGTATGTCATGGTTTGTTTACAAATTCTCCTTAGTACGTTACTGTTTGGTAGTTCGTGTTTATGTCTGTAGTAGTTGCTGTCTAAGGCACATCTAGATGTGCCCTAGTTATTGCACATCTTAGTTATCCAATCATAGCAAAACGAAAAAAAGAAAAAGATAACAGAAAATGCCTGGTCCAATCTTCACATAAAATCAGTGGCCTAGAACTTAGAATGTCCTGTTTGAATGTTTAGTTTGTGTCTTTTTTTAATTTATGTGTAGATCACATATTTTTCCTTCTCCGTAGTAACATGATTTCTTCTCACATTTTTCTTGAAGTACATGCTCAACTAATCATTTTTTATCTAAATGCTTGTTTTTATTTGTGTTTTCATATAGTTCAATATAGCTGCTTTGTTTTGCTGGTCCTCTTGTGTTTCTTGTGATACTCTACCGGGCTATGCTTTTTTCGTATTCCTTCTTTATTTAATTTTTTTCTCTAGTTTTTGCACCGTCTTATCAGTTGTTGTTATTTTTTCGTAGCCCGAGTGTTCCCTAGGAAGTTATGCAAGCCGACATACATTACCAAACCGTCTTTCAAGCGTTGGAACAAAACTATGAAGAAGTTTAGTGATATTCAGTTAGGACATGCGACAAATTACAAAATGGAAGCTCTGCTTCATATGCCAAAGAAACTTAAAATTCCAATGAATCTGCTTGAATGGATAGATCAGCATATGTTTGGAAGTAAAGAGCCCTGTTTCAAGCATAAGAATAAAATTATCAAGATTACTAATGATATGGTCGACAAAATTTTTGATTTCCTTGGTGGCACCGAGCCTTTTGTATTCAGTAGTGATGATCCCCAAGTGAAGGCAGAGGTTACAGAGTTAAGGAACAAGTATGTTGATCATTGGAACAAAATGTCAATCAAAAAAATAGAGGAGGTGATGCTAAGTGACGAGACAGAAGATGGTTTTATCAGGAGCTTAGATCATCTATTTTTTGCCTTGCGTCATACTGCTTTGGTAACATGAAGTTCTTGTACTCTCTAAGAGATGTTTTTTCTATCCCTTCACTTGACTTTGGGTAATTGGCACTGGATTTCATGCGTGAGGAGTCAGAACGTCATTTTGAAATGATCATGAACAGACCAAGTGTTGAGGAAATGAACAAGTCTTCATATATTGGGGGATGTCTTCCTATTAGGGGAGTAAGTTCCATCTTTAGTTCCACTATTTTCTATCTCTCCACTTTTTATTCCACTGACCTGTTTATTTTTTAAATGGTAGATCATTTATGTAGATTTTGTTGATTTTGATGTTATTGAGAATCATCAGTCAACTGTGGATTATTCTCTTCCTCGGATATCTCATGTTAAGACTGAAGATTTCAAGTATCTCGCAATGGTTGATAGGAATTATGAGTCTAGGAAAAATTTCGGGGTTTTACCAGTAAGCATCATATCCTGTATATCGTTTCTTGAGTTATCTTTTTAGTTCCAGTATTTATTTTCATCATTTTTTCAACTGCGATTTGTAGTTGCGAGACATATCACGCACCCCATATACCAATGTGGCGCCTGTTAATAATGCTCCTGATGCTGCTGGTGTCACTACTAGGAAAATGCTTATACATAGAAGTTTACCAGTAGCTTTTGTTTGTGTCCCTACGCTACTGGTAATTACCAGTAGCGCTGGGTACAAAGCGCGCTACTGGTATGGATTAGCAGCAGTGTTGGTTTCTCTTAGACACGCTACTGGTAAGTGTGGCATAGCATACCACACCTCCAGATAAAAAAAATTTAGTAGCGCGGGTTGTAAATCCTACACTACTACTAAGTGAATAACTATAACGCTGGCCATACACCCCCGTTACTGCTCAGTGGTCCACTGCAGAGTGCAGCACCATCCACCCCCGATCCACTCCCACCCCTCCCCTCCGCTCCCACAATCTCCTTGCCAGCCGCTCCATCTCCGACCCCTTCATCCCATCCGCCCGCCCCCCTATTCCACCATGGCGCAGCTCGTCCTGGGCTCACGTCCTGCTAGAGCGCCCCTACTGGCATCGTCGGAGGGAACAAGGCCAAGGTCTCAGCCGAGGTCGCCCCGGAGGACGCCGCAGAGCATGGGCATCGGGGGTAGGCCGATGAGGAGAGATGGGTCCCGCCTGCTGCCGGAGCTGCTCATGGGCATCGTGCGCCGCGTCGACTCTGGCGCCGAGCGCCTCCCCCCGCGTCGTGACGTTGCCGCCTGCATCCCCCAGCCCCTCCCTGCCGCCTACACCCCCCTCCGACCCGGCCGCCGCCTTCGACCCCGTCTAGGAGTGGCTCCTCGACGATTTTGACTTCGACCAGGCCATGGAGACCGAGATGGCCAAGAGCTTCGGCCTTGGCGAGGCGGCGGCGGCCGGTCCAGGCGGGATTGATTTTGCGTCGTTGTCCGGGAGCGGCGGATTGGGCGCGAACCAAATCGTGAAGGTGGGGGAGGGGGAGGTCGCAGAGGAGAAGGGCGGGCTGCCCGGCCTGTTGGATGTTCCTGGCGGTGTTCTGTTGGAGGTCAAGAAGGAGGCCGTGATGCTACTGGGCGGTGGATTCATTGCTCATACTTGCTGATTCTATGGTCATTCTTACTAAGCTTGGAGTTTTTTAGTGAGAGAATCCACACCTTAGCAATCTTCTTCCAGTTGTGCACTCTGATTTACTAGTGATCATTATGTGTGCGAACATGCGCTCATAGATTGTTTCATGGCTTAACTTATCTGGTTTTTTGCAGATGTATTATCTGATGCAGTTTTCTGAGATGAAGGCACTAGGCGATGCTGTTGGATTTCGGTCTACCTTTCTGTTTGCTTCTGTGTTTGGTATGTTTGACCCTCTTTGCGCCTACATCTTCACGAAATCAGGATCTGACGCTGCCGACCCTCCTGTTCGTTCAGGTACCAGGTTGTACAATACCCAGAAGCTGGTGCCATCTGGCCTTCTTTCAGCACTCTCTCTAGGTGCCCTGGGAGTCTTCTACGCTGCTTACTTGCAAGACAAGGTGTGTGCTAATCGCCTGACCAACTCTACTTTTCTGTACTACTAACTGAAGAAGCTTCCTTCAAGGTTCCCTCTCATAAATGAAATTTTTTGGGACTGAGCACCGACGGTCGGTGTTCCTCCCAACGTTGTAGCAGTCCCAACAAACAACATTTAGTGCCCCTTTGTTTGTTGCCAATGATAAGCTGTGGCCAAGCTTTCAGTTGCCGATGCGCTGATTGTAGTTGCAATTGCAGTTGCTCAGGACTCAGTTGTAGTTACTAACAGAATATAAACTAGATTGAAAATACATCACATGTACATTAGTACTGTGCTATGCATACATCATAAGGATGCTGATTTTAGTTTTAAAGTAGTAGACTAATTTCCCCTTGCTTGAAACTCCTATGCTGAATGAGAGGGTATGCTAATGCTACTATTAATCATTGTTGGTGAAGCAAATGTCATTTGAGAAATCATTTTTTCAATTTAATGAAGATTGTTACAAACATTATGCTTTCCTGTGTCTCAAAACTGTCAACCTGCCTCATAAAATGATATCTTTTTTACTATTGATTCATGTGCATGGGCTAAAAAGAAAGAAAATACCCTGCTGGATTTGAATGAGGACGCGAACTAATAAGTTTTTTTACTTTCCCGACGTGGGCGCATGGGTGATTGACGCAGACTACCATAGCTCGGTGGGTGTCGTGATCTTCAAACACTCGGACGCAGACTGCACCGTGAAGCCCAAAGACTATGTCGCGCAGATGATCGTCTAGGTGATTGCGACGTCAGAGGTCATCGAGGTGGAGGACCATGACATGGGGCTGCGGCGACGATGATGACAACGACATCGACATCGACACAGGCCTACGGCGGCGACGAAGATGACGACATTGTCATGGTGCTCCGGCGGCGGCGACGACGACATCAACACCATCAACACGGCCTTCTGGAGGCGTCGACACCGATGATACGTCTCCAACGTATCTATAATTTTTGGTTGCTCCGTGCTACTGTATCTACTATTTTAGGCAATATTGGGCTTTATTATCCACTTTTATATTATTGTTGGGACTAACCTATTAACCGGAGGCCCAGCCCAGATTTGTTGTTTTATGCCTATTTTAGTGTTTCGAGGAAAAGGAATATCAGATGGAGTCAAAACGGAACGAAATCAACTGGAGAAGTTATTTTTGGAAGGAAACCCACCTGATGGACTTGGACCCCATGTCAGAAGATACGGGAGGTGCTCATGAGGGTGGGGGGCGCCCCTCCCCCTGGGCGCGCCCCCCAGCCTCGTGGGGCCCCCGTAGCTCCACCGACGTACTCCTTTCACCCATGTATACTTACGTACCCTAAAACTTCCAGAACAGAACCTAGATCGGGAGTTCCGCTGCCGCAAGCCTCTGTAGCCACCAAAAATCAATTGGGACCCTGTTCCGGCACCCTGCCATAGGGGGATCCCATCACCGGAGGCCATCTTCATCATCCCGGCGCTATCCATGACGAGGAGGGAGTAGTTCACCCTCGGGGCTGAGGGTATGTACCAGTAGCTATGTGTTTGATCTCTCTCTCTTGTGTTCTCTCTCGTGTTCCACTATGGCACGATCTTGATGTATCCCGAGCTTTGCTATTGTAGTTGGATCTTATGATGTTTCTCCCCCTCTACTCTCTTGTGATGAATTGAGTGTCCCCTTTTGAAGTTATCTTATTGGATTGAGTCTTTATGAGAACACTTGATGTATGTCTTGCCGTGATTATCTATGGTGACAATGGGATATCATGTGCCACTTGATGTATGTTTAGGTGACCAACTTGCGGGTTCCACCCATGAACCTATGCATAGGGGTTGGCACACGTTCTTGACTCTCCGGTGGTAGCTTTGGAGCACTCTTTGAAGTACTTTTATGTCGGTTGGATGAATTTGAGATTGTGTGATGCATATCGTATAATCATGCCCACGGATACTTGAGGTGACAATGGAGTATCTAGGTGACATTAGGGTTTTGGTTGATTTGTGTCTTAAGGTGTTATTCTAGTACGAACTCTTTTATAGATCGATCCGAAAGTATAACTTTGAGGTGGTTTCGTACCCTGCCATAATCTCTACATTTGTTCTCCGCTATTAGTGGCTTTGGAGTGAATCTTTGTTGCATGTTGAGGGCTTGTTGTATGATCTATCAATGTTATTATTATTGAGAGAACATGCACTAGTGAAAGTATGAACCCTAGGCCTTGTTTCCTATCATTGCAATACCGTTTACACTCACTTTTATCGCTGGTTACCTTGCTGTTTTTATTATTTCAGATTACAAATACCTATATCTACTATCTATTTTGCACTTGTATCTTCATCTCTTCGCCGAACTAGTGCACCTATACAATTTACCATTGTATTGGGTGTGTTGGGGACACAAGAGACTCTTTGTTATTTGGTTGTAGGGTTGTTTGAGAGAGACCATCTTCATCCTACGCCTCCTACGGATTGATAAACCTTAGGTCATCCACTTGAGGGAAATTTGCTACTGTCCTACAAACCTGTGCACTTGCAGGCCCAACAACGTCTACAAGAAGAAGGTTGTGTGGTAGACATCAAGCTCTTTTCTGGCGCCGTTGCCGGGGAGGCTAGGTAAAGGGTACTCACACTCCGTCACTAAGCTCTTTTCTGGTGAGGTGAGTGCTTGAAGGTATATCTTTAGATCTTGCAATTGAATCTTTTTGTTTCTTGTTTTAGCGCTAGTTTAGTTTATAAAGAAAAACTACCAAAAAATGGAATTGAGTTTGTCTCATACGCTTCGTCTTTTTAATATCTTTCGTGAGTATGATGGAAAGGAAAATTGTGCTCAAGTACTAAAACAAGAAATCTATAGAATGTTTTTATATGATGAGCATGATTGCAATGTTGTTAGTATGAATTCCTTGAATATCCATGATGATAATGATATGCAAAGCCACAAGCTTGGGGAAGCTATGTTTGATGGAGATGATATTTTTTGTCCCCCAAGCTTTGATGAGCAAATTTACTATGATGAAAGCATGCCTCCTATCTATGATGATTATTGTGATGACACGTATGCTTTAAATAATAATGATAACCATGAAACTTGTCATCTTGATCTTAATTTTGAATCACATGATAGTTATTTTGTTGAGTTTGCTCCCACTACTACTCCGAATGAGAAGAATTTTGTTTATGTGGAGAGTAGTAATTTTTCTCTGCTTGTAGATCATGAAAAGAATGCTTTAGGTGCTGGTTATATTGTTGAATTCATTCATGATGCTACTGAAGATTATTATGAGGGAGGAACATACGCTTGTAGGAGTTGCAATAATGTCAAGTTTCCTCCCTATGTGCTTAAAATCATGAAGTTGTGCTTGTTTTACCTTCCTATGATAGTTGATTATTGTTCCCATAAGTTGTTTTCTCACAAAATCCCTATGCATAGGAAGTGGGTTAGGCTTAAATGTGATAGTCATATTCTTCATGATGCTCTCTTTATGTTTCAATTCTTATCTTTTATGTGAGCATCATTGCCATCATCATGCCTAGCTAGAAAGGCATTAAAGAAAAGCGCTTGTTGGGAGACAACCCAATATTTATCCTTACTGTTTTGTGTATGTTCACATGATTATCCTACTGTAGTAATCATGTTTTATATATTTGGTTTCAATAAAGTGCCAAGTAGAACCTTTGGGAAGACTTGGGTGAAGTTTATGTGATGTTGCTGTAAAAAACAGAAACTTTAGTGCTCACCAGATTAGCTGCCATTTTTCACTGGAGAGTGATTTTAGGTTGATTCTTTTTGCAAATGATTAACAGACAAATTCCTCAGGTCCAGAAATTTATTTCATAATTTTCGGGGTTCCATAAGTATACGTTTGATACAGATTACAACAGACTGTTCTGTTTTTGACAGATTCTGTTTTCTATGTGTTGTTTGCTTATTTTGATGCATCTATGGCTAGTATTAAGTGGTATGAACCATAGAGATGTTAGAATACAGTATATATTACACCAATATGAATTTAGAATGAGTTCATTACAGTACCTAAGTGGTGGTTTTTATTTTCTTATACTAACGGAGCTTATGAGTTTTGTTTTGAGTTATGTGTGGTTGAAGTTTTCAAGTTTTGGGTAAAGATTTGATGGACTATGGAATAAGTAGTGGAAAGAGCCTAAGCTTGGGGATTCCCAAGGAACCCCAAGGTAAAATTCAAGGACAACCAAGCAACTAAGCTTGGGGATGCCCCGGATGGCATCCCCTCTTTCGTCTTCGTTCATCGGTAACTTTACTTGGAGCTATATTTTTATTCGCCACATGATATGTGTTTTGCTTGGAGCGTCATTTTATTTTGTTAGTTTTTGCTTGCTGTTAATTAGAATAATGTTTTGTGTCTTTAGTTTCAATAAAAATTCAAGGATGGCCTTTGCCATGCTTATTTTGCTAGTATACATGTTGCTGTTTGAAAACAGAAAGTTTACCGCTGTTGCAAAAATTCCCTAGAAAAGTCAGAGAATGGTATAACATTGAATTATTTTGCATATTAAGCTCTGCTAAATTTATTACAGTGGGAAGTTTAGTTCAAAAATTTTGGAGTCAGGTAAGTATTGTTACTCTTGCATTCTTTATAGACTGTACTGTTTTGGCAGATTGCTGTTATGTTTGCATTGTTTGCATATGTTTGCTAGTTTAATGATTCTATTTGAGGATAGGAGTATTAAATATGCAGAGGAATTTAGTATTCAATGTTGAATAATAATGTTAGTGATTTGATACAGTAAAAGATGATAAGGTTTTGCATTGGTTTATACTAACCTATCTCATGAGTTTTTGTTGAGTTTGTTGTGAATGAAGCTTTTGATAAAAAGAGAAACCATGATATGAGAGGAATTAAGGATACAAAAAAGTTCAAGGTTGGGGATGCCCAAGGCATCCAAGATAATATTTCAAGAAGTATCAAGCATCTAAGCTTGGGGATGCCCCGGTAGGCATCCCATCTTTTTTCTTCAACAACTATCGGTTAGTATCGGTTGAGCCTAAGTTTTTGCTTCTTCACATGAGTTGTTCTATCCTTGCAATGTAGTTTCCTTTAGCTTTGATTGCTATTTGAATAAAGTATCAAGATCTGAAATTCTTTAATGAAAAGAGAGCCGTACACAAATTTGAATTTTTTAGAATACTCTATGTGCTTCAATTATATCTTTTGAGCTTGATAGTTTTGCTCATAGTGCTTCACTTATATCTTGTGAGCGTGATAATTTTTGCTCTAGTACTTCACTTAGATCTTTTAGAGCACGGTGGTGGATTTGTTTTAAAGAAACAATTTGATCTCTCATGCTTCACTTAGATTATTCTGAGAGTCGTTAATAGCATGGGAATTTTCTTAATAATAATATACTTGGTATTCAAGATATGTGAAACTTTCTTTTGAGTGCGTTGAATACTAAGATAAGTTTGATGCTTGATAATTGTTTTGAGATATGGAGGTTATAATATCAAAGTCATGCTAGTTGGGTGATTATGAATTCGAGAAATGCTTGTGTTGAAGTTTGCAAGTCCCGTAGCATGCACGTATTGTTAAAGTTGTGTAACAAATTTGAAACATGAAGTGTACCTGGCTTGTGCATCCTTATGAGTGGCGGTCGGGGACGAGCGATGGTCTTTTCCTACCAATCTATCCCCCTAGGAGCATGCGCGTAGTACTTGATTTTTGATGACTTCTAAATCTTTGCAATAAGTATATGAGTTCTTTTGACTAATGTTGAGTCCATGGATTATACGCACTCTCACCTTTCCGCCTTTGCTAGCCTCTTCGGTACCGTGCATTGCCCTTTCTCACCTTGAGAGTTGGTGCAAACTTCATCGGTGCATCCAAATCCCGTGATACGATACGCTCTATCACACATAAACCTCCTTATATCTTCCTCAAAACAGCCACCATACCTACCTATTATGGCATTTCCATAGCCATTCCGAGATATATTGCCATGCAACTTCCATCAGCAGCATGACATACATTACTTTTGTCATATTGCCATTGCATGATCATGTAGTTGACATCGTATTTGTGGCAAAGCCACCATGCATTATTTTTCATACATGTCACTCTTGATTCATTGCACCATCCTGGTACACCGCCAGAGGCATTCATATAGAGTCATACCTTGTTCTAGTTTCGAGTTGTAATCCTCATGTTGTAATGAATAGAAGTATGATGATCATCATTATTAGAGCATTGCCCAAATAAAAAAAGGGAGAAAGGCCAAAAAAAGGAAGGCCCAAAAAAAGAAAAGAAAAGGGCAATGCTACTATCTCCTTTTCCACACTTGTGCTTCAAAGTTGCACCATGTTCTTCATGTAGTGAGTCTCATATTTTGTGCTTCAAAGTAGCACCTTGTTCTTCATGTAGTGAATCTCATATATTGTGCTTCAAAGTAGCACCATGTTTTTCATATAGTGAGTCTCATAAGTTGTCTTTTTCATACTAGTGGGAATTTTTCATTATAGAACTTGGCTTGTATATTCCTATGATGGGCTTCCTCAAATGCCTTAGGTCTTCATGAGCAAGCAAGTTGGATGCACACCCACTAGTTTTCTTTTGTTGAGCATTCATAGCTCTAGTGCATCCGTTGCATGGCAATCCCTACTCCTCATGTTGACATCAATTGATGGGCATCTCCATAGCCCGTTGATTATCCTCGTCAATGTGAGACTTTCTCCTTTTTTGTCTTCTCCACACAATCCCTATCATCATATTCTATTCCACCCATAGTGCTATATCCATGGCTCACGCTCATGTATTGCGTGAAGGTTGAAAAAGTTTGAGATTATTTAAATATGAAACAATTGCTTGGCTTGTCATCGGGGGTATAGAAGTTGGGAACATCTTTGTGTGACAAAAATGAAGCATAGCCTAACTATATGATTTTGTAGGGATGAACTTTCTTTTGCCATGCTATTTTGAGAAGACATGATTACTTTGATTAGTATGCTTGAAGTATTATTATCTTTATGTCAATATGAACTTTTTTCTTGAATCTTTCGGATCTGAATATTCATATCATAATTAAGAAGATTTACATTGAAATTATGCCAAAGTATCACTCCGCATCAAAAATTCTTTTTTATCATTTACCTACTCGAGGACGAGCAGGAATTAAGCTTGGGGATGCTTGATACGTCTCCAACGTATCTATAATTTTTGATTGCTCCATGCTACTTTATCTACTGTTTTAGGCAATATTGGGCTTTATTATCCACTTTTATATTAGTGTTGGGACTAACCTATTAACCGGAGGCCCAGCCCAGATTTGCTGTTTTATGCCTATTTCAGTGTTTCGAGGAAAAGGAATATCAGACGGAGTCAAAACGGAACGAAATCAACTGGAGAAGTTATTTTTGGAAGGAAACCCACCTGATGGACTTGGACCCCACGTTAGAAGATACGGGAGGTGCTCACGAGGGTGGGGGGCGCGCCCTCCCCCTGGGCGCGCCCCCTGCCTCGTGGGGCCCCCGTAGCTCCACCGACGTACTCCTTTCACCCATATATACCTACGTACCCTAAAACTTCCAGAACAAAACCTAGATTGGGAGTTCCACCGCCGCAAGCCTCTGTAGCCTCCAAAAACAAATCGGGACCCTGTTCCGGCACCCTGTTGGAGGGGGTTCCCATCACCGGAGGCCATCTTCATCATCCCGGCGCTATCCATGACGAGGAGGGAGTAGTTCACCCTCGGGGCTGATGGTATGTACTAGTAGCTATGTGTTTGATCTCTCTCTCTCTCTCGTGTTCTCTCTCGTGTTCCTCTATGGCATGATCTTGATGTATCCCGAGCTTTGCTATTGTAGTTGGATCTTATGATGTTTCTCCCCCTCTACTCTCTTGTGATGAATTGAGTTTCCCCTTTTGAAGTTATCTTATTGGATTGAGTCTTTATGAGAACACTTGATGTATGTCTTGCCGTGATTAATTATGGTGACAATGGGATATCATGTGCCACTTGATGAATGTTTAGGTGACCAACTTGCGGGTTCCACCCATGAACCTATGCATAGGGGTTGGCACACGTTCTTGACTCTCCGGTGGTAGCTTTGGGGCACTCTTTGAAGTACTTTTATGTTGGTTGGATGAATCTGAGATTGTGTGATGCATATCATATAATCATGCCCACGGATACTTCAGGTGACAATGGAGAATCTAGGTGACATTAGGGTTTTGGTTGATTTGTGTCTTAAGGTGTTATTCTAGTACGAACTCTTTTATAGATCGATCCGAAAGAATAACTTTGAGGTGGTTTCATACCCTACCATAATCTCTATGTTTGTTCTCCGCTATTAGTGGCTTTGGAGTGACTCTTTGTTGCATGTTGAAGGCTTGTTATATGATCTATCTATGTTATTATTGTTGAGAGAACTTGCACTAGTGAAAGTATGAACCCTAGGCCTTGTTTCCTATCATTGCAATACTGTTTACGCTCACTTTTATCGCTCGCTACCTTGCTATTTTTTTATTTCAGATTACAAATACCTATATCTACTATTATTTTGCACTTGTATCTTCATCTCTTCGCCAAACTAGTGCACCTATACAATTTACCATTGTATTGGGTGTGTTGGGGACACAAGAGACTCTTTGTTATTTGGTTGCAGGGTTGTTTGAGAGAAACCATCTTCATCCTACGCCTCCTACAGATTGATAAACCTTAGGTTATCCACTTGAGGGAAATTTGCTACTGTCCTACAAACCTGTGCACTTGCAGGCCCAACATCGTCTACAAGAAGAAGGTTGTGTAGTAGACATCAACTAACGACATAGACGTGTGGCATATATTGTGTGTGTGTGCGCGCGCATGCGCGTGCGTGTGTGCATGTGCATGTGTTAATTATCTACATCAGATATGTATGATTGATGATTGAATGTATGCATAACATGTACGTATTGTGAAATGCATGTCTGAACTGAAATAGGTAGACTTTTTTTAAATCCTAATTTGTTACTAGTAGCATGGGCGTATAATCGAAGCGCTAGTACTATTCCTTTACTATTAGCGTGGGTGTATAATAGAAGCGCTACTACTATTCCTTTACTAGTAGCATGGGTGTATAATAGAAGCGCTACTGGTATATCTGTTTAGCAGTAGCGTGGGGTAAAACACACGCTACTGCTAAAAAATAGCTGTAGCATCATAGCAGTAGCGTGGGAACCTACGCTACTGGTAGTCTAAAAACCCACACTACTGGTAAGGTTTTTCCTAGTAGTGTGTGTTTAATTCAGTTCGTTTCGTGGAGTTATTTCTTATGAGTAGAATCATTCATTTCTATCTGGTTTCTTCTTTGTTGTCTTTTTATCTTATATACCTAAACATTTATTGGTAATGTCAAATGTAGGTCAACAATGCCAATAGTGTTCTTGAAGCTCTCAATGAGAACACATCAATTGATTAAAAAGGTCCTCATATCATTTTAGAGGGTCCCAGTTGCACTGCAAAAGTTGAACCAGATGTAGAAGTTAAACTAGAGGCACATTTGAAATCAGAGGTATTTTTTGTGTCGTGGCTTTTGTAGTTCCTGTCTAAGTGTTTTCTTGAAAGAAGTGTCATGTTTACTAACAATTTTATAATCCAGGTTCCTTCCAATGATGTCGTTAAGAAGGAGCCAATCGGACCAAAATTTGAGGTATTTGTTTTGTATTGCTCATTATGTTTGTGTGCTATTTTTTCTATCTCATGCTGTCATTTTTTGGCCTGAATTCTGTGTGTTTCCTTATGTCCAGAACATGTCTATCCTGAATTTGGTGTACCAAACACCAATTTTCCTGGAGTAGCATAACTTTAAGGTTTTTGTGAGAGCTTAAGATTTGCAATGGAGCTTAGCATATTGTGCCCTATGTCTATTCGGTCAAGTAGCGCTGATTCTAAGCATATCATCTTCGCTCATTATTCCCAGTCAGTTTTCTAAATGGCCAATTTGAATGCGGCATGACTATATATTACAGATTAAGTGGATAAGTAGTGTAGCATTGATTGCAGCTGAATTCACTACAGATTTTTCGTAATTTGATAATACCATTCACTCTATTTTATGAATGATCATGAGGAGCAGTTATAATACTGGACTTGTAAGTAAACTGATGTGGAACCTTTCTATTTGAAACAAATCTTGCATGTAGCTTATTGTTCTTTGGCTAGTTAACTGGTTGCCTGAATTCTGTGTGTTTCCTCATGTCTATAACATTTCTGTCCTAAATTTGGTGTACCAAACACCAATTTTTCCTATTCATGGTACACCTCTGAATACCAACTCCGTTGAGCAAGCAACTACTCCACAACCTAAGGTCTGCTTGAAGTTTTTCAATTTTTTTCCCAATCCTAATTTCGATTGAACTTATAACAACATTTCAACTTCCTTTCTCAGCAGGAAGAAATTTTTCTATTGACTGAAGCACCTGATATCAAATTTTCTAGTGGAGTTAATGAAAAAAAGTTTAATATTTATTAATTCTGCTTCTCCAAATGGAAGAGTGAAGCGCTTCCAAGGGACTCCAATCAGGATGATTCTCCTATCACTCCTGCTACTGCGAGTCATGAAGAAATACCAGCCTCTCACTGTGATACAAGTGTAGGAATTCCAATGAACATGGACTTTGGTGTCCAACAAGGTTATAATTCTTGCCTATTATGTTTTTCCTTTCTGCGTTCTTCATTTTCTTGTATTATGAATCTCGGTGCATTGCATCATTTAATGTTCAAACTTTTTATATCTGTGATATGTAGGCTATTCTACAATGAATAATGCAGAAGCTGGACCAAGTACATGAACTAATACAATTGAAACAGAAAAAAAGAGCAGCTAAACTTCAATCTCCCGATCCACCCAAGAAACTCAAAATATCTCGAGAAGTGGATATCTTCTTTTCCAAATATCTGAGGAAGCCTATCTTTCCAGAATAGTTAATTCTCTTATTCCTTAATTTATTTTATCTTTTCTTATTCATTAATTTATGAGAACTTTTTTAGTCTAGACATCTACCTAGAAAAATAATTGTAAACATTTTCTAATTTGTAAGCAATTTTATGCCCTAAATTAGTGTAGAGATTTTTCCTCATTTTTGTATTATGTAATCCAAACAATTTTCTGGATCAACCAAAGGTTGTTGAGATGAAAAACTTTGTAGTTCATAAAATTTTAGACTAAAAATAAATCATATGGATACCAAATTTAGTTTACATCTCAATGTTCATACCCCTATAAAAGGATGTTTAACTTTTTCTTTTGGCCACCGTAGTGTTGCATATGTTAATTGTTAAATTATAGAAGGATGTTTAAACATTAGTTATGCTTCTTTATTCTATCCAACACTCTTTTTGTTGACATAGAGGGTTTTCCTGTAAGCTATGAGAATTACTTAAATTCATTTAAAGCAAGGGGTGTGATTGGATATGAAGTGATGAACTCAATTATTCAAGTTCTTAACTACGAATCAAAGATGTCATCTGAAGTAAAGCCTTATGTCAAGAAGTACAGTTTCACTTCGTACTTTACTGTGAGTTTTCATTCTAAACTGCCTATTTGCTTCTCTTTTGACCAATTTTTCTTTTTTACTTACATTCAAAATGAGATATTTACTAATTTGCATTTTGTTCTTCACAGAATAAATTGTTGGTTCCCCCTGAGTCATTTGATCCAGTTGCGTGCATACGAGAATTTGACAGGATTAATTCAGAAGAAAGCCTCTGGAAACAAGACTTGGTAAATCTTTTTCGACTTATTCAATGTGAAGCAAGATCTATTCTATTTGTTTTTAATACTCATTCTGGTTTTTCTTGTTGAACAATTATACTTCCCTACTATAAAATCAAGCCACGGGGTTATACTTTCCATCAACTCTCTCTTTGAGAGATCTCACTTTTTTATTCCCTGTGGCACTATTCTGGGAACTACCCAAGAAGAACTTGTCTACAACTTGGTAAGTAATTATTGAGACCCAATATCCTTTGATTTCAACGAAAACAGATTTCTTTTCTGCTCTACCACTTGTGAATGTCTTTAACTGTGTTTATATAATATATATATATATATATATATATATATATATATATATATATATTAAACAGCTTTCCAACTACAGCATGCTTTGCAAGCTGAGTAAAAAGCCATTCAAGAATGTATTCTCTTTCAAGCTTCAACCTGTAGGACCTTACCCAACAAACTGTCTCATGTAAGTCTGTTTTTCTTGTTTGTGTTTGTATATTTATTCAAATTTTTCAATTGCACCTTTATTCAACATACTTTTCCATACTTATTACTTTTTTCCTTCCTACTTGCTGTTATCACACATGATACTCATCCTCAATTTTGTTTTCGTGTTTGGTATTCTTTATGCAGGCATGACTTAGGCCACTATCTACCTTTATACATCGAAAATTTTGAAGGCAAAGCTATGAAGAGCTTCAGTGTGGTATATCTTGAAAACTCTTTGCATTATTTTTTTTGTATGCGCAAAATGAATCCAAATCAAACTAGTGAGGTAGGACATTTGATGTGTTGCGAGCTGCAGACATCTGCTGGCCCTATTTGTCTGCCAACTGAACACCATGAAGTTCGTTAAACTACATGTGCTTTTTGTTTTAGCTTACTAGGGAATGCCATGACTTGTTTTTGTTCGATCGTGGCATAGTTCCTGGGTACTTTTGCATGTGGGCAAGACTAAATGCTAGTCCCAATCATATGCCCATTATTTTTAGAAGCTATGACTTTGTGTATATACATTGCATACATGGGTGGAATTGATATTATTCATTTTTCTAAAGTGTGAGTTTGTTTACTCTCGATCCTTCTTTTACCGACAATGTTTTAGGTCTTGTTATGTGTTGTCCCATGTCCTCCCAGTAGTAATTTTTCAGCATGCTCGTATGATTAGTCAAGCGTTTTTTTAGTGTTTACTATCTCTACAGCCTCCTGTAATAAGTCAATGTTCTACTTCTATAGTACTTTTTTCTAGTACTTTAAAATGTTTTATCAAGTTTTGTTCTTCTGTTTCTCACAATTTGTCTATATTGTCTTTATACCCAGGCCAACATTTCGAAGTACAGAAGGATATCTGCATTCAAGTTATTTAAAAGCACTTTCAACAAGCTGAAAGAAGAAGATCTGCCAATCCCAAATTGACTTTTTCTGCAAGATGCATCTGCAAACATTTAATTTATCAGAGAAAAGCATGCATTTTCATGTCTGGAACAATTTCATTTGTAATCATATGGTAGTAGAGAGTACTAGTTGTTTAAACATATGTCACCATGAGCAACTCCTATACTCTTTGGATATGTACTCTTCTTCGTGAACTATATAGTATCTCTGTTGCAATTACTGGCCATACTAAGCGTATCTTTTGTTTTGCTAAAAGTGGAACTATATTTTCTTCGTGAACTATATAGTATCTATGTTGCAATCTCTATGCATACTAAGTGTATCTTTGTTTTGCTAAAAGTCAAACTATATTTTCTATATTTTTCTTTATTTTCTTCTCCCCTCCGTGTGTTTTAAAGTTTTTGCCATTTCAAATATAAAAAGTTGTCAATGTCCAATTTAAGCCGGTTTTAGCTTTTCCATGTTTTAGAGTTATACTTTTTATCTATCGTGTTAATTACCGACACAACTGATGTAGAATGTGTCCCTCGTTGTCAATGGCAGGGAAGTGATGGTCGTGCTTGGGTTCTGACCAGTGACTGGCGATACTTTTACACGTGACCTTATGCATCTGATGAAAATGCATGATGGCTCACGAAGTGCAAATGTATAGTTTTGTTGTGCATCTCTGTCGAGTGACTCCCCTTCATGATTTACTCTGGGATCGACACTCAAATTATAAGAGAGATAGGTAAGAAGCAGTTGCCAATTGTCATTTTTTGGTATTTGTGATGGTTCGTGCTTTCTTCATCTATAATTGTGAACTGTCGGGAGAGGACGGTTGCTTTTGCTAAAAGATAATACGGTGTTCATGGAAAACCAATTTAATTCACTTGAATTCAATACTAGTTCACCAACATTGAAACTTTAGTTCACCAAATCCAAATTCAGTTCATTAGTATTCAAAAATACTTCCCGTCCTTTCTAAATTTTACTTCACATTATTAAAATTTTAGTTCATGAGAGCAAATTAGTTCAAAACTAGTTCAACAACAATTCAAATTTTATCTCATAAAAATTAATTTCCATACCATCAAATTTCAAAATTACTTCAAAAAAATTCACTTGTTTCATTTTGAAATTTAGTTCACTAGAATTCAAAACTAAATTATTTCAATTGATTTTGGAGATATTTCACCAACATTCAAATTTTAGTTTTTCACTTGGATTCAAATTTTAGTTCACGCAAATTCAAAACTAAATTCACTTGGATTCAAATTTTAGTTCACGCAAATCTAATTCAATTCATCAAATTTGTATTCAAAACTAGTTCAGTTGTTTCCGATTTTAGTTCAATTTTATAATCCAAACTATAATTCATGAAAAATCAAATTAGTTCACTAGAATTCAAAACTAGTTCACCAACATTCAAATTATAGTGAACCAAAATCAACATCAATTCTCCAACATGCAATGTTTAGTTAACGAAGTTCAAATTCTGTTCATCAAATCAAAATTTTAGTTCACTAAATTCATATTCAGTTCACTTCAATACTCATCAATTTTAAATTTTAGTTCCGTGAATTCAAATTCATTTCATCAAATTTCAAAACTAGTTCACTTGGATTCAAATTTGAGTTCACGCAAATCTAATTCAGTTCATCAAATTTGTATTCAACACTAGTTCAATTGTTTCCAATTTTAGTTCAATTTTTTTAATCCAAACTATAGTTCATGGGAAATCAAATTAGTTCACTAGAATGCAAAGCTAGCTCACCAACATTCAAATTATAGTGAACCAAAATCAAATTCAGTTCTCCAACATTCAATGTTTAGTTAACGAAGTTTAAATTCTATTCATTAAATCACAATTTTAGCATCATCCAGAGTACTGAACACCTTCCCAACTTGAGGTACATTGTATTCACTACTAGAATCAGCAGATTTGTCGTCAGCCCCCTCTTTGACGTCAGCTAGCGGACGACAAAGAATGGCTTTGCCATCAGCCAACAGAAAGCAGACGACAAAGAGGCAGCGGAGGGCAAAGAGGGTGTTTGCCGTTAGCCAGCTCTTTGCCGTCCTCTAGCAGACGACAAAGCTTCTTTGTTGTCTGCTAGCAGATGACAAAGAGGGGATTTGGCACACTAGCTGTTAAACCCTAATGGGCCCTGAGGGAGTCCTGGATAAGGGGGTATCCGGACAGCCGGAGTATATACTTTGGCCGGACTGTTGGACTATGAAGATACAAGATAGAAGATTTCGTCCCGTGTCCGGATGGGACTCTCCTTGGCGTGGAAGGCAAGCTTGGCGATTAGGATGAAGATCTTCTCCTCTGTAAACCGACTCAGTGTAACCCTAGCCCCCTCCGATGTCTATATAAACCGGCGGGTTTAGTCCGTAGGAAACAACAATAATGATACAATAGGCTAGCTTCTAGGGTTTAGCCTCTCTGATCTCGTGGTAGATCAACTCTTGTAATACTCATATCATCAAGATCAATCAAGCAGGAAGTAGGGTATTACCTCCATCGAGAGGGCCCGAACCTGGGCGAACATCGTGTCCCCAGCCTCCTGTTACCATTAGCCTTACATGCACAGTTCGGGACCCCCTACCCGAGATCCACCGATTTTGACACCGACATTGGTGCTTTCATTGAGAGTTCCTCCGTGTCATTGCTGCAAGGCTAGATGGCTTCTCCAACCTTCAACCACACTGTCCTGGGTGAGACTTTTCTCCCCGGACAGATCTTCGTGTTCGGCGGCTTCGCACTACGGGCTAACTCGCCTGGCCATCTAGAGCAGATCGATAGCTACGCCCCTGGCCATCAGGTTCAGAAACCTAAACTACACCGCCGACATCCGCGGAGACTTGATCTCCGACGAATTCGGGCCCGTTTCAGGAGCACCGAACAATCACGACGTGCATGACCTAGATCTGAAGTCTAACAACATTCGAAACATCGCACCTGCAACAGCTCTGGACTTCTTTCCAGAGCAGGTCGTGCCTTTCGAGGACGGGTGGATGGACCCTGCCCCGGAGGCCGCACACTCCTCGGCGTTGGAGCCGAACACAGACTCCTCTCCTGAAGGGATCTGTGTCTCCGGACCCCCGGACTCATCTCTGGCTGTGTGTTCCGGACCGCGCGCATCCGTGCCCATTGAATCTAACTGGGCTCCAGTCATGGAGTTCATCGCTGCGGATATCTTTCAGCACTCACCCTTCAGAGACGTGCTGGATTCTTTAAGGTCTCTCTCTCTGTCAGGAGACTCCTGGCCGAACTATGTCCGGCTCGAGTGGGAAGCTGGCAACAAAGAATTTTGTTTCCCATCCACCACCCACTTAATAGCCACAGTCGCTGACTTGACCGGCGTGCTTAACTTCGACTCCGAAGACATCGACGGTATAGACGACGATGCAGGAGAAGAACAAGAACCACCGCCCACAGGGCGCTGGACTGCCACCTCTTCATATGATATATATATGGTGGATACTCCCAAAGAAACCAATGGCAATGAGGCAATGGGAGATAACCCCTCGGGGAAGAAAGCAAAACATGGGCGTCATCGGCGCCGCTCTAAGCCTCGCCACAACAATACCAGCACTGGAGAAGAAAATCCAGATGGTGCCGAAGAGGAATACGATCCTGATCAACCCACCTTCGAGCAAGCCGAACAGGAACATGGGCAGGCTAGCCCAGACAAACAGGCGACGGACGGATACTTGGAGGACGATAACTATATGCCTCCCTCCGAAGACGAGGTGAGCCTCGGTGACGACGAATTCGGCGTACCAGAGGATCCCATAGAGGAGGAGCGCTTCAAGCGCAGGCTTATAGCCACTGCAAGAAGCCTGAAAAATAAGCAGCAGCAGCTCCAAGCGGACCAGGATCTGCTCGCAGACAGATGGACCGAAGTCCTGGCGGCCGAGGAATACGGACTCGAACCCCCGAGCAGGAGATACCCAAAGCATAAACCTCTAGAAGAAGAGGCCGAAGAGCCCGAACTTCCAGCACAAGATGAGGCTGACCGGACACCACGTGTCCGGGATAAAACGACATGTCAAGCCGGACACCAGCACGCACCCTCATGCTGGTTCAATACGGCCCAGGGCGATACGCAGGACCTGCAAGACATATTGGAAAACAACGCAGGACAACCAAGATCGACCTATAGATCACGAGGGTGCGCCACAGCTCATGAGACCGATCGTCACGCCGGATACAATACTGATAAATCCGGCCGGGCCGGATGTTACCGACCAGACCTAATCGGACTACACCGCGACATAGCCCAGCACAGAGGCGCCGCACACCCCCTTTGCTTCACTGATGAAGTAATGGAACATGAGTTCCCAGAAGGGTTCAAACCCGTCAACATCAAATCATACGATGGCACAACAGACCCCGCGGTATGGATCGAGGATTTTCTTCTCCACATTCACATGGCCCGCGGTGATGACCTACACGCCATCAAGTATCTCCCACTCAAGCTTAAAGGGCCAGCCAGACATTGGCTGAATAGCCTGCCAGCAAACTCCATTGGCAGTTGGGAAAATCTTGAGGACGCATTCCTCGATAACTTCCAAGGCACCTATGTGCGACCACCAGATGCTGATGACTTAAGTCACATTACCCAACAGCTCGGAGAGTCAGCCAGGAAATTCTGGACTCTATTCCTAACCAAAAAGAACCAAATTGTCGGCTGTCCAGACGCCGAGGCCCTAGTGGCCTTTAAGCATAATATCCGTGACGAGTGGCTTGCCCGACAGCTCGGCCAAGAAAAACTGAAGACCATGGTGGCACTCACGACACTAATGACCCGCTTTTTTGCGTGTGAGGACAGTTGGCTGGCTCACAGCAACACTGTGCCAGGAAACCCTGGCACTTCAGATATCCGTGATAGTAATGGAAAGCCACGGCGCAACAGACACAAGCGTCGAAACAATGGTGACAATGCGGAGGATACGATAGTCAATGACAGATTCAGCAACTCCAAATCCGGTCAGCGGAAGAAGTCGTTCAAAAGAAACAATCCGGGATAGTCCAGTCTGGAACGCATACTCGACCGCTCGTGCCAGATTCATGGCACCCCTGATAAACCAGCCAATCACACTAACAGGGATTGCTGGGTGTTCAAACAGGTTGGCTAGATAAATTCCGAGAACAAGGACAAGGGGCTGCACAACGATGATGACGAGGAGCCCCGGCGTCTGAACACTGGAGGACATAAGAAATCCCCCCTAGGTTAAAACGGTGAACATGATTTATGCCACTCACATCCCCAAATAGGAGCGAAAGCGTGCACTTAGGGACGTCTATGCGATGGAGCCCGTCGCCCCAAAATTCATGGTCATCAGCTCCGAATCATGTCTTGGGTCAATAGTTGGGTTAGCCCGGCTCCCTTGTTTTGGTGCCTTACGTTCCGTTATATCGGCTAAGGTAGCACAGGGAGAACTATTGCGATTGTGTCCCGGTTCTTCCGGACGAGCACCTCACTAGAGAAAGCCGAAAACTGACTGTCACGATGCGGCGAGAGATGGTCGCTGTTCACGAGGTACTAAAATCCCTAAAGATTCTTTCCTCTTAAGGTGAGGAATCGGCCTTGCCCGATTTAGGCGTGTATAACGCCCCCATTCGGCTTTCCGAATACTAGGGGCTTCGCCGAAATTTAAAATTATAGACTTCCATGGCCAAGTGAGAGTTATAAAACCGAATAGTCCGATTGCCTAGTTCGCTGCGCTAAACACCTCCTTAAAGGACCAAAATTTTGGATAAAGAGTGTTTGGGTTTCCACGAACACCCCAGTACTAGTTACAAGGGGGCGGAAGCCGACGACTGGCCTACTTTCAGATTTTGATAAACGGCCGCAGAGAAGGTAATATTTTAAATCAAACAAAGCGTTATATAGCGCAACCAAACTCGTCCTCATATTACACAGACGAAATGAGTACATTCACTCAAAAATAATGTTCTTAGGACATTCATTCGCCACAAGCTGAGCGCCTTTCATAACGCCATCATAATACATTTCGGGATAGCGGTGCTCCTTGCCCTTCGGGGGTCCATCCTTCACGAGTGTCTCAGCATCCAGTTTGCCCCAATGCATCTTCGCGCGGGCAAAGGCCCGACGGGCACCCTCAATACATACGGACTACTTGATAACTTCTAGCCGTGGACACGCATGCACCATCCGCTTCACCAGGCCACAATAGCTGCCGGGCAGGGGCTCGCCAGGCCACATCCGGACTATCAGGTCCCCCATGGCCTGTTCGGCCACATTGTGGAGTTTGACCAGCTGCTTCAGTTGGTCAATCAGAGGCATCGGGTGTTCGGCCCCAGTATATTGGGACCAGAACAGATTCTCCGTAGAGCTCCCCTCTTCAGCGTGATAGAACTCTACAGCATCTGAAATGCTGTGTGGCAGATCTGTGAATGCGCCTGGAGAGCTCCGGATTCGTGTAAGTAAAAGAAATGACTCCTCCACATGCTTGCTTTGCATGAAGAATGCCTTACCCTCCGCTATCTTCTTGGCCGCCTGGATTTCCTGGAGGGCCTTTTGGGCTTCGGCCTTGGCGTCGGCCGCGCTCTGGAGGGCCTTTGCAAGCTCAGACGCTTGTGTCTTGTAGTCATGCTCTAGGGAGTCGACCTTCTTGCCGAGCTCCTGGAGCTCCTGTTGTACCTCTCCCACCCGAGCATCTTGCTTCTCTCGCTCGGTGCGCTCCGTATCCTCCTTGGCTTCGACCGCGGACAACGCTTCCTTCAGGGCCGCCACCTCGGTCGTGGTCCCTATCAAAAGCCATGATGCTTTTTATTAGGATCACCAACTTTTTATCCACTATACGACATATGGACGGGGTTTCTCTTACCTTTGTTCGCCTCGAGCTGCTTCTTCACGAGGCCGAGCTCTTCTTCAGCCTGCCCCAGTTCGCGCTTGAGTCCAGCAACCTCAGCCATGCACGCAGCAGCGGTCAGCAGCCGTGCCTGTTTGATTCATATAGACAAATACTATTAGCTTCCTGCGGTTTTTAGTTGACCCTCCGTTTGGCTTTTCTTTCCGAACACCAACCAGAGTATCAGGGGCTACTGTCTATCGGGTGATATTTCCTCACACTTCCTTTACCTCAAAGCCTGTTAGCAGGCTGGTGCAGGCTTCGGTCAATCTGCTCTTGGCGGACCGAACCTTCTCAATCACCATACCCATAAGTGTACGGTGTTCATCCTCGATGGAAGCGCCTCGAAGCACTTCCAACAAATTATCCGATGCCTCCGGTTGGGCGGAGGTCATTGGCACGGCCGGCTCGTCCTCCTTCTCAAGGGAGTGCTTACCGGAATCCGGAACCTTTGTAGGCTCCGGCGCAGTAACCGGCTGGGAGCCAGACTTGTTGTGGCTCCCGTTAGCATAATCCATGGGGTTCTCATCCCCCATGTGTCCAGCGTCCGAGATTTTGCCCTGGGGCGTCTCCGGAACCATCGCCTCCTGCTTTGGCATCCTCCGGGACAACACCTCGGTGTCATCCACAGGTCGTGGTGAGGTTGCCGTCGGGAGCAAATTCATCTCCGACTCGTTCAGAGACTCCTCCGAAGAGGACTCCTCGAGATCGGACCCGGCCGGACTGCATAAACGTGCTCGGCGTCATTACAAACCATGAGGTCAAAGTCGCATGAAAAATATTATGGGATGCGGATACTTACGACCTCGCCCGGGGCTTGCCCTTGGGCAGCCACTCCTCATCGCCGAAAGCGACGGCGGTGGAGTGATCGGGAAGGGGCGCCTTTCCTTTCTTCGGCGTCCCGGCCTCCCCCGACGGGGCGGCCTTCCTTTTCTTCTCCTCCCTAGCATGGGGAGGATGCATTTCTTTACGTTCTCCCCCGTCTTCTGGGGGAGAATCTTCCTCGTCGTCTTCGGATGACGACTCTATCACGGCCTTGCACCGGAGACCTTTTCTGGTCCCCGTGGCCACCTTCTTGGACCCTTCGGTCCCCTCAGTTGAGGCGGCCTTCCTCTTCCTCTCCTCCCCTTCATGGGAGGAGTGCGCCTCGTCATCTTCTGGCGAGGCGTCGGGTGCGGCCTCGCGCCGGAGACCCTTCCGGGTCCCTGCGGCCTTCTTTTCGGACTTTTTCTCCGGCACCTTGTAAGGCGCAGGAACCAGCATCTCCGCTAGGAGTGCGCTTACTGGGTCCTCAGGCAATGGAGCCGGACAGTTAATCCACTCCGCCATCTCCACCCAATCCTGTTCGGTCAGCATGGTGACCTAAGAATCCTCCCACGAATATACCAGGAAGGAAACATCTTGTAATAACCAGAGGACTTACCGGACTGGTGAGGCGGCTTGCGCTGAGCCCCCGGTCCTCGTAAAGGGGAGGAGGAACTTCTCTAGTCTTGAACAACACCTTCCAGATTTCTTTGTGCGTTGTGTCGAAGAGCTCTAGCAGCATCTGGTGTTCGGCCGGGTTGAACTCCCACATATCAAATGCCTGTCTTTGACACGGGATAATTGGGAGAATGAGCATGACCTGGACCATGTTGACAAGCTTGATCTTCTTGTCCCTCATACTTCTGATGCAGGTCTCGAGTCCGGTCAGCTCTGTGGGTTCACCCCAGGCCAGGCCCTTCTTCTCCCAGGAAGTGAGCCGCATGGGGATTCCGGATCTGAATTTGGGGGCCGCCACCCAGTTGGCGTCGCGCGGCTCGGTGATATAGAACCACCCTGATTTCCACCCATTTATGGTCTCCACGAAGGAGCCATCGAGCCATGTAACATTGGGCATTTTGCCCACCATGGCACCTCTGCACTCCGCCTGTTGGCCGCTCACGATCTTCGGCTTCACGCAGAAGATTTTCAACCACACGCCAAAGTGAGGCTTGATGCGGAGGAAGGCCTCGCACACGACGATGAACGCCGAGATGTTGAGGATGA
This sequence comes from Triticum dicoccoides, assembly GCF_002162155.2. NCBI lineage: Eukaryota > Viridiplantae > Streptophyta > Magnoliopsida > Poales > Poaceae > Triticum > Triticum dicoccoides. The sequence continues at coordinate 502,131,765 of NC_041389.1, forward strand.
AATTCGGGGCCAGATCGTGAAAATCTAGCCCGTAGTAGTACATGAGCCCGCGGATGAAAGGGTGGAGCAGAAACCCTAGTCCACGGATGAAATGAGGGAGAAATACTACTCTCTCCCAAGACTTCGGAGTGGGGGTAATCTGTCCCTCTGTCAGAAGCCTGTGCGCGATAATCTCGGCTAGGTATCCGGCCTCCCGAAGCTTGGTGATGTTCTCCTCTGTGACAGAGGAGGCCATCCACTTGTCTCCCGCTCCGGACATGATGCGATCCAATGAAGAAGGTGAGAACTTGGGCGCTGGAGCTCAAGGGTGCGGGAATGGATGAGCAAAGGAGGAAGAAGGCATGGGTGAAAACGGGAGATCTCTGTCCCTTTATAAACGCGATGTAGAATGTACGCCTCCCCGCTTGCCTCTCAAAATCTTTATCTTTCCAAGCGCCTCGATTGATGGCGCTGGTTGGGTTACCCATGCCCGTATTGATGGAGATCCCGTGATAAGGGGACACGATCTCTGCTTTCACAAGACGTGCCGAGGAAACCACCTCGCGATGTGTGCGGGAGCAAGTTGTAAGAACGGTTCGAATAAGTTACCGAGTCGTGGCGAGATGTCACACAACAAAGAATTGTCAGCAGATCGGAGTTGTGGATTATTATTCTCTCTACGATGGTATATGGAATTTATCTTGCAGAGCCGGACACGGTCCTTGTGTTTGGAATTAATTTTGGTGTATTCAGAGGTGGAACCCGCCTCACAATGCCGAAGAAAATCTATGCGCCGGACTCATCGTCATTGAAGCTTGGTTCATGGGCTACTGAGGGAGTCCTGGATAAGGGGGTATCCGGACAGCCGGACTATATACTTTGGCCGGACTGTTGGACTATGAAGATACAAGATAGAAGATTTCGTCCCATGTCCGGATGGGACTCTCCTTGGCGTGGAAGGCAAGCTTGGCGATTCGGATGAAGATCTCCTCCTCTGTAAACCGACTCCGTGTAACCCTAGCCCCCTCCTGTGTCTATATAAACCGGAGGGTTTAGTCCATAGGACACAACAACAATCATACCATAGGCTAGCTTCTAGGGTTTAGCCTCTCTGATCTCGTGGTAGATCAACTCTTGTAATACTCATATCATCAAGATCAATCAATCAGGAAGTAGGGTATTACATCCATCGAGAGGGCCCGAACCTGGGTAAACATCGTGTCCCCAGCCTCACTGTTACCATTAGCATTAGACACATAGTTCGGGTCCCCATACCCAAGATCCGCCGGTTTTGACACCGACAGGCCCCTCTTTGCTGTTAGCCAGCGGATGGCGAAGCGTCCTTTTCCGTCAGCTAGCGGACGGCAAAGGACAGGCGGACGGCAAAGCTTCAAAATAACTTAACGGGCCGCGCCCCCACCGTCGCCCTCTCTATTTCTCTCATCTTTCCTCCGTGCCCGATGAGCACCGGCAACCGCCCCCACCCTGCCACCCCGTGCCGTCACCGCTGCACCCTCCCTGCCCCGTCACCGCACCCTCCCCGCCCTGTCGCCGCCCCCTCCTGAGCCTCCCCGCTGCTATTTTATTATCTATTTTGAATGATTATGGGCTTTATTATACACTTTTATATTACTTTTGGGACTAACCTATTAACCGGAGGCCCAACCCATATTGCTGTTTTCTTGCCTATTTCGGTGTTATGAAGAAAAGGAATATAAAACAGAGTCCAAATGGAATGAACCCTTCGGGAGCGTGATTTTTGGAACAAACATGATCCGGGAGACTTGGAGTTCACGTCAGAGAAGCCTCAAGGAAGCCACGAGGGTGGGGGCGTGCCCCCCCTACTGGGCGCGCCCCCTGTCTCGTGGGCCCCTCGAGCACCCCCCGACCGACTTCCTTCACCTATATATTCCCGCATACCCTAAAAACATCGACGGGGAAGATAGATCGTGAGTTCCGCCGCCGCAAGCCTCTATAGCCACCAAAAGTCAATCGGGACCCTGTTCCGGCACCCTGTCGGAGGGGGGATGCCTCACCGGTGGCCATCTTCATCATCATCCCGGCGCTCTCCATGACGAGGAGGGAGTAGTTCACCCTCGAGGCTGAGGGTATGTACCAGTAGCTATGCGTCTCATCTCTATCTCTCGTGTTCTTGATTTGGCACGATCTTGATGTATCGCGAGCTTTGCTATTATAGTTGGATCTTATGATGTTTCTCCCCCTCTACTCTCTTGTAATGGATTGAGTTTTCCCTTTGAAGGTATCTTGTCGGATTGAGTCTTTAAGGATATGAGAACACTTGATGTATGTCTTGCCGTGTTTATCTGTGGTGACATTGGGATATTCACGTGATCCACTTGATGTATGTTTTGGTCATCAACTTGTGGGTTCAATGAACTTATGCATAGGGGTTGGCACACGTTTTTGTTTTGACTCTCCGGTAGAAACTTTCGGGCACTCTTTGAAGTACTTTGTGTTGGTTGAATAGATGAATCTGAGATTGTGTGATGCATATCATATAATCATGCCCACGGATACTTGAGGTGACAATGGAGTATCTAGGTGACATTAGGGTTTTGGTTGATTTGTGTCTTAAGGTGTTATTCTAGTATGAACTCTATGATAGATTGAATGGAAAGAATTGCTTCATGTTATTTTACTACGGACTCTTGAATAGATAGCTCAAAAAGGATAGCTTTGAGGTGGTTTTGTACCCTACCATAATCTCTTCGTTTGTTCTTCGCTATTAGTGGCTTTGGGGTGGCTCTTTGTTGCATGTTGAGGGATAGTGATATGATCCAGTTATGTTATTATTGTTGAGAGAACTTGCATTAGTGAAAGTATGAACCTTAGGCCTTGTTTCCCACCATTGTAATACCGTTTGTGCTCACCTTTATCATTAGTTACCTTGCTGTTTTTATAATTTAAGATTACAAACACCTTTATCTACCATCCATATTGCACTTGTATTACCATCTCTTCGCCGAACTAGTGCACCTATACAATTTACCATTGTATTGGGTGTGTTGGGGACACAAGAGACTTTTTGTTATTTGGTTGCAGGGTTGTTTGAGAGAGACCATCTTCATCCTACGCCTCCCACGGATTGATAAACCTTAGGTCATCCACTTGAGGGAAATTTGCTACTGTCCTACAAATCTCTGCACTTGGAGGCCCAACAACGTCTACAAGAAGAAGGTTGTGTAGTAGACATCAAGCTCTTTTCTGGCGCCGTTGCCTGGGAGGTGAATGCTTGAAGGTATATCTTTAGATCTGGCAATCGAATCTTTTTGTTTCTTGTTTTGTCACTAGTTTAGTTTATAAAAGAAAACTACAAAAAATGGAATTGAGTTTATCTCATACGCTTCATCTTTTTAATATCTTTCGTGAGAATGATGGTAAGGAAAATTGTGCTCAGGTGCTAGAAGAAGAATGCATTAGAATGTTTTGCAATAAATATTTGAATGATGAACATGATTGCAATGTTGTTAGTATGAACTCCTTGAATATCCATAGTACTAATGATGATTGCTCTAGTCATGATGAAAATAACTCCTATAAGCCTGTTAATTTTTGTGGAGTGAATTGGGTTTGCAAGTACATACCAAATAGGGAAAATAGATATTGCAAGAGGCATAAGCATTTAGAGACTAAATTGTTGCAAGAAAGGCTAGATAAGAATGCTGAAAATTCACATTTCCTTTGCCGTACTTGTGAACTATGCAATGAACATGGTCATTTACATCTCCGATGCAAATTATTTCATGATCGAATCGTGTCCAAAAATTGTGATGATTTGATTTCCCTTGCACATTATAATGAACTTAGTTTGCTTTTGGGTTATGAAGAATTGAAACGTTTAACTAAGCATCTTCCAGAATTTGCCCTTAGGAAACTCTTTGATTTTGATCTAGAGGATATTTATATGTATTATGCGGTGAATTGCATTGAAAATCCTTATATTGCCAATTACCTAAAGAAAAGAAAACAAATATAAGATGAAGAGAATACTAATGAAATGGAAGAGACTTCCCAATATCCTCCTATTATTTCTTATGATGAATCAGGTAATGAGGAGGAGCTTGCTATTCAACCAATCTCATCAATAAGGAGCTCAAAGAAGAAGGTTGAACCCACACATAATGTGAAGAAGAGAAACAAAAGAAGGAGCAACAAAGGTAAAAAGGTATCCCTCCCAAATGATATTGCTCCTACTACTCATTGTGATGATGATAATTGCTATACTATTGGTGCTATCCATACTATTAATGATGAGAGTGATTATGCTTACGATATGAAAAGGCCCAAGCTTGGGGAAGCTATGTTTGATGAGGATGAAATATTTGAGAATATATCTGCTGAAATTAATGTTTTTCCCAAGCTTGGGGATGCTACGTTTAATGAAGATGATATTTGTAGCATCCCGAGTTTTGATATGGAAAGTTGTTATGATGATAGCATGCCTCTTACCTATGACGATTATATTGATGAAAGTGGGTTTGGAAGAGTGTCAACTTTAGGAATTAGTGATCCCACTATTTTGGAGCATGTTGAATCTTATAATATTTATGAAAGTGGATTTGGAAGAGTGTCCACTTTATTTAGTGATGATTCCACTATCTTGGAAGAGGTTTCAATCGATTATGATGAGAACAAAGTTGCTACTTATGATGATTATTGTGATGAAACTTATGCTATAAAAGTAGTGATGATTATAAAACCTGTCATGATTATGATTACCCTTTTTATTAATATTAGTCTTTTAATGTGGAAACAATTTATAGTATTCAAGTCTCTTATGATACTCCCACCATTCCGAATGAGAAGAATTTTGCTTATGTGGAGAGTAGTAAAATTTCTATGCTTGTAGATCATGAAAAGAATGCCTTATGTCTGGTTATATTCTTGGATTCATTCATGATGCTACTGAAAATTATTATGAGGGAGGAACATATGCTTGTAGGAATAATATCAAGTTTCCTCTCTATGTGCTTCAAGTTTTCAAGTTATGCTTGTTTTGCCTTCCTATGCTAGTTGATTATTGTTCCCATAAGTTGTTTGCTCACAAAATCCCTATGCATAGGAAGTGGGTTAGAATAAAATGTGCTAGTCATATTCTGCATGATGCTCTCTTTATGTTTCAATTCTTATCATTTATGTGAGCATCATTGTCATCATCATGCCTAGCTAGAAAGGCGTTAAAGAAAAGTGCTTGTTGGGAGACAACCCAATATTTACCCTTACTGTTTTTGTGTGTCCACATGATTATGATACTGTATTAATCATGTTTTATAGATTTTGTTTCAAGAAAGTGCCAAGTAGAGCCTTTGGGGAGACTTGGGTGAAGTCTATATGATCTTGCTGTAAAAAACAGAAACTTTGTGCTCACAAGATTAGCTGCCATTGTTTTACTGAAGAGTGATTTTAGGTTGATTCTTTTTTCTGATGATTAATAGACAAATTTCTCAGGTCCACCTATTTATTTCAGAATTTTTGTACTTCCAGAAGTATACGTTTGATACAGATTACTACAGACTGTTCTGTTTTTGACAGATTCTGTTTTCATTGTCTTATTTGCTTATTTTGATGAATCTATGAGTAGTATCAGAGGGTATGAACCATAGAGAAGTTGGAATACAGTAGGTTTAACACCAATATAAATAAAGAATGAGTTCATTACAGTACCTTAAAGAGGTGGTTTGTTTTCTTTTACTAACGGAGCTTACGAGTTTTGTTTTATTTTCGTGTTGTGAAGTTTTCAAGTTTTGGGTAAATATTTGATGTACTATGGAATAAGGAGTGGCAAGAGCCTAAGCTTGGGGATTCACAAGTCACCCCAAGGTAATATTCAAGGACAACCAAGAGCCTAAGCTTGGGGATGCCCCGGATGGCAACCCCTCTTTCGTCTTCGTTCATCGGTAACTTTACTTGGAGCTATATTTTTATTCGCCACATGATATGTGTTTTTCTTGGAGCATCATTTTATTTTGTTACTATTTGCTTTATGTTATTTAGAATAATGTTTTGCATCTATATTTTCAATAAAAATGTCAAGGATAGCCTTTACCATGCTTATTTTGCATGTATACATGTTGCTGTTTCAAAACAGAAAGTTTACCGTTGTTGAAAAAATTCCCTAGAAAAGTCAGAGAGTGATATAATGTTGAATACTTTTGAATAATGAGCTCTGATAAATCTTATACAGAGTAGTATTTTTCTTATAATTTTTGGAGTTAGGGAAGTATGATGAATCTTGCATTCTTTACAGACTATACTGTTTTGGCAGATTGCTGTTATGTTTGCATTGTTTGCCTATGCTTGCTTGTTTAATGATTCTATTTGAGGATAGGAGTATTAAATATGCAGAGAAATTTAGTATGAAATGTTGAATAATAATTTTAGTGATTTGTTACAGTAGAAAATGATAAGGTTTTGCATTGTTTTATACTAACTTATCTCACAAGTTCTTGTTGAGTTTTGAGTGGATGAAGTCTTTGAGATTTAGGGAAACCGTGATATGAAAGGAATTAACAAGACACAAAAGCTCAAGCTTGGGGATGCCCAAGTCACCCCAAGATAATATTTCAAGAAGTCTCAAGCATCTAAGCTTGGGGATGCCCCGGTAGGCATCCCACCTTTCTTCTTCAACAATTATCTGTTAGCATCGGTTGAACCTAAATTTTTGCTTCTTCACATGAGTTGTTCTATCCTTGCAATGCCATTTTATTTTGTTTTGCTTGCTGTTTGAATAAAATACCAAGTTCTGAAATTCTTAAATGAGAGAGAGTCTTCACATAGTTACATAATTATTTAACTACTCATTGATCTTCACTTATATCTTTTTGGAGTAGTTTGTCATTTACTCTTGTGCTTCACTTATATCCTATGAGTAAATGGTTGAATGAATTGAATGTCATAAATCTGAAATTATATATGCTTCCTATGCTTATGCCATGGGGAGTAATGACTTCACATCTAAGAAGTTGAGGTAGTAAATTTATTAAAGGTTAGCAAGCATTGTATTGGTCATTTGAACAATTCATGAAAGAATATTGAAGGAAGAGAGATTTCCCATATAAATATATTATCATGGACATCTTTTATAATTGTGAGCACTCATTGGGTATGACATGCTAAAGAGTTGATGTTGGACAAGGAAGACAACATAATGGGTTATGTTTTCTCACATCTCAGTAAAAGTATATTGTCATGGATCATTCAAACAAGCTTGCCTTTCCCCCTCATGCTAGCCGAAATTCCTTGCACCGAGTAGAGATACTACTTGTGCTTCCAATATCATTAAACCCAGTTTTTGCCATGAGTGTCCACCATCCCTACCTATATGTGGTATTTACCCGCCGTTCCAAGTAAATTTGCATGTGCCAAACTCTAAACCTTCAAACAATAATCTGTTTTCTATGCCTGAATTTCTCATGTAGCGACTAGGGGATGTTAGTATCTTCCATGCTAGGTGGGTTATTCTCACGATGAGTGGACTCTGCTCATCATTCACGAGAAAAATGGCTGGTAACCGGGATGCCCAGTCCCATGATCAAAAAGATCAAAATCAAATCAAAATAATTGCAAACAAAACTCCCCCAGGACCGTTGTTGGTATGGACGGTACCCCATTGTTTGGGATGGCCGTGGAGTGTGATTGTTGGTGGAGGGGGAGTAAAATCTTTACCATTCTCTTTGGGAACCGCCTATAATGTATGTAGTATGGAAGATATTGGGAACTCTTGATTGTTATGTTGACAATGAGATCATACCTCTCAAAATTATTTATCTCTATTTCAAAATCGAGCTCTGGCACCTCTGCAAATCCCTGCTTCCCTCTGCGAAGGACCTATCTTTTACTTTTATGCAAGAGTCAAGGTGATCTTCACCTTTCCCTTTTTCATTTTATCCTTTGGCAAGCACCTCGTGTTGGAAAGATCCTGATATATATATATATATATATATATATATATATATATATATATATATATATATATATATATATATATATATATATATATATATATATATCCAATCAGATGTAAGTTAGCATGAACTATTATTACTGAAATCACCCAAACGTGGATACGTGGGGAGACGAAATTATAAGCCCCTATTGTTCTCTGTGTTCGATTAAAACTTTGGACCCATTAATATCACGTGAGTGTTAGCAATTGTGAAAGACTATATGATAGTTGAGTATGTGGAGTTTGCTAAATCAAAGCTCTGACATAGACCCTTCCTGAAAATAAGATGAATTGCAATTGTTTGATGACTAAGAATGAAGTTTGTTAGTTTTCAAGAAAGTTTATAGTCTATGCTTTAACATGTGTCTAGCTTGTTACTTGATCATGAAAAGTTTTATGAGATGAACTACTGTTATGACATATAAACATGCTAGAAAAGGTGATTGAAATTATCATTGATCAAACTTGTGCACCTGCTAGCATTCACACTTCATAAATTCTTTCTTTTATCATTTACCTACTCGAGGACGAGCAGGAATTAAGCTTGGGGATGCTGATACGTCTCCAACGTATCTATAATTTATGAAGCATTCATGCTATTTTATTATCTGTTTTGAATGATTATGGGCTTTATTATACACTTTTATATTACTTTTGGCACTAACCTATTAACCGGAGGCCCAGCCCATATTGCTGTTTTCTTGCCTATTTCAGTGTTTTGAAGAAAAGGAATATCAAACGGAGTCCAAATGGAATGAAACCTTCGGGAGCATGATTTTTGTAACGAACATGATCCGGGAGACTTGGATTTCACATCAGAGAAGCTTCGAGGAAGCCACGAGGGTGGGGGGCGCGCCCCGCTACTAGGCGCGCCCTCCTGTCTCGTGGGCCCCTCGAGCACCCCCCGACCGACTTCCTTCAACTATATATTCCCATATACCCTAAAACATCGACGGGGAAGATAGATCGGGAGTTCTGCCGTCGCAAGCCTCTATAGCCACCAAAAATCAATCAGGACCCTGTTCCGGCACCCTGCCGGAGGGGGGATCCCTCACCGGTGGCCATCTTCATCATCATCCTGGCACTCTCCATGATGAGGAGGGAGTAGTTCACCCTCGAGGCTGAGGGTATGTACCAGTAGCTATGTGTTTGATCTCTCTCTCTCGTGTTCTTGATTTGGCACGATCTTGATGTATCGTGAGCTTTGCTATTATAGTTGGATCTTATAATGTTTCTCCCCCTCTACTCTCTTGTAATGGATTGAGTTTTCCCTTTGAAGTTATCTTGTCGGATTGAGTCTTCAAGGATTTGAGAACACTTGATGTATGTCTTGCCGTGCTTATCTGTGGTGACATTGGGATATTCACGTGATCCACTTGATGTATGGTTTGGTGATCAACTTGTGGGTTCAATGAACTTATGCATAGGGGTTGGCACATGTTTTCGTCTTAACTCTTTGGTAGAAACTTTGGGGCACTCTTTGAAGTACTTTGTGTTGGTTGAATAGATGAATCTGAGATTGTGTGATGCATATCATATAATCATGCCCACGGATACTTGAGGTGACAATGGAGTATCTAGGTGACATTAGAGTTTTGGTTGATTTGTGTCTTAAGGTGTTATTCTAGTATGAACTCTATGATAGATTGAACGGAAAGAATAGCTTCATGTTATTTTACTACGGACTCTTGAATAGATAGATCAAAAAGGATAGCTTTGAGGTGGTTTTGTACCCTACCACAATCTCGTCATTTGTTCTCCGGTATTAGTGGCTTTCGAGTGACTCTTTGTTGCATGTTGAGGGATAGTTATATGCTCTGTTGGAAAAGGCATTGCCTAGGACGCGCTTAGGCATGCCTAGGCGCTAGGCAATGGCCAAACGCCCCGCCTAGGGCATAAATGGAGGTCTAGGTAGACCAAACGGGTTATATTCCAGTGGCAATAGATGCTAGTTAACTTATTTATATGCTTTAAATTAATATCAACAGCCATATAATAATCACAAATACACTACAAGTAAAAACTATATTACCGCCTAGGCACTAGGCGAAGGCCAACCGCCTCGCTTACGCCTACCGCTTTTTCCAACCTTGGTTATATGATCCAGTTATGTTATTATTGTTGAGAGAACTTGCACTAGTGAAATTATGAACCTTGGGCCTTGTTTCCCACGATTGCAATACCGTTTGTTCTCACTTTTATCTTTAGTTACCATGCTGTTGTTATAATTTCAGATTACAAATACCTTTATCTACCATCCATATTGCACTTGTATTACCATCTCTTCGCCGAACTAGTGCACCTATACAATTTACCATTGTATTGGTTGTGTTGGGGACACAAGAGACTTTTTGTTATTTGGTTGCAGGGTTGTTTGAGAGAGACCATCTTCATCCTACGCCTCCCACGGATTGATAAACGTTAGGTCATCCACTTGAGGGGAATTTGCTACTGTCCTACAAACCTCTGCACTTGGAGGCCCAACAAGTCTACAAGAAGAAGGTTGTGTAGTAGACATCAGCCGGCAACACTTCCCGGGGTGGGTCACGTTGCCAGGTGAGGGTGAGGTTCCACAGCTAGCACTGACAGGGGAGCTGTACAAGGCTGCCCTGGCCCCGCCAGGGGAGATGGTTGGGGTGTCGTGTGCGAGACGGTGTTCGACATTGTAAGACGACGATTTTGGGTAATTTCTCCTTTACAGAATTAAAAATCAACAATACCTAGTGATTTTGTAGACCTTCTACAGGTGTCTTGAGGAACACGAGGACGACACAGCTATGGTTCTCGAAGCTGAGTGCAAGTTCCTACTTTAGAACTTATGGCACGAGGCTCTGGTGCAGGCTGTTTGAGACTACTACGCCTCGACAAACATCAGGAGGGAGAAGAAGAAGTGCCGCGGCAAGTATCTGAGTATGGAGAAGTACATGAAGGTAATTACCTATTCTTAAGGCCTTGTACTTAGTTTCCTTGACTTGATTCGTAGGCGTAGCGCTAAAAATTCTCTTTGTATAACATAGGTGCCCCCGAGATGGTGTGCGGATAGGGTGGACTGTTGGGAGAGGTTGGTGGATGAGTGGTGCTCTCCCCAATGGCTAGCCGTCCACAACAAGGCTAGGGATAAGCATGCCCAAATGGAAGGTGTGCCACACCATCAAGGGAGCTCCAACCTATTTGAGTACGGGTACCACTGGGTATGTGGTTCATGCAATTTCATTCTTCATGCTAGCTTCAGCCCTTTAATTACTAATTTACCTCGTTCCTCTCTTTTAGGCCTGACACAACAAAGAGGTGCCACCGCTATATGACCTCTATGCCATGGCCCATAGTGCCCCGTTCAAGAAGGCCAAGGCATTCTCGAAGGATGACCTCGATCATCCAGAGAGCTTCACCAACGCCTCCTCCCACAACAAGCTCGTGAGGTACAGAGACTTTGGGAAGGCTATAAAAGGGGAGGACTTCAGACTAAGTTATAATCCTTTGATCCTGAGCTTGTGATGCTATGTGGTGACGGGAGGAAACATGGCTCGGTAGCCATTGGGGATGGACTGATACGTTGTCCTAGAAGTCTCCCGGAGATCAAGAAGCACTAGACGAGGTCTCTTCCTGAGATGAGGCCTCGACCACGGCCAATGGGGCTCGCCATCGAGGCTAGGCCCAAGGAGATTCTGGCGGAGGCAAACAAGCAAGCAACTGAGAGGGAGAGGCAGTTGGAGGAGAGGACGACTAAGCTGTTCGTGGCAGAGAGGAACCGGAATGACGCGGGTCATCGGGTCCTATACGAGCTCCTCGTCGTAAGTTTCTCCCGCATACTAGATAAATCATGCACGTAATGTTCGTTTCATTACTAACTAATATGACTGACTTGGGAAAACAAAATGTGCAGTCCATGTGCGAGAAAACCGGCCAGACCCCTCCGCTGATGCCCCAGATTGGTATAGCAGACATGGTGAGTGTCATTTGAATGGTCATTAGTTACTAGTATTCACATTTCAGTTTCATCTGCTAACTAAACATTGCGAATGAGCTTTGGTGCGGCGCGCCTCCCGACAAGCATCGACCGATCCTTCTCCGACTCGCGGTGGCGCAACCCTGACCGGTCCTTCTCCGTCTAGCACTGACGCATACCTGACCGGTCCTTCACCTCCGTGCTGATGGTAAGTTTTCCCAAGTGTTTTGCTTAATAAATGCATACTTAGCTTAAGAAATGACCTAATTAGCTCCAAAATGACCTATACTTTGCTTATTTTCCTCGAAAATGACAGAATAACCTTATTTAGCTCCAAAATGACATATTCTACCTAGGATAGCTATGAAATGACCTATTCTTAGCATTTTTCCCTCCAAAATGACTTGATATGCGTTGTTAGCTAGAAAATGGCATAACTACCTAGGATAGCTCAATAATGATCTATGGCTAGCTTAGCTAGTTCATTTATGACATAATTAGCTCACTTAGGTAAAAAAATAGCATAACTAGCTAGGATAGCTCAATAATGATCCATAATTAGCTTAGCTACTTCATTTATGACATAATTAGCTCACTTAGATAAAAATGGCATAATGACCTTGGTTTAGCTCCAAAATGATCTATACTTAGCTCATTTTCCTCAAAAATGACATAATAACCTTACTTAGCTCCGAACGGACATACTTTACCTAGGATAGCTATAAAATGACCTATACTTAGCCTTTTTCCTCCTAAATGACTTAATATGCTTAGTTAGCTGAAAAATGTCATTACTACCTAAGATAGCTAAATAATGATCTATACTTAGCTTACCTAGTTCATTTATGACATAATTAGCTTACTTAGGTACAAATGGCATAACAACCATGGTTTAGCTCCAAACTATCATATAATTAGTTTATTTTCCTCCAAAATGACAAAATAACCTTACCAAGCTCCAAATGACCGATTCTAACTAGGATAGCTCTAAAATGACCTACATTTACCATTTTGTCCTCCAAAAGGAATAAATATTCTTAATTAGCTCAAAAATGGCATAACTACCTAGGTTTGCTCCAAAATGACCTATTTACCTAGCTTAGCTCTTAAATGACCTACACACTTAGCATTTTTACCTACCTTAGCTAAAAAATGACATTTTTACGTACCTTAGTTAGAAGAAGAAGAAGATAAAGAAGATGAGAGGAGGAAAAGAAAGAGAAGATAAATTCTTCTTCTTCTTCTTTTTCTTTTTCTTCTTTTTCTTCTTCTTTTGCTTCTAGCTACTCTTCTTCTTCTTCTTCTTCTTCTTCTTCTTCTCCTTCTTCTAGCTGGTCTTCTTCTTCTTCTAACTCTCATCTTTCCTAATTTGCAGATTTGCTAGAGATGAGGATGCTTGCATTGATGGAGTGTACTCTTCTACTTGTGCTTCCTTTTTGTTTATGGAAACTTGTTGGATATGTATGTATGGAAATGTTGTTGGAAACCATTGTATGTTGTTGGAAACTTGTATATGTACATGTTGTTGGAAACTTGTATA
>NC_041389.1:502145730-502155894 GCF_002162155.2 Triticum dicoccoides
TATATGTTGTTGGAAACTTGCATATATATATATATAAATGTGTGTGTGTGTGTGTGTGTGTGTGTGTGTGTGTGTGTGTGTGTGAAATTCTGTCAAATTAAATGAATTTAAGAAAAAACAGAAAAAACAGGGGCTATATAGCCACTTTGTCGTCTACTGACAGAGGACAAAGGTCTTTGTTGTCTGCTAGCTGACGGCAAAGCTGCCATGTGGCAGCTACCTGTGCAACTTTGGGTGTACTAGGCTGGCCTATTTGGCAGATTTGTTGTCAGCCAGCAGATGACAAAGGCCTTTGCATCTTTGCCATCAGCTGGCGGACGACAAAGATGCAAAGACCTTTGTCGTCTGCTGGCTGACGGCAGAGCACGCCGTTAACCACTTAACGGACCTGAACTACTACTTGTGCCGTCCAGGCTCTTTGCCATCCGCGAGCGGACGGTAAAGGCCTTTGCATCTTTGCCATCCACCAGGAGACGGAAAAGAGGCCTTTACCGTAGCCTATTCAGCCGGACAAGTAGTCGTCTACTAGCTGACGAAAAAGGCCTTTGCCATCTGCCTGGCATGCCTTTGCCGTTAGCCATGGCTGACAGCAAAGATCCTGATTCCTGTAGTGATTCTCTAATTCATCTGGCGTTGGAAACATATACTCTTCATCTTTGGAAACACTATCATCATCATCTTCATCATAATCCCCACTGCTACTACCAACATCTTGTGTTGTGTAATCAACAGCGTTCTCACAAGAAAGTGCATCCTACACATTTTAAAAATAAAACATGAGCAATCAAAAACAGAAACTCTGTAAAAAAAATTGAATAACTTCCATGAAGTTACAACAGCAAACAAAGAATTACATAGTACATACCTTATCAGAACCAAGAACCATGCTCGCTGCATTTTCATTTTGAAAAGAAGATATAATATCTCTTGCTAGTTCAGCATCTTGATTTCCACTTATGACACTAGAGGAAGGACCTGAAGTAACTCCAACACACTTTTGTTGCTGTTCAAAATTTATCTACAATTTTTGCAGAAAAACATGCAATTAAACACTATATAGATAAAAAGAATAGATTTTACAAACAACCTATTTAGTCGTCTTCGAAATACCTCTTCAATATCTTGACCATTTGATGCAACTTTATCTTCTTCATTATCCTCTCCCTCAGACATGTGTTCTACAACACATTGTGAACTAATAACTGTTTGCGCAGATGATTCCAATATGTTCCGTGTGCTAATTTTTTCTTGACTTCACATCAATTCTTGACTAATCAGTACTTCTTGAAATATTCAAGGATGTCAAATTTTAAAAATTTATTTAACAATGACTTCTCTCTAAGAAGGAACTTCAATAGAAAAACTGTAGTCCACACCAACTTCACTTTCTTACCTCTGTTTTCTTCTTCATTTCATGATACATTACATATTGGTCAAATTCAAGCATAACATCATCACCCTGCATCAAGGAGAATATATTAGTATTAATAAAGTTTTTTTTCACAACTGTGTATGGAAACAACCTGATTGGCTAATTTGAAATATCAGTGTAAAAAACATAGTGCAATTTTTTCTCCCAAACTTTTATCAACATGATCACTCATTGTTAGCATCTTTCCTTTTTCTTTGCTCTTCACTGGTTTCTTCTTACTTACTATTCTAGTTCTTCCACTTGAAGGCACCCAACACAAAAACAATATACTTTTCAGCAAGCTCAGCGGATACCATATATTCGCTGTCTAGGGCGACCCCCAATTGAATTCAAAATACCAAGACTTGTTCTTATTAAAATGAAGATCGTCAGTATTAAACATATTCAGTACACAACACTTTATTTAATTATTTTGCACATGTAGAAGATTATACGCTAGGAAAATTACTAATTCTTCCTCTGTTTTGTGGCGACAAATTAAATTTAACAAAATAACAACATAGTTAATTCAATTCCAAATTCACCAAACAATAAATTGCATGTCTAATTCAGAGTGAAACAAGAAGTTTTTCCTTGATTTTGAATTTCAGAGTACAAACAGTGCTACCCAGCAGTACATTTTGTTCAATAATTTGGCTACCTAATTCGTTGAAACTAATTTTAACTCTACATTCTTTCTAACACACATGTTTGAAGGTCAGTCATGTGTTGGTGCTATGATGTGAGGCGATTGTCATCAGTAGTAGAGATTTAGAACAATAATTTGCCCTCAACTGCCACTACATTAGTCTAAATAATCTACGCAGTTTCTCTACCACCGTTCTAAAAGAACACTAACATCTTATGGATGCACTTTTTATATCTAACAAAAGAACAAAGCAGATGAAGAATAGAACCTGGGATCTGGACGATCGACAGGTAGCACATAGGTTTTTGATTAGCAAGGATGCAAATATTGGTCGATTTGATGCCCTCCAATCCATGCCGGAGACATCGCCACGGGAAATCTGTGCCGCTGCCGGCGGCTCCGTTGCCGCCATCAGCCCCGCGAATTCCTCCCTTTGGAGACTGGTCGAGAGCTATACCTAGATTAATTCCCTTGTTTCTTAACTTTAGTTTCTTTTTCTTGCAAGTCACTTACTTGCGGGCCTTGACTCATTTCTATAGGGACCTAAAAGATAATTCAACGCTTCCGCTAGGTGTTTTTTCGAAAAGCGTTGACAACGTGATTGAACAAAGGGGCTTATCTGTGAAAAACACATCATGGGCAGGAAAATTCTCCATTTCTCTTCTATCTCGTTCCACTCTTATTTATCTGTTGCTCCGGCGACTGGTGACTCTCTCCTGGATCCCCTGAAGGGAAATCACTCTTCGCCAAGATCAACGCAGGTTTGCTCTTCCTAATCTCGTCTCTCTATCGTTCTGCACCTTCTAGATCGTACCTCTGCCGAAACTAGAACCCTACACTACAAAAAAATACACTTCCATGATGATATGTGTTTGTCACAGTAGGTCGCGTTTTCTGTCATGCATATACATCCATGACAAATTTATGACAGAATCAAGATAGTCATACCTGTGCTGTCGTACAAGTGTTCCATGACATTACCAAAATTATCATCACGGAAGTGTCCACTTCCATGACGATAAATCGCGCATCACAGAAGTGCTTTTGTCAACGGTGACCGACACGTGGCATCCACCGTAACGGAACGCCGTTAAGCTATCGGGTCGGATTTTGGATCCGATAACCCGTTAACAGCCACGACCAATGCAGATTTTCCACGTGTAAAATTCTCATTGGCTGACGGATCCACGCATCAGCTCCGCGTTGGCACAGGTGTCACTCATCCAACGGTCGAGATGACCTATGATATGTTAACACGTGGACCGGCCCAAAAGTGGCCCCCAAAAGTTTAAATGGGCCGGCCCAACCGCAGGCCCATAAGATTTAGCGGGCCATAATGGGCCGGCCCAGATAAAGACCCACAAAATTTAGCGGACCATAATGGGCCGGCCCAGCTAAAGGCCCACAAGATTTTGCGGACCACAATGGGCCGGCCCAGCTAAAGGCCCAAAAGATTTTGTAGACCATAATGGGCCGGCCCAGCTAATGGCCCAACATTCTCTGTCAAATCGGCCCATCAACGGCCTGTCCTAAACTTGTCATCAATGTGGCCCATGGTCACTTATGGCCCGTTAACTGTCTGCTAAGTAATTGGGCCGAATTACGGCCTGGTGTATTTCCAGCCTGTTAAAGGTCCGGCTTCATTTGGGCCCATTTACAGGCCATCAAAACTTTCGGCCCATAAACGACCGTAAAGGATTTGGGTCATATTCGGCCATGTCTAACATTCGGCCTATTAGAGGCCCACTATAGATTTGGGCCACTTTCGGCCTGTTGTCATTTCCGGCCTGTTAACGCCGGACGTAAACCATGGGCCATATGTGGCCCAACGTCATATTGGGCCCATTAACGACCCATATAAAATTGGTGATAATCTAGCCCGACCAAAGTTCCGGCCCATTAAAGGCCCGTGTATTAGGTTGGCGCATTTACGGCCCGTCCGAATTTCGGCCTGTCAAAGATCCGTATCGTAAATGGGGCACCATTTCGGCCTGCTAAGTCCACTGGGTTATTTGGCACAATCGGGGCCCAATCTCACTTTCAGTCTATTAAAGGCCCATGTTCTTTATGGCTCAAGATATTTACACCTGTAAAAGGCCTAATTTTACCGAGGGCCCAAATTATGTTTAGGCCTGTTAAAGGCCCACTATGGGCACAGGCTTACCAGAAAAATATGAAAGCTTATGTTGATTTAGGCCCAGATATTTTTAGTGGGCTACATGCCAATTTCGGCCCGTAATCGTTTTTAGCCCAATTGGAATGGGCCCAACGAATGTTGGCATGTTGGGCTCCTACGAAGCTTTTGGCCGAATACATTAGTAAGATAAACCTACACTATACAAAAATAGCATCGTAATTACTACAGCCTGTGGCAACATCATACATGTTGTATCACAACAAAATAAATTCCAACCATACAACAAAAGGCCTGTTAGCATAAAGTTTATAGTCCTTCCAGATAAAAGCACCATCAGATGTATAGAAGCACAGATCATTTGACCTGAGTGCTAATGTTTCAGGCTGTAGAATCTGATGGAGCAGCACGATCTCCACCTTTTTTCTGCCATTGCTCTTGAACAACAAAGTGAATGTCTGATAGTCTGGTTTCAAAACCATTCATATCTTGACGACATTTCTCAACCACTATTCTTGTTTCCGAAACAACGTCCATTAGGGATTGGACTTGTGTCTGGAGCACAGATATATCACTCTGTCTAGCAGGAAGATTTTGTTCAGAATGCGATTTGGACGAGGTTACCTTGACAACCAACCCAGAATTATGCAGGAAGGTGCTTTTTGCACTGTTAGTGGAGAGATACTGACGCACTGCAGCAAGAGGTGACATTGTGCCTGTCGTAGCCTCGTCACCTTCAGGTGGTTGTGGCTGTTCAATCATTTGTTCCATAGCTTCCTAAAAGTTTGAACTTGTAGATTAGTGTACCAAATAATTTACTAATGAGACAACAACAAACAAAGTAGGTTAAACGTTTATACATATCCAAATGATTAGTTTTGATCTGAACAAGATTATTGGCTTGCTGCAATGCTTTCCATGTCTGGAGAAGTTGTATATAAAGGTGATAATTTCACTCGCACATTGGAAGCCCGCATATAGTGTACTAGAATTAACCGTTCAGCTGTTGCTCTTTCGATGCTCTTTTTATAGACCTTAAATGTTTTCAATCTTCATGTCTATTTAGCCAGCATGACGGGGTAAGAAAGTTATAACCAATCGGTGGATTCGTAAGCATCGGGATTTTCTCACTTCTCATGAGATTCGATTGAAGACAATAATGCTAGAACGATATGTAGCCAACCGTGCAAACACTAGATTTGTCACATTCTTCCTGCTGAATGAGAGGTTACTATTGTCCATCAGGCTTAAGTTTATCAGTAGCAAGGTTTTGACGGATGGGTATGTCGAAGAGCAAAAAAAGGAGTTTTAGTTGGGAAAAGAGCATCTGAACATGCCGGGCTTCTATTTACAACATATTGTGGTCATAATCCAGTAAATTTTATGACTCAGGATGTTCATTCTATGGACCTGACCGATCCATTTGACTGTGACTGCCGAAAACAGTGCTGGAGTTAGATGTTGTTGCCCTTTTCAACCTGGTTTTTTTGTAAACGTGATGAACAATTAACCCTCGTGCTTTTGTACAGTTTGTAAGCTGGAGTTAGATGTTCCTGCCCTTTTCAACTCGGCTGTGACTGTCATATTTTCTTTGAAACAAGGCATGGCTTGCCATTCATTTAATTTAGAGTGAAATATTGTAACAAATCCCAACCAAGGGACATAACATCACTCTCGCCGGCTGCTTGAGCTCACTATGCAGTACAGAAGCCAAGTGATTAGCCCCCACCAGCACGCACAAACTTATTTCGAACTAGCACATCAAATGGGATGTAAATTTTCATAGGAAAGGCTGCATGACCGTGACAGATTTGGATTCTGACATTTGGGACCCACGAGGAAATAGCCTAGCCAGTCAAGAAACGATTCTGCCTACCAGCCGTTGGATTGACATCCAACATTTTTCGTGTATCTTCTATCTCTTGTCTTCTTCCTCCAGCCGCCCAAACCGAACCACCCCGTCGGCTCCGCCTGCTCCCGCATCCCATGGCTGGCTGCGCCTCCACCGCCCTACCGTATGTACCCTCCAACGTTGGCCAGTCCCTCCCTCTATTCCCCCACACGTCCTGTTATTCTCCGGCGACGTCAGCCCCAACACGCACCCGCACCCGAACCAGTCAACCCTTGTACTCCCCTCCGCCTGCGACTGGACCGACGCATCTTCCACGGCTCCTGTTCGTTCCGTCTGAGGCCTCATCGTTGTCCTCCGCCTTGCGGCCTTGGTTCGCTCGCCGTGCACGGTGCGGCACCCTCTTGCATTGTCAACATCGTCAACAACCGAGACGAACAAGGAGATGACTGTACGTGGAGAGGATGACAGTAGGGACCCACCAGCGTCATGGCAATACGCAAGCAAGTCCCTCTGTATTACAAGCCCAAAAATATGGTTCCTCCTAATGGTTGAACATCTGGGGCTCACGCCATTGTCAACGTAGTCAATAAACGAGAGAATTGCACTACAAGCGGCTGACACCAGGGACCCAGCAGGTCGCGGTAGTTTTTTTTGAGGAACAAGCAGTTGTTATTTATACTAGTTTTAGCGACGGATCAGGGTAACAACGGGGCTGTGCGGGGGCTGTGGCCCATCTAGCCAGGGTTTTATTTATGTTTACCACATCATGAGCCTAGTTGTGTTTTTTTTCTTGCTGAAAATGGCTAGCCCAGTTCTATTTTTTAAAAAGAAATACCCAAACAAGGCCTACTTGCTTTACGGCCCTGCTGGGCTGCAAATCTTTCAAGACGAGGAGCGTTTCATTCGGTTTGCCCAGAAATGGGCTGTACATTTTTAACACATATCAAACGGGGAATTAGTTTCAATTTTTTTCATTACAAGATTTTAAATTCCATTGATTTTTATGCGTGGACAATTATTTGGATTTTATATTTATATAAATTATTTTTCAAAATAGTTTGAATGTGAATCGATATTTCTGGATTAAAAACAGTTGACCGCACCGAAATATGCAAAATTTCGTATACTTTTTAACCGTGGCCACAATATGGGGTGTAATGCTAACAAAAAGAAGATGGGCTCCAAAAAAATTCTTAAGAATTAGCAAATGGGTTGTACATTATTAGAAATAATAGCAGATGGGTTGTCTGCTGTTTTCCACAGATTTGAGGCTGACTTGTCCGCCTACTACAGGTTGACACATGTGCTTTAATAAAAAAAAGGTTGACGCACACGCAACGCCCTGTCAACTTAGTCAACACACGAGAGTAGTGACTGTTGGATATCCATCCAACAGCTGTCGTGCTTCTTCAATCTTTGCTCTTCATGCTCCAGCCGCTCAAACAAGCGCCGGCGGGACTGCCTCCTCCCTCCTCCCTGCGGCCGGCTATGCTGCCCTGCAGGCCTCACCGCCCCACCGTACTCCCATCACTGGCCTAGTCATCCCTCTACTGACCCACACCTGCTTTTATTCTCTGGCGATGGCAGACGAACCAGTAAACCCTCGTGCAGTCATACTCCTCTCCGCGTGGGCATCCACTGCCGCGTCTTCCCCGGCTCCGTGTCGTCCCCTTCCTAGGTCTCGCCGTCGTCCACCGTCTTGGTGCTCTTGGCGCGGCGTGGTCAAGGTGGTCAATGACATTCTATCGGAAGAGTACTGTACGTGGAGAGGCTGACAGATGGGTCCATGGCCACAGCCCAGTTTTTTTGTGATTTGCCAAGTAAGTCGCTTTGTCAGGCCTGTTGAGCTGCAAATCTTTCAAGACGAGGAGAGGTTTCATTCGGCTGGCCGAGAAAATGGCCCATCAGTAATGAGAAATGGGCTGTACATTTTTAAAACACATCAAACCGGCAATTAGTTTCAAATATCTTTTTTTTCATTT
Organism: Triticum dicoccoides; assembly: GCF_002162155.2. Lineage (NCBI taxonomy): Eukaryota > Viridiplantae > Streptophyta > Magnoliopsida > Poales > Poaceae > Triticum > Triticum dicoccoides. Next base: position 502,153,759 of record NC_041389.1, read on the forward strand.
CGAGATTTTAAATTACATTAATTTTTATGTGTGGAGAATTTATTGGATTTTATATTGATATACATTTATTTTTAAAATCAGTTTGAATGTGAGTCGAAATTTCGGGATTAAAAACAGTTCAGACTGCACCGAAATATGCAAAATTTCGTATAATTTTTTAACCATGGCCACAATATGGGCTGTAATGCTGACAAAAATAATATGGGCTCCACAAAAACCTTAAGAATTAGCAAATGGGTTGTAAATTATTAGAAATAATGGAAGATGGGTTGTGTGCTGTTTTCCACAGATTTGAGGCTTTCCTAAAAAGAAGGTTAACGCACAAGCAGTGACTGTTGGATGTCCATCCAACGACCGTCGTGCTTCTTCAATCTCTGCTCTTCCCGCTCCAGCCGCTCAAACAAGCGCCGGTAGGACTGCCTGCTCCCTCCTCCCCACGGCCGGCTGTGTTGCCGCGCAGGCCTCACCGCCCCCACCGTACTCCCATCGTTGGCCTAGCCATCCCTCTACTGACCCACACCTGCTGTTATTCTCTGGCGATGGCAGACGAACCAGTAAACCCTCATACAGTCGTACTCCTCTCCGCGTGGGCATGCACTGCCGCGTCTTCCCCGGCTCCGTGTCGTCCCCTTCCTAGGCCTCGCCGTCGTCCACCGCCCTAGTGCTCTCAGCGCGGCGTGGTCAATGTGGTCAATGACCGACTTCCTTCGAAAGAGTACTGTACATGGAGAGGCTGATAGCGGGGTCCACGGCGGCCGCAAGGAAGTGCCTCCTTATTACGCGCAAAATAATTATTCCTCCACCTGACAGCAGGGACCCACCGGACGAGCCACCGTATTTCACGAAAAAAACGTTTCCCCACTGACTGCTGGGACCTACCAGCTACACCTTCGCACGCAAGGAAGTGTGTCCGGGCAAAAAAACAACAACAAAATGATTCACCAGCTGACTGCTGGGACCCACCAGCTACACCTTCGCATGCAAGGAAGTGCGTCCGGGCAAAAAAAAACGCTTCGCCCCCCTGACTGTTGGGACCCACCAGCTACACCTTCGCACGCAAGGAATTGCCTTACAGTCGGAACCCACCTGGCCGAAGCGTACGTAGCGTTGTCATTTTGGTCGCGAACGTGTACGTACATACTAGTGGATGTAGAGGCGCGCACGTGTCGTAGTAGAGGCGCGCACGTGTCGTAGTAGAGGCGCACACGTAGTATGTAGACGTATGTACAACGGCCAGGGTGCAAGAAAGAAAATACGGCCACGTATGTGTACATACGGGCGGGGTCTCGAACGCCTACTCGCATATATAAACGTACGGCCAGGGCTCGTGTACATTGGCTGGGTCGGAACGGAGAAACAATGTCGTTGTCATGTTCATGGGGAGCCAACCGGCTGGGTCAGAATGGAATGCATCGTCGTGTTCATCGGGAGGGCTTGGACAGGACAGGCGATGGAAACGAGGCATGGCGTACCGTAGAATGGAGGAAACGGCCTTGTGTTCGACCGGCCATATTCGAAACAGGATCCTGTTCATCGGGAGGGGTCTGGCGTACCGCAAAACGGAGGAAACGGACCTCCTACGGTCGAAACGGGGGTCCTGTTGATCGGGAGGGGTGTGGCGTACCACAAAACGGACGAAACGGACCTCCTACGGTCGAAACGGGGGTCCTGTTGATCGGGAGGGGTGTGGCGTACCGCAAAACAGGCAAAACGGACTTGCGTTGGAGCGCTACAATCGAAATGGGGGTCCTGTTCATCGGGAGGGGTGTGGCCTACCACAAAACAGGACTCCAGGGATACTGTTCATCTCCACCGTCGACCTCCTCTAGCCTCCACAGGCTACTGTTCATCCACCGTCGACCTCCTCCAGTCTCCACCTGCGAGTACTCATCCACGGGCTCCTGTTCATCCAGCCTCCACCATGCGCTACTCCACCGGCTACTGTTCAACCACCCCTCTCCACGGGCTCCTGTTCAACCACCCCTCCACGGGTTCATCCACCCCTCCACCATCTACTGTTCATCCAGCCCTCCACGGGGTCGTCCTGTTCATCCAGCCCTCCACACCATGGGGTCCTGTTCATCCAGAGGCAACGCCACGGGTCCTGTTCATCCACTCTCATCGCTCACTGTTCAA
>NC_041389.1:502156167-502205673 GCF_002162155.2 Triticum dicoccoides
ACACTCATTGTTCATCCAGAGAGGCAGCGTCGATCGACTTCAGTTAGCAGCAGTAGCGAAGGAAGCTCGGGTTCAGTAACGTGTAGCCTGCAGTGCAATCGCTCGGGTTCAGTTAGAGCCCAACTCCTCACTCGGGTTCAATTAGAGCCAATGCCTCGCACACACGCGCATACGTGTATGAGAGAAACGTGCATCGCTCGGACCCCGACCTCCCACCGTAACCGGGAACTCCCCGAAATTTTCCTCTCCCTCGCTTCTACCATGTTTTTTTTTGTCATGGACAGCCCAAAGAATTTCATGCAGCTGCGTCTCCAGCCTGCCCAGGACGAAAAGCCCATTTTCTGTCATGATTTTTTGTCATAGAAGTAGGAGCCCACCACATCTATGATGATACCAGGTTTTGTCAGAATTATTGTCATAGAAGTGTCATATGTATGACAGGAAAAAAATTCGTTCGGCCCAAAATGTCACGGATGTGTCCTTTTTTGGTAGTGCTAGCGTGAGTTTTTCTTCCACAAATCCCTAAGACATGGTGGATCTACTAATTCTTAGGCAGTTCTTCGATTCTACGACTAGGTTGCTACTGTTTTTTGGGTCAGATTATTAAACTGATTAACCTAGTGTCAAAATCTTAGCCTCTTTATAGATCTATCTGTAGTGCACCGAATCCTTCCCCATGAACTGGTTTGGGATGGTCTGCTACCTCCCCACCTTCACAACACATCAGTGGAACATGACTCTAGGTGTAGAATTTTTTTTTGGTGACTGCACCTCTGGCAATTCTTGAGTCAACCTTTTGCCCTTTCTATTTTGCTTGTTAGTGAAGCTATAGGAATTCTTCAGTCAATCTTTTGTTGGTGACAGCAGCTGTAGGAATTGCATATTGATTTTAGCTGTTTTACGATTATTATTTTTGGAAGCCATAATAAAAGTTTTCCTATATGTAATAGACTAGAGCATGTGCATCGCAGCTGATATATGTGGCTAAACTAGAGCACCATTTTTTACATGTGAAATTCTGAATTTTAGATAATATCAGTGCTAGCAATGAAGGTGATTCAACCACAACATAGCATTTTTACTTTCAATACAACTTTTTCACATGTAGGGGATGGATGTATCTTGGTAGCCATAAGCAAAATGCTAGTCTCTTTTTGTTATCTATTGTTGTACTATTGTGGTGATGCCCTGCGGCCTTGCAGCTCGATTGCCCTGTTTTTTTTGCTGGACACTTTTAACTTAATTTCTTAACATTGTAACATAGTTAAAATTTTAAAATTGAATTGCAATGGACAAGCCTTGTTGATAGAGCCATTGGTCAATATAAATACTATTTTTTGTGGCCATGCCAATGCTACTATTCTGTTCATATTATCAACGTTGTCTTTGTATAATTTCTTCCTGATAGAGTGGTAGTCATGCCATTATCCTTGTTATAATTTTTGTGTTTTTATGTGCAGATGAGTTCTGTAGATCAAAGCTTCATCAACAAGAGGAGCAACTAACAACACCTTGACACTCAATTAAGTGAGCAAAATGCACCAAAGAGATTAAAAATAAGCACAAAAATCATATCCCCCAAAACTAAATTTACTTCGATTGTTCTTTCTCCCCTAAATACAACACTTCAACTATAACATGATCTATTTTTTCCCAATTCTAATTCATTCATTCTGTCCACCAGGTCACCGAATTAACCATATTAGTCTGCTAAACAACTTTATATATGAACTAAATGAGGAGCAGAAGTTGATAGTTCATAAACTTGGGTTCGGTTCTTTGCTTCATATATCATGCGACTGCATATTGGATGATATATTTGAATGGTTAGGAATGCAGTTCAGCACAACTACATGTAGAATTGAACTAAGGAATGGTTTCAAGTTCCATTTCACCATATCTGCTATACACAAAATCCTAGGCATTCCATGTGGGGGGTTTCCAATACAAACAAAGCCTTCCAAACAAACTATTGATTTCATGAATATATTTCTTGAACCAACAAAACCAACCCTAGAACATTTGCTGTCAATGTTGTCTGAAAACATATCAGAAGAAGCTTTCTCTAGGATTTTCATGCTCCTTGTACTTTCAATTCTTATTGCACCCAGGTCAAAAGGAGTTCTGAGCAAAAATACTACAATGCCTTGGTCAATATTGAGTCAGCTCCAAAATACAATTGGTTCCTCTTCACCTTGTCATTCTTGGTTCATGAGATAGCAAAAATGCAGTCAAGTCTTGGAAAGACGAGGTCAAATCTACCAGGAGGTTGCAAAGTACTGTTAGTGGTAAGATATTATTCCAATTTCAACATCTTTTTCACTTTAGTCCATGTCAAAGACAAATTCTAACTGGCTTTGGTTTTCTTCCATCATTTTGGCAAACTTTTGTAGATTGCACACTTTGAATTCTTGATCACTTCTGACTACAAGATTTCAACCAATACGTTCCCAAGATTTCCTTTGTGGTGAGCAACAATGCTCAGGTCATTCATTGCTCTACATACAAAGCCTGGAGTGAATCTTGAGTTTGGCAGGCTTGAAGTAAGTACAAAAGAGACATCTATCGATATTAACTTTGTTTAATAGTACTCTTTTTCTCATGAAATTTATTGAGCTGAAAATCCACTTCATATTTTTCCTCCAAACAAAAACAGATGAAGCACATAACAACAACTACATTCGTTGGTTCTATGGATGAGTCACCTATGCAATTACCTGAATCAATTCTACACTACATCAACAACAAGCTGCCCTCGATTCGCAGCATACAAGTTTGGAAATCTAATACAGAAGCAAGAGAACTTGTCTTTTACTTACAAACTAGTAGGTTCTTTTTTTATGGTTGCTTCTTGCTCACTTCATACATTTTCAATTCTCATTTTCTTCAAATCAGGAAAAGATTAAGCTTCAGTGTAGCTGTCAGAAATTTTGGCAAACAGTTTTAACAAACTCTATTCCAACACTAGAATCTTATGTTGACGATGTTCTCAGTTTATTACCCTCAAGTTCTCCTTCCAAAGATGGACCTGAATATCCAGCTTCTACAGTTCTAGCTCCTTCAGGAGTGCACTTGGGCAATGGTGTAACTAATTCTGATTCAACTGGTTCCTTGATACCCATTAGTCAAATGCAGAAACAACAACACTTGGATTCATTCATGTATTCAACTGATTTCTTGGATTTTCCTGGCCCTCATTTATATCCTCCAAGCTTTGATTCAGAAAATACTCGAGCACTAATTGATTCAATGATTCTTAATTTCCCTGGATGCCTGCTTATTGATGAGCAAATATAGTTTGCCCCTCCAATATCTCTTGGATCACCAAGTTCCGAAGATTTAGCGGTTCTAGAAGTTTTCAGTAGAGAACAAGTTAATGAAAACTTTACCATTACAGTCACTTCTCCTAAAGAAGGTAATATGACTTTTTATACAATAAAACTTTTGTTCTGTCCAGTTGTATTCACCACTTTTACTGTATTTGCAGTTCATAACTATTTTTTTTGCATATTTAAACTACTTACAATATATCCAGTTCTTTCTTATTATTAATACATAACTTTTCATTTTTCTGTTTATTCATTGTATAAATACCAGTTATCCTGGATTTACTAAAAAATAGACCAACATGGGAAGACTTGAATTCAACAATAAATCGCAATTGGAGACAAGAGAAATTTAGCTCTACTCACTGGAATTTTATCTCAGCTAATTCATCTGCCATAGGTACTTTCAATTTAATTTTCTTATTTCATAAATTAAAGTTTTTCTTCCTTTTTATATTTTTTATGTTCATACTAACATAATTTTTATTTTTCTTTTTCTCTAAATGCCAGGAAATTCTTTCTACTATGCACCACATCAAGTCGAACTAGAGGCATTAGAAGACAAGTCAATTCTCACTGATTCACATCCTTACCAACAAACACTTGCAAAAAATAGTGAATATTATCTCCCATCTAGTCAAGTGTCTCAACCAGAAGCTCCACGTAATTCTTTCCCAGCAAATTATACTTAAGATGACATACCAAGTTTCAATGCAATAACAAATGCACTACAAGATACAGTCCCACACTGTACGACTTCTTATCAAACAAGCGCCTATTCTCATCTGGGTTCTTCATCCAAACTTGTTAAACCTGAGACTCATACATATCCTAGATTCTTCAATGCTAATACTTCATTCCTGTATAGCAATAGTCCACTTAGGCCTTTCAAGATTAACTCTCCACAGCCAGAAATTACTTTCAGAACTCCACTTAACGATCCAGCGTTGCTCAAACTCATGGAAGCATTTTAAGGAAAGAAGCAGTTTCAAAACTTCTCTTCTGCAAAATTTGTTCAGCAGCCAAACTATATGCAGTTCCAACAATTTATAGTCTCAACACCAGTGCAAATAGAATTCTACAAGACAATGACTGCAGCTCTTCCAGTTCTGGACTCAAGGTAATTTTTCCAAAATGCATTTCTTTTAGCTGTACAAAATAGTTGAAGTGTTCATTCTACTCTAGCATACATATCATTTCTTTATTCTCACTTTTTTAACTAACTTCTAGTTGAAAGTTTCTAACATTAATTTCAAAACAACAACCAAAGAATATTCCAAGTGAATGAAGTTTGCGTTGACCAAAAAACCTTAACTATTTCCTTAAGACCTGGTTGTTGGATGAATCCACACTCTCTGGATTGTTACTCAAAGATGTTGAATACTGACCAATTAATCTGTGGTAGGCAAGGCCTAATACCAAACACTGATGTTATTAGGCACATTGTCCAAAGAGAAGATATGGTACTATTCATTTACTTCTTTTTCTTTCTCTATCTTCGAATGTTCTTATGTGTCAACATCTGTTAGTTTCACCAAACAAAAATTTCTCTTCTCTGTATTTATCAAGCAATACTCATGAGGCCTATGCTTGTTCACTGAGACCCAATATGTAGAGACATTTTAAGTGAAGCAAGAGTTGGCTTTAGCTTGGAAATAGCAAATTTGGAAGTATTGTTGGGAATATAACTATTGGTATGACCCGCCCAGGAGGGGTCAGGTTATACCTATGGTGACTCTTGATATGAAGCCCATGAAGACATTAAAGATAGCGGTTAACAGCCAAGGGCCCAAGGCCCAAGGGCGACTTAAGGTCCGTAAGTATAAACCGACATATACGTAAGACTTGTATTGTAAGGCATGTAAAGATAGTCACCGAGCCGGACACATTGTCTATGAGCCGGGCGAAACTCTGTGAGCTGCTAGGCGTCGACCTATGTATATAAAGGGACGACCAGACGGCGGTTCAGGACAAGAAACAATAGAATGAAAGCTAGGTCAAGCGGATTTGCTCCCTGGTAATCGAGACATATGCAATACCACCTCAAACTGGATTTGGCCTTTACCTTCACTGCAAGGGGCCGAACCGGTATAAACTCTTGTGTCCTTTGTCCCGTTTAACCCCTTTAAGCTAACCTAGAGGTGATGGCTCCACGACTAAGTCCTTTCACGAGGACATCTGACGTGACTATTCCATGATAGTTGGCGCCCACCGTGGGGCCAGCGCATGGTGGTTTCGAGTTCTTGAAGGGCAGCTTCGAAGGGATCAAGGGATACACTTTGGGCCGGATGACCAAGAGTCGTCGCGACAAGCTCTGCATTGACGATGCAGGCTGGGGCCCTGAGGCTGGCTCAATTGAGCACGGGTACCGGGTCCCCTTTGGCGGAATTCACGTTTTCAATGGCAAGATCGTCGAGCCAGGCCCTGAGCCGGACATATGCACCAACATCATCGAGATGGCTCAGCGGTAAGACCCGCCCGAGCTCAGCCCACCTTGAAGCGTGCCTTCATGGGATTCATCCATGGAGCGGAATTTGATGAAGGATCTATGTCTGGCGGTGAGACGGCCATCTACTCTAATGGTGAGTCGTCCACGGGCAAGACTACTTGATTGTATCAACTACAAGATGGTAGGCTTGGGGGTTATTCTGATGGCAACAGTATTCCGGACCCCTATTAGCCGCTGAACCAGGTTGCAATCTTTATGGCCGGGACACAGCCTATGCAGACTTACTCAACTATGCCAGCAATGACCTCCGGGTCAGCAGCGGTGATGGAAGCCGGGGGCAGGAGGCCCTGTGTGCCCGCCGGCTCATGTTTTGATAGACTTGTTGGATACATTGAAGGCTTTGTTGACAGCAGAGGTCAACCCGGTGAATCGAGATCAGCACAACGCGGAAGTTATAAAGCTACAAGAGGAGATATAATAATCCAAGGCAGATCTGGCGGCCGAGGACGTCAGGATGGCCACAGAGCAAGCTGCCCTGGATGCCCAGGCGCAGCGGATCCAAGCAGAGACTTACCGGCTTGCGATGGATCAGAACGCTTCAAATGAAGTCATGAGAAGGAGGCACAAGTCTCATCTACCTTCAGTTTACGAGGGGAGAAATCTCTATTGCACGCCTCGAGCGGGGAACAGTAACCCGCCGCACTTAAACTGGGTTGCAGCACCTGGGGCCAGAACGCCGGTTCAGCCACGCGTGGCAAAGCCACATCCTTTAAGCATGGTTCCTAATCAGCATGTGCCAACACCATCGAGTCACTATTCTAACCCATTGGATAACATGATTGCGGCGGTGACGCGATTGGCGGCTCTCCCGGTGGAAGGCGATTCTCTGGCGGCGGTTGAAACCCGGAGTGTTAAGGAGCTTCTTCAAACAGCAATGGTACAGCAAGAGGCGTACTCTTACAGCCGAGACAGAATTCATTCGACTCCTCATCCAAGCCAGAGCTACAGTAGACACATGGACTCACCAGCTGTTTCGAGCAATGCCCAGCGTTGTGAGCAGCCACGTGGCCATGAACCGACACGTGACGGTGTTCCAGGTGCGGTCGATCAGGGCAGGATACGTTAAGAAGCTAAGCAGGGGGCTCAGCCGGCGGTTTATCAACAGTTTCCGGTTCATCCCACGGCTTCGCTGGAGGCAGGCGTGACCTCTGTATCTACAGGTGTACCATGTTTGGTGCCAACTCTGCGTAATGAGTGTTTGCCTAAGGATTTCAAAGGGCCTTGTAAGGTGCCTAATTATACAGTCGATTTACCCCCTGAGGTGTGGATTGGGAGTTATGAGATGGCCATGGAGCTGCTGGATGTCTGTTATGCTGCATGTGCTAAATACTTCACCATGATGCTAGATGGGATGGCCCGTACTTGGTTAAAAGGGTTGCTTGCCAACTCCATCGGGTCATGGGGAGAGTTGAAGGCCCGGTTTATTTAGAAATTTAAAGACACATGCAAATAGCCCATGTCGATTGTGGACTTGGCTACTTGTGCCCAAGAGGAGGGCGAATCAACAACCCATTGGGTGCATCGGGTCAAAGCTATTATACATTCATCAGTGTCGGTGTACTAGAGTAGGGGTACCCTAGTATCCCGAACTTGTGCATGGGCAGTTGCAGCACCCCGCGGCAAGGCTTGCCGGGCGACCGCCAAGGTCCTCCGTGGTTCCCTTGGAGCCATTCAAGAACAAAGTATTCAAGCCAAGGAGACAAGGCCCCGGCAAGAGGAGCTTGCCGGGAAGGCCAACCAAGGCATCTCAGGGAACTTGCCGCAACGCGCCGCGCGTCCCGGCAAGGCCTGGTGCGCGACAAGCTTCCGGGCGCGACAAGACAACAACCACGGCAAGGCGCTTGCCGCGACAAGTAACCACCCTGTACCCGCGCTCCAGCACATCCACCAACGTGTCGCCCTGGAGCCTTTCCAGGCACGCGTGGCAGGAGGTTGTGCAGCCAGCGGTGCGCGGTGGCATGCGACGCTAACAAGATCGCCATCGTGGCGAACGGTAGCGTCCCTGACGGTCCTTTTCTGCACTGTTTGGGTGACACAGACGGGCATTTAATGCCCTTGTCCCCTGCCTTCAGGGTTAGGTAGGATACACTGTACAAGTAGTTGTACCAACCGCAGCTCCTTTTACGTTTTTACCCTTGTCTGCGTTGCCACCTGTCGGTGACCCCTTGAACATATAAAAGGAGGCCCATGCGCAACGTAGAAAGGGGTTCGAAGGCCAAAATACACACACGCTCGGTCTCGTTAGTAGCACGAATGTACTGTAGCATTCAGCGCCCCCGAGCAAGAACACAATACAATCAGACAAGCAGCAGTAGGAGTATTATCTCTCCGGAGAGCTCCGAAGCTGGGTAAACTGCTCGTGTGCTTCGCCTCGATCTGCTCTTCGTGTGATCTCCGCCCCCCGCCGAACCGAAAGGGGCTTGGTCCGCCGGTCCCATAGGTGTTCGTGGATCAGTTTCCCCGACATCTTTGGCGCACCAGGTAGGGGGCGTTGAGATTGCGTGAACCTGATCCGGCGTTCACACGAGCTAGATCTTCATTTTCTTCATCGACATGCCACCGAAGAAGAAGACTTCGGCGGCAGCTGCTCCGTCCATGTCACTTCCACCACCACCGGAGCAAACGGGTGGTGGAGTAGACGCCGGCGGAAGAACGGACGTCGACGAGGAAGGTCACGATGCTGTCAGGTCCAAGGACAAGGCTGCGCAGACCTCGGCGTCCGTACATGTACCGCGCCCATCTCAGGAGGCGCAGGACCGACAGCGTCATGGTATTCGCAGTACCATACATTCGTTGGGACAAGATCGAGCTGGTGGATCTTGGGGTGCTCAAGACCAACAGGCACGCCAACGTGCTGGCACGAGCGAGACATGGTCGCCTGGACGGGATACTGCTCCTTCTAACATAGTTAGAAGTCCGAGCATATCCCGCTCCTCGCACCGTTCGCCACTGCCACCCACCACTCCAGCAGAAGCTTTGGCGTGAGCTCAACTGCTCCTGGATTACCCTCCAGTGGAAGACAAGATCGACCAATGGAGGGCCACCATTCAGAGTCTCATCGGCTTTGCCAACGGCGATACTTCGTGGCAGCCAAGTGCATCCCGGCCGCGGCAGGACTGCCAGGCACGAGCTGGTGGCGACGAAACCGGTGGGGGTGCAACCACCATGCACTCTCCACCCAGAAGGCCAAGATCGCCGACTCGTCGGATCCACCTCGACAGCGACTCCACTGCATCATCAGATCCACGAGCTCGTCGCGATCTGCGCCAAGTTCTTCACGAACGACAGCAAGAAGACGCTCGTACTCGTATCGAGCACCGAAGAGAAGCGCGACGTCAATCCGACAAGCGCGCTGGGCCCTCTGTTGACATGCATGCGCCAGGGGAACCAGGCGACTTGCCGTACGCGGTAGGTTGCCCTGCGTTCACTCGTGAGCTGCAGCAAGTCCAGTGGCCCAGCACGAAGAATTTTAAGCCAGATGTACCAGAGAAGTACAACGGCAAGACGCATCCGTCGGAGTTCCTCAGCATCTACACCATCGCGGTGCAAGCTGCCGGGGGACGGGACGACAAGATCCTTGCCAACTACTTCCCGCTGGTGCTCAAGCCCAATGTCAGATCCTGGCTCATGCACTTACCAGACAACTCCATATCCTCCTGGGCAGACCTGTGCCATCAGTTTGTCGGCGCCTTTACAGGCGGCCACAAGCCTCATGGCCAAGAGAGCGACCTTCATCTGCTCGCCCAGAAGGAAGGAGAGCCCCTGCGCAAGTACATTTAGAGATTCAGCCGCGTGCAGCACAACATACCAGATGTTCACCCTGCTGCGGTAATCAGCGCGTTCCATCAGAACATGCGGAACCGCAGGATGCGGGAGGAGATGGTGATGTGCAAGATCAGAGACATCAGTGAGCTATATGCCCTGGCCGACAAGTGTGCACGTGCTGAGGAAGGGAGGAAACTCCCCGGAGAGAATACAGGAGCAGGAGGATCTGATAGTGAGGAGACTGCCCCGGCAAGGAAGAACCGGCGGCGGAACAACAGGAAGAAGAAAGGCAAAGATGTGCTAGTTGTTGAGCAGTCCGGCAAGAAAGCCGAAGCTGGTAGCTCTGGCAAGGAGGTTGCCGCAGCTGTGGCGGTCGCCGACAAGCAGGACAGCACCAACAAGCAGTACTGCAAGATACACCGCACCAAGGGTCATGACCTCCAGAGCTGCAAGAAGGTCGAGCAGCTTGTCGAACAACAAAAGGCTGAATACGAGCGGCGCGGCAAGGAGAAAGCCCAGGAAGGTGCTAGAGGAGCCAGCAAGAAACGTCCCGGCCGAGGAGGACGCCGCGGCAAGGCCAAGCAGCGGCAAGGAGACAGACCTCCTCGCGGCCGCGACAAGGATGAAGATGACGACGATGATGAAGATATGGATGATGACGAGACCGATGAGAAGGAGTTCCAGAAAGCCACAGAGGTCCTGTGCATTGACGGCGGTGCTTCTCTGCATACTTCACACTGCCAGCTCAAGCAGTGGGTGCGGGGAGTCAATGCGGCAGAACCACCCATCGAGTCACACAAGCCTCTGAAATGGTCCAGCACGCCTATCATCTTTGATATTGAGGACCACCCTGATCGCATAACTGCGGTCGGGTGCTTGCCGATGTTGGTTTCACCAACCTCCGCAACCTCAAGGTCACTAAGATGCTAGTTGACGGCGGGGCCGGCTTGAACCTGATCTCCTCCGCGGTACTCCAGAAGCTTCAGATCCCTGATGGCGAGCTCGAAGAGACCGGCACATTTCAAGGAATCAATCCGGGAAGGAGCAAGCCGAAGGGAAAGATCACGTTGTCGGTAACATTTGGCAGCGAGTTGAACTTCAGGACTGAGAGGGTCACTTTTGACGTTGCTGATTTTCCATTGCCTTACAATGGGATACTCGGCCGTCCAGCGCTCGCCAAATTCATGGCAGCCTCTCACTATGCATACAATACTGAAGATGCTAGGCCCGATAAGTGTCATCTCTGTCCCTGGTGACAAGAAGGATGCTCTTATTTGCGCCGACAAGATCTACCGGGAAGCAGCAGCCGCAACAGATCGCAGGTCACTTGCCGTTGAAGCCCCCGGGGGGAAGAAGAAGACCAAGTCCGACAAGAGCTCTGATGCCCACTCCGGCAAGCGCACCTCTTCGGAGTGCTGCGCTACCGTCGAGGACGCACCATCGAGCTCCACCGACAAGTGTAAGAAGACAATGGCAGCTCCACCAGAGACCAAGAAGGTGTCCGCCAAGGAGGACGACACTGGTGGTACCTTCACCATCAGTGCCACTCTCGACCTTAAATAGGAAAGCGCGCTCGTTGCTTTCCTGCGGGCGAACGTCGACGTGTTTGCGTGGCAACCGTCTGACATCCCCGGTGTTCCCAGGAAAGTAATCGAGCACCATCTTGCCGTCTGTCCTCATGCGCGGCCCGTCAAGCAGAAAGTCAGGAAACAAGCAGTGGAGTGCCAAGAATTTATTGCAGAAGAGATCAAGAAATTGGAAGCAGCAGGCCTTGTCAGAGGAGTGCTCCATCCTACGTGGTTGGCCAATCCTGTAGTCGTGCGTAAGGCAAACGAGAAATGGAGGCTTTGTATCGACTTTACTGATGTCAATAAAGCTTGTCCCAAAGACCCATTTCCCTTGCCGCACATCGACCAGATTGTTGACTCCACGGCCGGATGTGACTTGCTTTCATTTCTTGATGCATACTCAGGATACCATCAGATCTTCATGGCAGAAGAGGATGAGGAGAAGACCGCATTCATCACCCCATGCAGCACATACTGTTTCGTACGGATGCCCTTCGGTTTAAAGAATGCTGGTTCAACATTTGCGAGAGTAGTCCATCACGCTTTTGAGCCACAGATGCACAGAAACGTGGAAGCCTACATGGATGACATAGTGGTGAAGAGCAAGGACAAGGCGACTCTGATTCAAGATTTAGACGAAACCTTTGTAAATATGCGCAAGATCAACCTCAAGCTTAACCCCGAGAAGTGCGTGTTTGGAGTCCCCTCCGGCAAGCTTCTCGGGTTCTTTGTGTCTCAACGCGGAATTGAGGCCAATCCCGACAAGATCAAGGCCATTGAGCAGATTGAAGCACCGAAGCGCGTCAAGGATGTACGAAGACTTGCCGGTTGTGTAGCTGCTCTCAGCAGGTTTATCTCTAGGTCTGCTGAGCGTGCCCTGCCATTTTTCAAAATTTTGAAAAAGGCAGGTCCAATGAAATGGACTCCGAAAGCGGAGGCTGCGCTGCAGGACTTAAAGAGATACTTGTCCTCCACTCCAACACTTGTCGCACCTAAGCCACAAGAGAAGTTGCTGCTATATATAGAGGCAACCAATCAAGTGGTTAGTGCTGCGTTAGTAGCGGAGAGAGAGGCGGATGATGAGCCAGCAACCACGGCAGATGCATCCAGCGACAAGTAGAGGACTTCACTGGCAAGCTCTGGTCCCGACAAGGATGGATCTGCGCAGGAGCATGAGAAGCTGCAGAAGAGAATGGTGCAGCGCCCAGTTTACTTTGTCAGTTCCCTTTTGCAGGGGGCTAGGTCAAGGTACTCTGGTGTGCAAAAATTGCTTTTCGGCCTCCTCATGGCCTCGAGAAAGCTACGCCATTACTTCCAAGCACATGAGATCACAGTCGTCACTCGTCTTCCGCTGAAGAGGATATTGCAAAATCCGGAAGCGACAGGCAGGATTGTCGAGTGGGCACTGGAGCTGTCAAGCTTTGGCCTCAAGTTTGAAAGCACTTCAACTATCCAAAGCAGAGCATTGGCAGAGTTCATAGCAGAGTGGACGCCAACACAGGATGAAGAAATTCCAGAAACGAGCATCCCCGTCAAGGAAGCGAGCAAAGAGTGGCTGATGTACTTTGATGGTGCCTTCTCGATGCAAGGCGCCGGTGCGGGCGTGCTACTAGTTGCACCCACCGGAGAGCATCTCAAGTACGTAGTCCAGATGCACTTTCCCAAGGAGCAAGCAACGAACAATACTACAGAGTATGAAGGATTGCTTGCCGGTCTCAGGATCGCGGCAGACCTTGGGATCAAGAAGCTCATTGTCAGGGGTGACTCACAGCTTGTCGTCCGCCAAGTGAACAAGAATTATCAGAGTCCATTGATGGAAGCTTACATTGATGAAGTGAGAAAGCTAGAAGAGCACTTTGACGGCCTACAGATGGAACATGTTCCAAGAGCTCAGAACGACATTGCCAATGGCCTATCAAAGTGTGCTGCACTTAAGTTACCTGTGGAACCAGGGATCTTTGTGCTCAAGCCGACTCAACCGTCTGTAACGCCATCAACTGGACAGAGCAAGAAGAGGAAGTTGATTTCTGGTGACTATTTTCCGGCAGAGCTCCCCGAAGCCGCCGCCAAGAAGGTCCCCAAGATCAACACCAAGGATGCTGAGGAACAGTCTGCTCCGACAAGCCTTAGGGTTTGTTCCGTTGAAGCAGACGCTCCCGACAAGTTTTGCTCCGGCAAGCTTGCCGGGGAACATCAAGCTCCGGCTGAGCCGCGGGTTCTTGCCGTAGAAGCGGATGTTCCCGCAGCAGCAGATGTGCCTTTAGTCCCTGTTGTCGAGCCGCAAGCTCCAGCATGGGCACAGCAGATTGTCCGTTTCCTTCAGACAGGAGAACTTCCCGAAGAGCAAGAAGAAGCGGAAAGAGTAGCCCGGCAGTCAAGTATGTACCAGTTTGTCGACAGCACACTGTACAGAAGAAGACTCAACAGCGTGAAATTGAAGTGTATTCGCCGGGAAGAAGGACAAGAGCTGTTCGCAGAGATACATGGAGGCATATGTGGTCACCACATTGGCGCAAGAGCACTTGCCGGCAAAGCGTTCCGGCAAGGTTTCTTTTGGCCGACAGCCCTCCAGGATGCAACTGCACAAGTAACCAAGTGTGAAGCGTTCCAGTTCCATTCCAGGCAGATACACCAGCTAGCTCAAGCTCTCCAGACAATCCCTTTATCCTGGCCATTTTCGGTCTGGGGGCTCGACATCCTCGGCCCTTTTCCCCGAGCTATCGGGGGCTTTCAGTACTTGTATGTTGCAATCGACAAGTTCACAAAGTGGCCGAAAGTGGAAGCAGTGAGGAAGGTGACGGCACAGTCAGCAGTCAAGTTCTTCAGGTCGATTGTTTGCCGTTTCGGGGTCCCTAACAAGATCATCACCGACAACGGCATGCAATTCACAAGTCGCACCTTCATGCAGTACGTCCAAGATGTTGGCGCCAAGGTCTGCTTCGCTTCTGTTGCTCATCCGAGAAGCAACGGTCAAGCGGAGAGGGCAAATGTTGAAGTGCTGCGCGGGCTCAAGACCAAAACTTTGGACAGGCTGCACAGGTGCGGAAAGAACTGGATTGAGGAGCTGCCGGTGGTTCTTTGGTCGATCAGGACGACACCAAATCGAGCCACTGGCCAGACACCTTTCGCTCTAGTCTATGGAGCAGAGGCAGTTCTCCCCATGGAACTCGTATACGGGTCACCTCGAGTGCTCTCTTATGATGAGCTTGAGCAAGAGCAGCTGCGACAAGATGACGCGCTGCTCCTTGAGGAGGACCGTCTTCAGGCTGCTGTGCGAGCTGCTCGATACCAGCAAGCTTTGCGCCGCTACCATAGCCGCAAAGTTAATGCCAGAAGTTTCGAGGAAGGCGACCTTGTTCTTCGGCGCGTTCAGTCCGCTAAGAATTCCAACAAGTTGACGCCGAAGTGGGAAGGCCCTTATCGGGTGAAACGAGTCACTAGGCCTGGCGCTGTCTGCCTTGAGACCGAAGATGGCATTCCGGTGAGCAACTCCGGGAACATTGAGCATCTTCGTAAGTTTTACCCGTAGGACGCGGTTGTCGGAACCCGTTCCGGCAACCACCTTTTGTACAAGTCTTGCCGATGTTGCATGTAATCCTTTGTACAAAGCCGGGCACAGATCCCGTGCATAAGTAAAGCTCATGTGCTCCGCACATCTTGTCAATTTCATGCTTTCTACTTTATATTTGCATGCATTATCTGACACTTTGTGCAACACCTACCCCCGGTAAGCAATAACGAGCCGTAAGGCTCCACATCTTTATTTTCTCTTCTTTCTTTTTCTCAAAAAGAAAAGGAAGGTTCCCTCGCCCACAAGTTTGCCAGGGGGGAAGGAGAAGATAATGGTATGGATCAGGCATCGTTCAAGCAAGTTCTCGCCTTGCCGGGAAGCAAACGACAAAAAAAAGAGCTAAGTTGCCAAAGTTTGAGCAATCAGTTTTTAAATTTTTAAGTTATATTCCTTGAACGACCGTACTTTGTATGGAAAACATGTGCGCGGAGGAACCAACTCGTAGCTAGTTGCGCTCTTACTTTGTTTCGAGTCCGCTCAACAACTTAAGTGAGCTGCGACTAGTTGCGACAAGGTTTCTTGTCGGTAGCGGCACCGCCAGCAGGCTGCTGACGTCCCGCACTCAGCGCTCGCGGCTAAGGTGCCTGCGCCGGCAAGTTCCCTAAAAGCGAAGGGCAAAAACATACAAAGGAAAGGATCAAGTAAAGGAAATAACATAGCAAATCTCTACCCAAAATAGAGTTATATTACAAGATAGCTTGTCGCAGCTCTAACAGATTGTTCTCGTGACATGACCAGCGGCGACAAAGAAAAAGAAAAGACGGGCGGCCTAATCTACGCGATCGCCCTAAACCCTCTTGATCTCGCTCACCTTGTCAACAATGGGTGCGACAAGGGCCTTGAGCGCTTCCAGATCAGCATCTGGAGGCAGGGACTTGAGGACGTTGGTGAGGTTGAGGCCTGGGTTGCGGAAGGCCACCTTCACCAGCACCTTCTGAAGAACCCCCACACAGATCCTGCGCGATTCGTCGGCCAGCTGCTTTGGGATCTTCTCCCGGAGTCGCTGGACGGCCGTCGCCACGCCCTTGAAGAACAAGCTGAGCTTGGCGCTAGGTTTGAGGTGCTCGTCGGAGGAGTACCCGAGATCCTCCATCCCCAGCTGCGCCAACTCCCCGTCGATGGCGGCGGCAATATTCACCAGACCCTCGGTCCAGTGCTCCACTGTCTCCCTAAAAGCATTTTGGGAGGCAGCAACACTCGCCAGCAGCGCCTTGTCGGCCTTGATCTTCTCCGACAAGGCCACCTCCCGCTCCTTGGCGCCGTCCAGCGTCTGAGTCAAAGTGGCCAACTTCAACTCGAGATCTGCATTGGAGTCCTTGGCGGCGCTGAGCTCCTTGCTCCTCTCAGCGAGAAGACCCTGCAGCTCACCATGAGCGGCAGCGTCCTTCTCGCGCTCACGCTTGAGTGCGGCAAGCTCCTTGCCGCTCGCCCTGAGATCGGCTTCCAGCTGCGCCACCTTCGTCTCCAACTCCTTCTTGGCGGCCTCGGCAGCTGCGGCAGCATCCCTTGCCTCCTTGAGAGCCCCGCCAATTGATTGCTCGCGTGCGGCAAGCTCTTCCTCGTGGCTGTCAAGGTTGACCTTGCGCTGCGCCAACTCTCCTTCCTGCGCAAATAGATTTTCGGCGACAAGCCGTTGCTTCTCTTCAACTTCAGCCTTCTCGAGGAGGAAAGCTTTCCGCTCCTCGAGAAGTTGCTCCCGCTCCTCCGCCAGGGACCGGAGAGTTTCCTGCCTCAGACCCCGGAGTTCCTCCATGCGCTTCTCAATATCCACTCCCGCCTTCGCGACAAGCGCCTCTCGGGATGCTAGCTTGGCTTGCCGGGCGCGGTAGAGCGACAGCAACTTCCGCAGCAGCCGCTCCTCCTCAGGCTCGTCGCTGCTGCTGCTTGGCGCGTCGACCACCATCAGCCCAGCAGAGGCGAGCACCTCTCCATCCAAGGTTTCTCCCTCGACCGGTGCCCTGGAGCTTGACGCCCAAGGGAGCTTGATGAAGATACCGTCGCCGGCCTTCAAGTAGGCGCCGGCTGGGGCTCTTCGGAGCCTGGTGCTGCAGCATCAGCGGAGGGATCGGCGGTCGGCGTAGCGCCTGGCGCTCCTGCGGCCTCGGGGCCGTCAGTGCGATCGCCGGATCCCTCACCCGCTTTTGCGGCGGCAGCCTTGGCGGCCTCTTCGCCGGCGGGATCATCAGCATCGGCCTCTTCTTCGGTGGCCGCGGCGTCGTCGTTGTTGCCGCGCGCGTTATCCTCACCGGCAGCCTCGGTTTCCATGGGCTCCGTGGCAGGTGGATCTGACGACCGAAGAGGGGAGAAAGGTCAAGCGAATATTCAAAAAGAAAATCAGAAAGAGCCCAAGGGAAGTTTTCAGGCAAAAGGGTTACCTGTGCTAGGATCTGCAGTCGTGGTCTCAACCACCGGAGGATCACTGGCGTTGTCCCTTGCTGGAGAACTGCCCCTTGCCGGAGAATTCTCCCTTGCCGGAGAATGCTCCCTTGCCGGGGAATCCTCCCTTGGCGGTGTAGTCGAGGCAGATGGCACTTCGGAAGCGGCTTCCGGGCACTCTTGGTGAGGCTGCTCTGCTCCTACACAAACTAACAGACAGATATCAGCAAAAGAAGAGCGCCCATGCGCGCCTGACAGCATGAAGTAAACCATATACTTACGTGGGGGGCTGCGCTGGGGGCTGCTCTGAGAAATGGTTGCCGGGTCCGACAAGGTGGTTTCGGACATGTCCTCTACCGTCGTGGTGGGGTCGTCCTCGATGACAATCACCGGGGCCTTGGCTCTCTTCGCCGCTCTCTGGGCCAGAGTCCTGAAAAGGGATAAGTTCAGAGTCAAGCAGATCAGATACAAGACAAAGATAGCAAAAATCGAAGAATTACAAGTACAGCAAGGGGATCTTACTCTTCTTCTTCGTCGTCGGAGCTGAGCGCGGAGAGATCAAAGTCCGGCTCGCCTCCAGTGCGGCGAGGTGGAGGAGTAGGCTCCCTTGCCCGCTTGGCAGGTGCAGTAGCGGTGGACCGGGAGGACCCCGCTCCAGTTGCCGCCGCAGCGTGAGGTGCTCCCGCGGCAACAGTGCTTGCCGCGGTCGAGCGCGTCGCGCGGTGCGGCGGCTGCTGGCCCGTCTGCCGCCCCGCTACATCCCCGGCCTTGCGGAGACGCCTTCTTGTCGGAGCTGGGGGCTCCGCTTGCGGTGAGCTGGCTGAAGGTGGGGAGGAGGAGGAGCCGGTCTGCAACGGGTCGCCCGCGCCCTCGGCGGGCTCGCTCGGCTCATCTTCGGGCCCGGCGAGCTCTTCCTCGCCGGCAAACTCCTCGCGCTCGGCAAGGCTTGCCGCCTCCGCTGCCTCCGCCTCCTCCACGGTGAATCCAAATACGCCCGCGGCAGCAGCTGCTGCCGCCTCTTCCAGCCTGGTGGCGATGCGCTGCATCTCCGCATCGGTGGTGTCACGGGTGAGGCTCTTCTGCTCGTCGGCGCGGACCGGCACTTCTACCAAGCCATCGAAGAACTCCTGCATGATGGCATCTGCCGGCTCTTGCCAAGTTGGAACGATTCCGTGAGAGTCGCATAGCGGCATCATTGCACGGATGCGGTCAAGCGAAGAATTGTTGCACAGCGGAACGACATCCCGCGGCAACATGAATGGATGCTGAGGATCGCGTTTGAACAGCTCCAGGAGCATCGCGTCCAGCTCCAGGACCGTGAAGTTGAAGTTGAGGCCCGGGCGCAGCCTCATGATATCTGCCGAGTTCTGGAACTCCCAGGCGGGTCTCCCCCTCTCCTGCAGGGGGGCGATGCGGCGGCGAAGGAAATCTGCGCCAACTGCGCCCACAGTGAGCCCGGCAAGCCTGAGGCGAAGGATCCGGGTGACGGCGATTTTCAGCCTATCGTCTTCCGGGGCCACGTTGCTCCAATCGTTACCACGCACTATTGGGGCTTGGCGCAGGGCGGTAAATGGCTGCGGGTTCTCCTCGACGACCCAACACCACTCTGCTCTCCACTCCTCCCATTTGCTGCGGAGCTCTCCCTCCAGATAGGCTTCCTTCTTGCCGACCCTAGAGATCCAAGCAATTCCGCCGGCAAGGGGCTCTCCTCTCTCGACTCGGGGCATAAAGAAGTGGCGGAAAAGGGCTACGTTTGGGTGGACTCCGACAAAGTTTTCGCACAAATGTGCGAAAACTGCCATGGTCAGAACAGCATTGGGGGTGAAATCAAGGAGGCGGAACCCGTAGGTGTTCATGATATCGCAGAAGAATTCAGAGAAGGGCGGGTAAAGCCTGCAGTAGAAGAACAGCGCGAAGAAGGGGTACCCATTCAGAGCTAGTCTCGAAGCGGCGGCCGGGAGTACCTTCGTGCGCGGATGCGCTCGCGTCTCCGTCGACCAGAAGAGGTAGTAGTACTCCCTCAGCTCCTTCGCGTCAAGCTGAGGGGGGAAGATGGCCCGCTCCTTTCGCAGTGCCGCGAGCCGCTACGCCTCGGCCGACTTCACGCCCTTCCCCTTGTCGTCTTTCGGAGCCATGGCGGAGGTGGTGAGGGAGATCGGCGGCGTCAGTGGAGCTGGTGGCAATGGGTGGCGGAGCGCTGCTCTCTTTCGGCTTCTGGAAGAAGGGGGGAGCGGCGGAGATTTTCGAGAATGGAGTAGCAACCGGCGAAGTGGGCAAACTGCCCCTGTTTCCCCTGCTTATAAAGAGGGAGGGGCGGGCATTTCGCCCTTCCGAATAAAGAAACCACCCACGATCTCTCCCACGATGCCGCATTCAACGCATGCCGTTCGGGGAGGGCGCGGTGGATACGGAGTAAGATACGGCGTAACCCAGGCCGCGCTTGCCCGTGCCCTGCTTTCGGCCTGGCCCAACAGCGCTCGGCACCGTGTGTGGCCCAGGCCCGGGGGCTCCTGTCGGTGTACTAGAGTAGGGGTACCCTAGTATCCCGAACTTATGCACGGGCAGTTGCAGCACCCCGCGGCAAGGCTTGCCGGGCGACCGCCAAGGTCCTTCGTGGTTCCCTTGGAGCCATTCAAGAACAAAGTATTCAAGCCAAGGAGACAAGGCCCTGGCAAGAGGAGCTTGCCGGGAAGGCCAACCAAGGCATCTCAAGGAACTTGCCGCAACGCGCCGCGCGTCCCGGCAAGGCCTGGTGAGCGACAACCTTCCGGGCGCGACAAGACAACGACCGCGGCAAGGCGCTTGCCGCGGCAAGTAACCACCCTGTACCCGCGCTCCAGCACATCCACCAACGTGTCGCCCTAGGGCCTTTCCAGGCGCGCGTGGCAGGAGGTTGTGCAGTCAGCGGTGCGCGGTGGCATGCGACGCTGACAAGATCGCCATCGTGGCGAACGGTGGCGTCCCTGACGGTCCTTTTCTGCACTGTTTGGGCGACACAGACGGGCATTTAATGCCCTTGTCCCCTGCCGTCAGGGTTAGGTAGGATACACTGTACAAGTAGTTGTACCAACCGCAGCTCCTTTTACGTTTTTACCCTTGTCTGCGTTGCCACCTGTCGGTGACCCCTTGAACATATAAAAGGAGGCCCATGCGCAACGTAGAAAGGGGATCGAAGGCCAAAATACACACACACTCGGTCTCGTTAGCAGCATGAATGTACTGTAGCATTCAGCGCCCCCGAGTAAGAACACAATACAATCAGACAAGCAGCAGTAGGAGTATTATCTCTCCGGAGAGCTCCGAAGCTGGGTAAACTGCTCGTGTGCTTCGCCTCGATCTGCTCTTCGTGTGATCTCCGCCCCCCGCCGAACCGAAAGGGGCTTGGTCCGCCAGTCCCATAGGTGTTCGTGAATCAGTTTCCCCGACAATCAGATAACATGAATGCCGGCTCTGCAGTCTTAATGTTGGAGAAAAATTGCCGTTTTTTACCTCTTAAGAAGAAGCTGGGGCGGCTCAAGCGTGATTGTAATGATATGGGGCAGCTGATGGCAACTCTAATCAAATATGCTGACTCTGATAGTACCAAGGACCCCCAGTCTGATAATGATAAGCCGGGAAAGGGAAAGAAGAATGGCAACGCCAAGGGTCCGCAACAAAACCCAGCAAATCAGGGGGGCAACGGTAAACGCAAGGCTGATGGTAGCTCGGAGATTGTGGCTAACACTGATGCACAGGGCAATAATCAACGTCGTTAGGGGAGGCCGCCTCCTCGGACAGGTGGATCAGGTCCTACTCTTGAGCAGTTGCTGAATGAGCCCTGTCCAAGGCACGACATGCAATAGAAACCAATGACTCACCTTTGGAAAGATTGTACGATTATGAAGGCTTTCAAAAATTCTAACTCGTTTGACAACAATCACGGGCCGGGAGGCGGCTCAAGTGGTGGCGGTTCTCATGGCCTGGGTTATGGAGGTGGCGGTTCTAATTCTGGCTTCCAGGGCCACCAAAATAATCAGGGTGGATATAATCAAGGTAGCCAGGGTGGTTACAATCAGCAATCCGGCCAGGGGGGTCAGCAGCAGTAGCAATCCAAATATCAAAGTCATCCAAAGTAGTTGAATAGCGGGCACTATCACGTTTTCACCACAAGTTTGTGCAAGCGGGACCAGAAGCTTCACAAGAGGGATGTGAACACCGTTGAGCTGGCAGTTCCCCAATACTTGCGATGGTCTTAGCAACCCATTATGTGGAGCCGGGAGGATCACCCGCCCCGGGTTGATAATCTGGGTCACTTGGCTTTGGTGGTGGCACCTCAAGTTGGTGGATACAAGTTCACTAAGGTACTCATGGATGGAGGTAGCAGCATTAATATCCTTTATTATGATACCTTCCGTTGCATGGGGTTAACTGATAAAAATCTTAAGACATCCAATACTATTTTCCATGGAGTGGTACCTGGTAAGTCGGCATACCCAGTTGGCAAGATTGAACTGGAAGTGGCCTTTGGAGATGAGCATGATTCCAGAGCTGAGAATTTAACCTTTGAAATGGTTAAAATCAGAAGCCCGTACCACGCTTTGTTTGGACAGCCGGCTTATGCCAAGTTCATGGCAGGCCATGTTATGTTTATTTAAATCTCAAGATGCCGGGTTACAAGGGGACTATCACAGTGCATGGGAGTCGGAAGATAGCCTTGGAGTGTGAAGAAGGTGACGCTGCTTATGCTGAGTCTGTTTGTGCAGTAGAGCAGTTGAAATTTTATAAGGGTAATCTTGACCCGGCGGATATGACGTCTTTGAAGATGCCAACTACAAAGCATGATCCGGTGATGAAGTTTAAATTGGCCGATGACACCAAGCTCGTTGACTTTGTTCCTTGTGATTCATCCAAGCAGTTCAATATCAGTGCTAATCTAGATCCTAAATAGGAAAGCACGCTCATCGAGTTCATCTGTGAGAACCGGGACGTCTTTGCATGGAAACCTTCTTACATGCCGGGTGTACCGATGGAACTCGCTGAGCACACTCTCAATATTGATACGAAATTTAAGCCAGTCAAGAAATTCCTTCATCGCTTCAATGAGGAGAGGTGTAAGGCTATTGCCGAAGAGGTGGCCCGACTCTTAGCAGCTGGGTTCATCATTGAAGTTTTCCACCCTGAGTGGTTGGCTAATCCAGTGCTGGTGCTTAAGAAGAATGACACTTGGAGTATGTGTGTGGATTACACGGACTTAAACAAGGCTTGTTCGGCTGATCCTTTTTCTCTCCCTCATATTGATCAAATCATTGATGCTACGGCGGGATGTGAGCGTTTGAGTTTTTTGGATGCTTACTCCGGTTATCATCAGATCAAGATGGCAGTTAAGGACCAGGAGAAGACAACCTTTATAACTCCCTTTGGATCCTTCTGCTATGTGTCTATGCCTTTTGGGCTCAAGAGTGCCCAGGCGACTTACCAGCGCTGTGTGCAGAATTGTCTTCACATACAGATTGGGCGCAATGTTCATGCTTATGTGGATGATATCATGGTGAAATCCAAAGAGAAATAGACTTTGGTAGATGATCTGAAGGAGACCTTTGATAATCTCTGGGTCTACAATATGATGCTTAACCCGGCCAAGTGTGTCTTTGGTGTGCCAGCAGGCAAGCTTTTGGGGTTTCTGGTTTCTAACAGAGGCATTGAGGCTAACCCGGAGAAGATCAAGGCCACTACCTCTTTGGCAAAGCCGGCGTGTATCAATGATGTTCAGTGTCTGGCGGGTCGTATTGCTGCTTTAAGCCGGTTCATAAGCCGGTTAGGTGAGAAGGCCATACCACTGTATCAGATGATGAAGAAAACAAATGATTTCGTCTGGAGTGATGCTTCTAACGACGTGTTTGAAGCCTTGAAGAAACAGCTAGCTGAGCCACCAGTCCTTGCGGCTCCTATTGATAAGCAGCCATTGTTATTATATGTGGCTGCTAATGCCCGGGCTGTCAGTGTAGCTGTTGTGGTGGAACAGAAGGAAGCGGACAAGGAATATCCGCTTCAACGGCCGGTTTATTATATCAGTGAGGTGCTCATTGAGTCCAAGCAGCGGTAACTGCATTGGCAGAAGCTTGTTTATGGGGTGTTCATGGCCAGTCGGAAGCTTAAGCAATATTTCCTGGATCATCCCATCACTGTGGTTAGTTCTGCTCCTTTCGGAGATACTATTCAAAACAGAGAAGTCACAGGATGAGTTGCCAAGTGGGCCATTGAGCTTGGACCTCATGGTCTGAAGTACATACCTCGTACCGCCATCAAGTCTCGGGCGCTGGTGGATTTCATCAATGATTAGACAGAACTACAGATGCCTGAAGAGAAGCCAGATAACACATATTGGACAATTCACTTTGATGGGTCCAGGAAATTGGAAGGCTCGGGGGCTAGAGTGGTTTTAGCTTCCCCTGGAGGTGACAAGTTCTTTTATGTTTTAAGGTTGATGTTTCCCTGTACTAAATATGCAGCTGAGTATGAAGCCTTGCTCCATGGTCTTCGGATGGCTAAGGAGATGAACTTAAGCCGGGTGAGATGTTTTGGCGACTTAGACTTGGTGGCTCAACAAGTGTCAGGAAAATAGGATTCTAAGGATCCGTTTATGGCGGCTTATCGTCGGGAGGTTGATGCCATTGCTGGACACTTCAAGGGCTATCAGGTGGAACACATTGATCACAGGAAAAACGAAGCGGCTGATGCCTTAAGCCGTTTGGGGTCTTAGGGTACGCCGGTCCTGCCTAACACCTTCTTGGATGTTCTTCATAATCCTTCTGTTAAGTTACCTACAGAGGAAGATGTGGTTGTTCCTGACCCGGTGGCACAATTGGTGGTGGCTCTTCATGCTATCCCAGATTGGACAGTATCGTATTTGTCTTATATGACCCGGGGCGAGTTACCTGAGGATGAAACTTTGGCCAGGCAGATAACCAGGCAGTCTAAGTCAATGACAATTGCCAATAGCGAGTTACACCATCGTAGTGTCACTGGGGCGTTTCAACGTTGCGTCTCTCCTAAGGAAGGCCGTGAGATTCTTCGTGAGATTCATGAAGGGGACTGTGGTCATCTTGCTGGTTCAAAGTCGCTTGTGGCCAAAGCTTTTCATCATGGATTTTATTGGCTAACGGCTCATGTTGATGCAGCGGATTTGGTCAGTAAATATGACGGTTGTCAGAAATTCTCACGGCGAGCTCATGTGCCGGCTCAAGAATTGAGGATGATTCCAATTACTTGGCCATTTACTGTCTGGGGCTTAATATGGTTGGGCCTTTCAAAAGGTCCAAGGATAAAAAGACCCACCTTTTGGTGGCGGTTGATAAATTCATAAAATGGGTTGAGGCAGAGCTAGTCAGTAAGTGTGACGCAACCACGGTGGTTCAATTCCTGAAGAAGGTGATTTTTCACTTTGGTTTTCCACACAACATTATAACTGACAATGGCACTAATCTGTCCAAGGATGCCATGGAGGAGTTTTGTCAGCATGACATATTCGACTTGACGTTTCATCAGTAGCTCACCCCCAGTCCAACGGTCAAGCTGAAAGGGCCAAGCAAGAAATTTTGAGAGGCATCAAGCCCCGGCTTATGGTTCCTTTGCAACGGATGCCGGGTTGTTGGGTGGAGGAGTTACCTTCAGTGTTGTGGAGTATCAATACTACCCCAACAGATCTACGGGTTACACGCCTTTCTTCATGGTTTATGGAGCAGAGGCGGTTCTTCCTAGTGACATCCGTCATGACTCGCCCTGTGTGGCGGCTTATGTTGAAGCTGGTAATGAACAAGCGCGTCAAGATGCACTTGACCTGTTAGATGAGAAGCGCGACCTGGCGGTAGCCCGCTCGATGATTTACCAACAAGATCTGCGTCATTATCACAGCCGCCAGGTCAAGTCCAGAACCTTTCAAGAAGGTGATTTGGTGCTCCGGCTTATCCAGGATCAAACTGATGTGCACAAGTTATCCCTGACTTGGGAAGGGCCCTTTGTGGTCAGCAAGAACTTGAACAATGGGTCATATTATGTTATCAATATTCGAGAGCACAAAGACTCACGTAAGTCGGAGGAGGAGACCCGCCGGTCGTGGAATATTGCTCATCTTCGGCCTTACTACACTTGAGCCGTCGGCTCTTATGATGTACATATTTTGACGATGTATATATTATGATGATTATAATAAAGCAAGACCTCTGTCTTTTTCATCTTCAATAATGATTCTTCTTCATCATACTTCCAAGACCATTGGGGGCTGATCGTATTCGAATCTAGCTTAATCCCTTTGGCATGGCTTCTTGATCGTATTCGAATCATAGCCATTCAAACCTTTTGATCACTTGGGGGCCGGATTGTATTCGAATCATAGCTTAACCCCTTTTGGTCTGACTTTACTGATCGTATTCGAATCAGAGTCGTTAAACACTTAGACCATTAGGGGCTGATCGTATTCGAATCTAGCGTAACTCCTTTGGCACAACTTCCTAATCGTATTCGAATCATAGATGTTCAAACAACTTGATCATTTGGGGGCTTGATCTATTCAAATCATAGCTTAACCCCTTTTGGTCCGGCTTACTGATCATATTCGAATCAGAGTCGTCAAAAAGCTTCAAGGTCATTTAGGGGCTTCTTGTTCAAACATAGGTGTATTCACCAAAGACAACATAGCTATCAGTACCCTCTTGATCGGTGTAATGCCAAACCCACTTGGGGGCTTCCGGATTGTATTCAAATCATAGCCATTAACCCCTTTGGTCCGTCTTACTGGTCGTATTCGAATGAGAGCCTTGTGTTTTTTCCCTCTTTTTGATTTAAGCTTTTTGAAACGGTCTTTCAGGTTTATCTTGATACTTTTTTTCTCTTATCCGAAGCATATATGTGCTTTCTAGTTAACCCGGCTTGGCTTTGGACGATAAGTCACCAGCATATGACAGTCATAAATATTTGGAAGTATTGGCTTCTAAAGATTGGGTTATCACCCTTACTGCACATGTAACATAAGCCGGGAGTTCAATTCAGTATCACAGGTATGATATTATTGTTATAGTTATGTTTAAAGTTTTGGTTCATACCAGCCCTACCTATGACTATTTTTTACACATAAGTGGTTATCTAAGAGATATTATGATCCACACTGCGGTGAACCGCCAATGGTTCTTGTGATTTATTTGTGTGCAGAATATATCAAAAAAATTCATTTGCACCAATCAACATCATGATAAGTCTCAAAATATATTACCAAGTGGCGGCTTAACAACGTTGATCTCATAACATAAATGTGCATGACGGCACGACAGAAAAAAGTTAAGGCTATTCTATTACATGACTCAAAGAGTCCAAATGATTAAACTGTTTTTCCACAGATCACCAACATGAACCTCCCCACGGCTCAATCCTCTTGGCTCTGATGGCCTAACGCTTCTGGATCATCCCTCTCCGTGTCTTCATCCTCTTCAACTTCCTGGAAGGTTGGGGATGACCAGTCAATGCCACTCAAAGCTTGGAATTCAGCCTCATCATCAATGAGTTCATCCGGGTCAACTTCAGGGGCGAAAGTGTGCTTACGGATTGGGGGTATCAGATCATGCACTTTGTAAGATGGCGTTGGTACCTTCTGATTTTCCAAATCATAAGCCCGCTGATATTTGGACAGGTCCGTCTCATTAGCAATCAGACTTGCCAGGGGATGTATGTCCTTCACGCAGTTGGCAAAGTCTTCCTTGCTAAACGAGGTACCGTATTCTTTTAAGCTCGAGGTACCCGGTCGATATATCGGCCGAGTCTAGCTCTGGCAGCGAAGCCTTGGCCCAGCTCAAATCCGTCACAGCTCCGGCTCTTGCACATGATCGCTTCATCTGACTAAATCGCTCAGGCAGCATGGAAAGCTTCCTCAAGACCTGAACTAAGAGTGTTGGAGCTTGGTTGGATGGAGAGACTGTTGCCAGTGCGCGCTGAGCTCTAGCATACAGCTATTCCACTAGCGTGTAAACCGCCTTCAGCTTCACCAACATGTCTTGGTTCAGATTGGTGCTCCTGGGACCTGCATAACAATAATGGATGAGTTAGAGTAGGTTCATGTCATCCTGGAAAATATTCAAATTTGACACGTATAAGGCGACTTACCAAAGATTGCTGACACCATCTGTGATACGTGGCGTTTTAAGTCAGACAGTTCTGTGGTCACTTATTCAAGAGCCGCCTCCGCTTTTTCCGCCCATTGTGTCAAGGCAATTTTCTCTTCAGCCCAGGCCTTTTTCTCAACCTCATAGCCAGCTTTCAGTTTCTCTGATTTAGTCACACTAAATTCAAACTTGGAGTTTGCCTTGTGGGTCTCTGATTCTTGCACCTCCAGCCGGGTTTTCAGGTCAGACAATTGAGCTTCAAGTTGAGATGTGGTGTCCTGTGTATATGCGAGTTCAAAAATATGAGTCGGTGATAACCCACAAGTATAGGGGATCGCCATAGTTTTTTAGGGTAGAGTATTCAACCCAAATTTATTGATTTGACACAAGGGGAGCCAAAGAATATTCTCAAGTATTAGCAGTTGAGTTGTCAATTCAACCACACCTGGAAAACTTAATATCTGCAGCAAAGTATTTAGTAGCAAAGTAATCTGGAAGTAACAATAACAGTGGCAGAAGTAACAGTAGCAGTTTTGTAGTTATAGTAACAGTGGCAACGGTAAAGTAACTAAGCAAAGATCAATGCGTGAAAAGCTCGTAGGCATTGGATCAGTGATGGCTTATTATGTCGGATGCGATTCCTCGTGTAATAGTTATAACATAGGGTGACACAGAACTAGCTCCAGTTCATCAATGTAATGTAGGCATGTATTCCGAATATAGTCATACGTGCTTATGGAAAAGTAGTTGCATGACATTTTTTGTCCTACCCTCCCGTGGTAGCGGTGTCCTATTGGAAACTAAGGGATATTAAGGCCTCCTTTTAATAGAGTACCATACCAAAGAATTTACACTTGGTGAATACATAAACTCCTCAAACTACGGTCATCACTGGGAGTGGTCCCGATTATTGTCACTTCGGGGTTGCTGGATCATAGCACATAGTAGGTGACTATTGACTTGCAAGATAGGATCAAGAACTCACATATATTCATGAAAACATAATAGGTTCAGATCTGAAATCATGGCACTCGGGCCCTAATGACAAGCATTAAGCATAGCAAAGTCATAGCAACATCAATCTTAGAACATAATGGATTCTAGGGATCAAACCCTAACAAAACTAACTTGATTACATGGTAAATCTCATCCAACCCATCACCGTCCAGCAAGCATACGATGGAATTACTCACGCACAGCGGTGAGCATCATGAAATTGGTGATGGAGGATGGTTGATGATGACGACAACCATGGATTCCCCTCTTTGAAGCCCCGAACGGACTCCAGATCAGCCCTCCCGAGAGTGATTAGGCCTTGGCGGAGGCTCCATATCGTAAAACGTGATGAATCCTTCTCTCCGATTTTTTTCTCCCCAAACGTGAATATATGGAGTTGGAGTTGAGGTCGGTGGAGCCTCAGGGGGGCTACAAGACAGGGGGGCGCGCCCAGGGGGGCAGGTGCGCCCCCACCCTCGTGGACAGGGTGTGGGCCCCCTGGTCTTGATTCTTTCGCCAGTATTTTATTAATTCCAAAAATATTCTCCGTGAAGTTTTAGGTCATTCCGAGAACTTTTATTTCTACACAAAAATAACACCATGGCAATTCTGCTGAAAACAGCGTCAGTCCGGGTTAGTTCCATTCAAATCATGCAAGTTAGAGTCCAAAACAAGGGCAAAAGTGTTTGGAGAAGTAGATACGATGGAGATGTATCAACTCCCCCAAGCTTAAACCTTTGCTTGTCCTCAAGCAATTCAATTGACAAATTGAAAGTGATAAAGAAAACATTTAGAAACTCTGTTTGCTCTTGTTGTTGCAAATATGTAAAGCCAGCATTCAAGTTTTCAGCAAAGATTCTGAACTAACCACATTCACAATAACATTTAGGTCTCATGTTTACTCATATCAATGGCATAATCAACTAGCGAGCAATAATAATAAATCTCAGATGTCAACACTTTCTCAAAATAATCATAATATGATATAACAAGATGGTATCTCGCTAGCCCTTTCTGAGACTGCAAAACATAAATGCAGAGCACCCCTGACGATCAAGGACTGGCTAGACATTGTAGTTCATGGTAAAAGAGATCCAGTCATAGTCATACCCAATATAAATTGATAGTAATGCATGCAAATGACAGCGGTGCTCTCCAACTGGTGCTTTTTAATAAGAGCATGATGACTCAACATAAAAGTAAATAGATAGGCCCTTCACAGAGGGAAGCGGGGATTTGCATAGATGCCAGCGCTCGAGTTTTGAAACAGAGATAAATAATATTTTGGGTGGTATACTTTCATTGTCAACATAACAACCAAGAGATCTCGATATCTTCCATGCTACACACATTATAGGCGGTTCCCAAACAGAATGGTAAAGTTTATACTCCCCCACCACCAACAAGAATCAATCCATGGCTTGCCCGAAACAACGGGTGCCTCCAACTAACAACAGTCCTGGGGGAGTTTTGTTTGCAATTATTTTGATTTGAGCATGGGACTGGGCATCCCGGTTACCGACCATTTTCTCGTGAGTGAGGAGCGAAGTCCACTCCTCATGAGAATAACCCACCTAGCGTGGAAGATATAGACAACCCTAGTTGATACATGAGTTGTTCGAGCATACAAAACAGAATTTCATTTGAAGGTTTAGAGTTTGGCACATACAAATTTACTTGGAACGGCAGGTAAATACCGCATATAGGAAGGTATGGTGGACTCATATGGAATAACTTTGGGTTTTATGGAAGTGGATGCACAAGGAGTATTCCCGCTTAGTACAAGTGAAGGCTAGAAAGAGACTGTGAAGCGACCAACTAGAGAGCGACAACAGTCATGAACATGCATTAAGATTAATCAACACTGAGTGCAAGCATGAGTAGGATATAATTCACCATGAACATAAATATCGTTGAGGCTATGTTGATTTTGTTTCAACTACATGCGTGAACATGTGCCAAGTCAAGCCACTCGAATCATTCAAAGGAGGATACCACCCTATCATACCACATCACAACCATTTTAATAGCATGTTGGCACTTAAGGTAAACCGTTATAAACTCCTAGATAATTAAGCATGGCATGGGCAACTATAATCTCTAATCACTACAAAAAAAAGATACATCCGTGACATTTTGGGCCGAACGAATTTTTTTCTGTCATACTTATGACACTTCTATGACGATAATTGTGACAAAACACGGTATCATCATAGATGTGGTGGGCTCCTAGTTCTATGTCAAAAAATCATGATAGAAAATGGGATTTTCGTCTTGGGTGGGCCAGAGACGCAGCTGCATGACATTCTTTGGTTCGTCCATGACGGAAAAAACCATGGTAGAAGCGAGGACGAGGAAAATTTTGGCGAGTTCCCAGTTACGGTGGGTGGTCGGGGGCCGAGCGATGCGTGTTTCTCTCGTAAACGTATGCGCGTGTGTGCGTGGCATTGGGCTCTAACTAAACCCGAGCAAGGCGTCGGCTAACTGAACCCGAGCGATTGCACTGCAGGCTACGCGTTACTGAACCCGAGCGATCGAGCGATTCCGTCGCTACTGCTGCTAACTAAAGCCGATCGATGCTGCCTCTGGATGAACAGTGAACATTGCAGGAGGGGTTTGGATTAACAGTGAGCGTTGCGGGGGGGGTGGATGAACTGTGAGCGGTGGGAGTGGATGAATAGGACCCGTGGCGTTGCCTTTGGATGAACATGACCCCGATCGATCGAGCCGATTGGGGCTGGATGAACAGGACCACGTGGAGGGCTGGATGAACAGGACACCCCATGGAGGGCTAGATGAATAGTAGACGGTGGAGGGGTGGATGAACAGTGGCCCGTGGAGGGGTGGTTGAACAGGAGCTGGTGGAGAGCGGTGGTTGAATAGTAGCCGGTGGAGTAGCGCGCGGTGGAGGCTGGATGAACAAGAGCCCGTGGATGAACAGTCGCAGGTGGAGGCTGGAGGAGGTCGACGGTGGATGAACAGTAGGCCGTGGAGGCTGGAGGAGGTCGACGGTGGAGATGAATAGTATCTCGTGGAGTCTCATTTTGCGGTACGCCACACCCCTCCCGATGAACAGGACCCCCGTTTCGACCGTAGCGCTCCAACACAAGTCCGTTTCGTCCGTTTTGTGGTAAGCCACACCCCTCCCGATCAACAGGACCCCCATTTCGATCATAGCAGGTCCGTTTTGCGGTACGCCAGACCCCTCCCGATGAACAAGATCCCGTTTCGAACGTGGCCGATCGAACACAAGGTCGTTTCATCCGTTCTGCGGTACGCCAGGCCTCGTTTCCATCACCTATTCCGTCCAAGCCCTCCCGATGAACACGACGACGCATTCTGTTCCGACCCACCGGGTTGGCTCCCCATGAACACGACAACGACGCTGTTTCTCCGTTCCTACCCAGCCATGTACATGAGCCCTAGCCGTACGTACGTGCGAGTAGGCGTTCGAGACCCCGCCCGTATGTACGTACGTGGCCATATTTTCTTTCTTGCACCCTGGCCATTGTACGTACGTGTACATGCTACGTGCGCGCCTCTACTACGACACGTGCGCGCCTCTACATCGACCAGTATATATGTATGTACACGTTCGCGACCAGAATGACAATGCTACGTACGCTTCAACCAGGTGGGTCCCGACTGTCAGGCACTTCCTTGCATGCGAAGATGTAGCTGGTGGGTCCCAGAAGTCAGGGGGGCGAATCTTTTGTTTGCCCAGACGCACTTCCTTGCATGCGAAGATGTAGCTGGTGGGTCCCAGCAGTCAGGGAGGAAACTTTTTTTCATGAAATATGGTGGCCCTTCCGGTGGGTCCCTGCTGTTAGGTGGAGGAATAATTATTTTCCGCGTAATAAGGAGGCACTTCCTTGCGGCTACCGTGGACCCAGCTGTCAGCCTCTCCATGTATAGTACTCTTTCGATGGAAGTTGGTCGTTGACCACATTGATCACGCCGCGCTGAGAGCACCACGGCGGTGGACGACGGCGAGGCCTAGGAAGGGGACAATGCGGAGCCAGGGAAGACGCGACAGTGGAAGCCCGCGCGGAGAGGAGTACGAGGGTTCACTAGTTCGGCTGCGGTTGTAAGGCTGTCGTCACTGCAGAATAAAAGGAGGTGTGGGTGAGTAGAGGGATGCCCTGGCCAGCGGTGGGAGTAGTAGGGGGCGGTGAGGCCTGCGCGGCAGCACAGCCGGCCACGGGAGGCGGGAGCAGGCGGTCCCGCCGGGGCTGCTTTGGTGGCTGGAGCA
Organism: Triticum dicoccoides; assembly: GCF_002162155.2. Lineage (NCBI taxonomy): Eukaryota > Viridiplantae > Streptophyta > Magnoliopsida > Poales > Poaceae > Triticum > Triticum dicoccoides. The sequence continues at coordinate 502,188,658 of NC_041389.1, forward strand.
AGAAGATCAGAGATTGAAGAAACACGACGGCCGTTGGATTGACATCAACGGTTACGTCTGCTAGAATCGTTTGTTGACATATATAATAACTAAAAAATCTTGCATACCCGTCAACTTAACAGGCCCACAAGTCAGACCACTCTTTTTTCTAATAATTTATATATTCCTCATTGCAACTTCTTATGCAATTTATTGCAGTCGTTTTTTTGGTTGGCCAGGGCCAATTTCGCATATTTCTATGGGTCCAAACTTTTTTTAATAGCGAAATATCGAGCCAGATTTAAAGTACTTTGAAGATATATTTAAATTAGGTTAATGCTAGTGAAATAGGAATCTGAAAATTTGAAAAAATTCAGAAATTATAAAGTAATTGCCAATTTGTCATCTGTTTTTATATTTACAACCCATTTCATATTACTTTCAAGATTTGCAGGCGTCTTGAAAGAGTTGCAGCCCTTCAGGGCGTACAAAAATAAGTAGGCCTAGATTGGGTATTCTTCAGAAAAAATAAACTGGGCTCATTTTCACAAAGAAATAATAGCTGGGCTGGTCACATGGTGAACATAAAATATAAGCCTGGGCTAGACGGGCCACAGCCCAGTTCAAACCCTGCTCCGTCTCAACAACAACAACAAAAACTGCTCGAGCAGCTACGTCCCAGGTGTCAGCCGATCTTGTATCGTTCTCTTGTCTATTGACTATATATGCTCACAATGTCGTGGGTCACAGATGTCAGGAAAACACTAGGGGGAAGCATTTTATTTTTCCATACGCTGACATGGTGGGCCCCAACTGTCATCCTCTCCACGTACTTCTGTCGATTCCTATTGTTTGTTGACCATGTTGACAATGCGAGAGGGCGGCGCCACGACGAGCGCACCAATGCGCGCGGAGGACGTCGGCGTTAATGATTTAGGAGACGGTGGGGCGGTGATGCGTGCGCTGAGGCGCAGCAGCCATGGGAGGTGGAAGCAGGTGGTCCCGCCGGCGCTGGTTTGGTTTTGGCGGCTGGAGGAAGACAGGACTGAAGAAACACGACAGACTGTAAAAGCAGCAGGAGTACTTAACAACCTTAACTGAAACCAGCAGGGGCACTTAACAACCAAAGCTGAAAGCAGTATGAGTACTTATACAAGTTCAACCGTACAAAGCACGCCTCGAACAGTGCTACTTTGACTACAGTTAACCAAGGATGAGGCCGCCAAGCCCCAGGACAATGCCTAGGCGCCACCCTGCGCATCCACAACCTTCTGAAAGTGGCTTCATCTCGCAATGTGGTCAATAAACAGGATATTCTCTTTAGAGCCATGGAAAAGCATGAACATAATCCGTTGTCCTATTCTCCAAGATGGACGGTCCTTCATTATTTGAGACCACCCATGAATAAGTATCTTTTCACCTCCAAGGGGAATGGATTAGGTCGACATAAACATCATGTTGTGACCAAGCGCAAGTCTGACCCGACCATGGTCACGCATCTGTATAGGAACAATAGAACTGGGCAGTTTCTGTTTCAAGAAGATCACGGCTGTAAAACTGTGTATAAGCAATAGTTTATGAACAACATATATAACAGAAAACAGCTCATACCATAAGTTTCTCGACACAGTTGGACCTGTTCAACGAGTGTAGCAGTGGCACGCATATCCCACGTGGCCTTCCACCATTGAAACACCCCACAAGGACCTCAAGACGATCAATAAAGTGTAGGAACTTGTGGATGTCGTCCCAGTCAACTTCAGTGCCATCAGTAATAGCCGAGTTATTACAGAATAACAAACGAGTAGCCTGCTTAACTCTGAAAAAACCTACACATGCCACCAATTATAAGAAAATATTAGTTAGAAGTAGCATCTTCGTGAGAGATTCGTTGCTACTTCTAAAGTTAAATTGTAATTAGTTAGACAGAATAGGTGGATTAAGAAGTAATCGAGGCAACAAGCAAGAACTAGATACAAAACTGACATGGATGAACAATTGGAACAACGTCGGGGTGGAAGATCGCAGTGAAGATGAGACCGGGTTCTGCTATTTCCATCAACATTCGTGCGCCAACTTTTAGTCTGTAACACTTGAGAAAGTTTATCCAAGTTCGGCCCTAAAAAAGCAGCGATATTCTTGGTTCATGAACCCAACTCAGAAATTATATCCATGGCTTGTCTTCACTGTGACCATTAAACTAGTGTATTCAGTTATGGCAAGGCCGAGCATCTTGAGTACATGTGTTCTGGCAGAGCAAATAATGCACTACAGGAAAAATAATATGAGAACACAATGTATTCCCTATCCAAATCTAGAAATAACTTCCTCCTTCACATCAGTGTTGACCATCGTACTAGTACTACCTTTAATCCAAATATAGCAATCCAAATTTCCAAATTAGTCGACAGCATGTTCAAAAAATCACCCTCCCGAATAGAAAAGAGGATTCTAGGAACATACTATGCGTGTTTTAAAATCATGTGTTAGGATGAGAAGGAAGAAGTGTGGCGTCTCGCCGAGGGCGCAGAAACCTATAGGGTGCTCACACTTTGGGCACTGCAAATAAAACACACTAGATTCAGTAGGAAGAAAAATGCATCAACGGCGGCGGCTGCCTTCCTAGGATTACCTGCGACCAAGGGACTTGGATTTATCGGGGATGGATGAAGAATCCGTACCTGGTTCTCCATGAGAAACCCTATGCAATCGCCGAGAGGGGTTTTTATCTGAACAAGCAGACGAGGGAGAAGGGGATTCAGGCCCAATGAAATATTGTCGCTTCGTCCGTCCAGCTTACTGCTAAAGCTGGAACCGTGGTGATTTGACGGCTCATTGGGCATTACTGCGGCGCTACGACCGGGGTGTTTCTACCGTGCGGTTGTGCACTCTAATTTGTGCATATGGCAGGTGGACCACATTGCCGGTTGCCCCACATATCAGCGAAAGGAAGTAGAAAGACAGGAGTAACTAGTTACACATAAATATATTTTTGACAAAGAGATACTCCCTCTGTAAAGAAATATACAAATCTTTTATATCACAACTTTATACATAAGAAAAATCAAGGGGAATATATATATATATTCTCTATTTTTTTCCTTATAAAAAGCAGAGTTGGTGATGATGGTGTGCCTGCCATCCTGCAATATAGGTCGTCTGATCTATATCTAATGGATAGGAAGAAAACTATGACAATTTACCCGCACTCCTCTCCACATTTGCAGATAAGGCCTTCCCTCGTTCATTTTTTTCTACCACAATATAAACTACTCATACAAATGCATCTTGATGTTCCGTGCAACGCACGGGCATCTTGCTAGTAATTATAAAAAACATAGTTATTTTTAACACAGTATAGATGAGTTGGTGATGATGGTGTGCCTGCCATCCTGCAATATAGGCCGTCCGATTTATATCTGACAGATAGGAAGGAACTATGGCAATTTTGCAAACAGGTACCCACACACCTCTCCACATTTGCAAATAAGGCCTTCCCACGTTCATCCTTTTCTCTCACAAGATAAAATACTCATACAAATGCATCTTGATGGGGGTTCAGCTAAGAATATAATACTCAGACAGGCTCATGATTCTAGACTTTGGTCCGTAGGCCCACCCTGCATGTTTGGGGGCCCATGTGTTCTACCTCAACGATTTTCATATTGCAAGCGATCTGTACGGCACTGGTTTTAGATGTTGTCTTAAGGAAAATACACAAAATTGAATAAAGCACGACAGCTATTGGAATGAAATCGAACGACAGTTCCTAACCAGCAATGAGAGTTGCAATTCTATCAACGATATACCATGTGATAAATAATGCTATCGTACTACTTATACACAGAGGACACTTATTTCACCATGCCAGATTATTACATCAAAATCTCTCGAAGGATAGATCAGTTCGACAGTCGCGTGCTGCTACTGAAGAATTTCAAAGTTGATTTGGACCAGCTCTCCTTGCCGAGAAATTTTGATTTTGACATCATCCCCTGCCGCAAGATATGATTTAGATTTGAACCTTGACCATCCTTTAGCATCAATCATCATGCGACCATCCTTTGTACTTATGGTATATTGAGCAGGTTCATTCACACCAAGGCTGCGCATGGTAAGAGAAACTTGGCCGCGGTCGCCCGGATTGTTGAACGACTCCCTCATTGCTCTAGGAATTCTCTGTTTGCAAACAAGAAGACATACCCAAAAAGTTAGATCAACACAGTGAATCATGTGAAACAACATGGAAAGAAAAAAGAACAAAGCACTTGGGTGGCCAATGCTTACCAAGAAGGTGGACATGTCGGTTTTTGTAAGGACTTTGGTATATGAAGTGCGAACTGCAGCCCAGTCTATTGCCGATGCAACTGCTCGTTCGGTTGCGGCTGCATGGGCCGGAGTAGATGCAAGTGCAAGTCTTGGTGCAGGTGTCGAAGCCCATGCTGCTGCCGGAGATGGTGCTCCTTGTACAGCTGGTGCCGGTGTCGGAGCAGGTGCCGGTGTCGATGCCCGATCCTCCGGTAGATCAGACTGATCCGCTGACGCGGTCGGTGCCCAATCCTCAGCTGGATCAGACTGAGCTGCTGCCGCTGTCAGTGCTAGAGCAACTGCCGGTGCTCGATCCGTTGCTGAAGGTGGTACCGATGTGCGAGACATCGGCGATCGTGTCTGGTCTGCTATGATCAGCTTTCTAACTTGACTAGGATCCGTGACCGTGATCTAGTTTTTTTTCTTCATTTCTTTTCAATGCGAGAAGGACTAATTGTGGCATTTCTTTTAAACCAAACTGCAGCTCATCATAGGGATTCAGCTTGTACTCAGACAACAGACTGATCCAATTTTTTCCAGTAATATAAGTAATGGACAGTGCCTTCGCTACTGACACGACATAAGAAGTGAAGCCTACAAAAATAGCCATCGTAGAGCAAACCTAACGGTTTATTCTGTGATGAATCTCACATGGCAAAACCTGCATCATAAAATTGCAGGAAAAGAAAGAAAACATGACATTAACTCAATAAGATTTAGACAGTAAATCAATAAGATTTACTTGATGTGACACGAGTGAATACTTACCAGGAAATCACTATGTTGAAGTACTAAACAGAAGATTGATCGTCCAACTACGGGTGTCCTGCAGGGGCCCCGCCTACTCCCACAAGCAGGACAGTCCAAAGGTCGTGACAAATCGTATGGACCGAACATCCATGGGACTGGAAATCCTGGTGGGTGCGATAAACCCTGCAATGCATACAGATATTGGAGTGAAACCATAATGATAAACCGTCCTCACAAAAAAGATGATCTAGATACTTCAAAATATCCAGACTGAATTGAGTGGACAGACATTAACATAGACCGTTCTCAGGACTGACCACACACCAAAAGCGGCAGTACAAATAAACAATACATGGTTCACAAACACAAATCAAGTACGGAACAATAGTACTTACTACAGACAAGCAAAGTTGCACTAATTAAACTCTGCATACTATTTCTTGCCACCGACCTATGGGATGAACCCCGCATAACTGACTAGGCCATGGACTTCATGAGAGATGTCTACATGCACCATCACCATCTCGTCAACCTTGGAGAACCTAATAGAGTGGTCTTTCCACTCATTAACATGATGATGAAGACAGTCCGCATCAGATTTGTTGGGAAGCTTTACAAGAACCACACCCTTCGTAATCGAAGGCACAACCAGAAAATTGTTGTGGTCAAGTACAACCTCGAGAACACGCCTGACAACAATGCTACAGGAAAACACTAGTTCAAGACACGTGGCGACAAGGACACAGCAGCTGGATAGTTTAGTAGTAGAACTCATGCCCAAGTCTTCCAGTTCACACGTGAGAACTTCATCTCCACCATGGACCTGGTTCTAATCCAAACAGAAACCATATTTTATTACTACCTTCGTTCAGAAATATAAGATGATTTTCGATATTATACTCCATATATGACTACATATACGCACAGAAATGAGTGAACAAAGACACTAGAACATGTCTTCAAAGGCATGAGAGCAGAGGGATTACTTGCAATATCCATAACACAAGTTACTGAGGAAAATATACCCTCTTCAAAGGTAGCATTGATGTTCATAAAGTACTCCCTCCGTTCCAAAATTCTTGTCTTAGATTTTTCTAGATACGTATGTATCAAGTCACGGATGCATCCGTATCTAGACAAATCTAAGACAAGAAATTTGGGATAGAGGGAGTAGCTGAAAGTAATCTATAAGAAATCAGTGTCAACCTCTCGCATGTTTTGGTCAAAAGAGGAATTTAGAACCATCATTTGGCACACTAAAATCACATGCAAGATCACCACCAGTACTAGTACTATGTGTTAGATGAAAAAACACGATCAAGATCGAGAAAAAGATCGTTAACAAGAGACATTACCTGGACTTGCTTAATGAGGGATCCCGGAGAGGGGGGCTTGGACAGGGCGATGGCTTTGAGCTTGTCTACGGTAGTCTCGGCGGGGTGCTTGCGCTTCTTCGTACCATGAGCCTCGACGGTTTTGGCCAGAGCCATAGACATCACGTCGGTCGGTGCTCTAGCGTCCATCCAAGAGAGGAAGCTAAGAGAGAAGAGTGAAAGGAGGAACAAGATGAGGGAGAAGCGAAGCGAGTGGGGGTTTTCTTCAAGAGAGGAAGCTGAGAGAGAAGAGTGAAATGATGGTTGCTTCGTCTGTCCAACTTACTGCTGGAAAGGAGGGGGTTTTGTGATTTGAAGGCTCATTGGGCATTACTGCGGTGCTTCGATCGGGGTAGTCTACCGTCACACTACTATGGAGTAATTTAGTGCATGGCTGGTGGACCCAGGTACAGGCTGTCCCACATGTCGGCGAAAGTGAGTAATTTAGTGCATGGCTGGAGGAGGATCCGCACGGTAGAGCGTGTCCACTATTTTTCTGAAGAAAAAAATGATTACAACAAGTGTTTCCACTCTTACGACGGAGGAGTGCGAAACACGGCAGCCACTTGAACATACACAGTGCCCCTTCTACCAGGCATGTGCAGTGGTTCATACGTCAGTACTACATAATCTTGTTGCTAGTGTAGTAAGATATGACGATAACAAATGATGTTGTGCGCATGTCAACTATATGTAACATAGTACCGCTTTTTCGACTGTCCTGTCGAGAATGAACGGTGAGATCAATGTTAAAGAACTAGGTCTACAGCGCATGGAGAGTACGATGATACAGTACTCCACGAAACATGAACCATATGAAGCACGAATAGTGTTAGGCAGGGTGTATGAAGGGTGCACGGGATGGGAGCAAAAGTTCCCTTCTCGATCCACTTTTGGGTGTTTGGCAGAGTGCATGAAAGGTGCATGAGTCCACACTAGTAGGTTAAAAAACAACTATATTGAGATGAGAATGCAACCAAACACACACACACACATGCTTTGTGCTACAGTGACTAATCTGCATCGTCTGAGTTTGATCAAACGGTCGTGTTGCGCCGAGACATGGACATGCCCATGCAGAGGGCGCCTAAACACCACCGAAGTCCCTCTGCTTCTTGAGGCACACGATGTTGGTGATGCAGGGTGCAACCTCCCACAAAGCCCTCTCCCAGTCGACGGGAGCCAGCTCGTCAAAGACGGCGTCCAATGGCACGAATGGATTCGGGTGACGGAGCCCTTAAAGGATTCGCCCGGCAACAGCGACGGCAGCCCGCAACCCCTCCTTGTCCAGCTCAGCCCCCACCATCGCGCGGAGACGGCTCAACTCCTTGGAGATAGAGGTGAAGAAGGAGACCAGGTTAGGAAACCGCAGCTCGTTGAAGTCGACTGGGTGGTCGAACGGGTTTAGCCCGACAGTCGGCATCGTCACGCTGGCACGACGGTAGGCATCGCGCATCCGCAACACGTGTGTGGCAACTTGGTTCACCAAGTGGCTGAGGCGATCCTGGACCTCGTCACGATCGGCCCGCTCACGCTCTAGCCGGCTCCCCTGACGGCCTATCGTATCTCCCGCTTTGTGCAGCAACGCCGCTGACGCCTCGAGCATCTTTGTGGTGGACGCCTGCTGCTTTTGAAGCTCCGTGGACTCCCGCACATAATGGAGGAGCATGGAACTCCTCTCCTCCTTGAGATCACGGAGCTCCATGTCCTTGGCCCTGAGCTCCGCATCCTTGGCATGGAGCTCCTGTGTTAGGCGCCTCACCTCAGAATCCGTGATCTGCTGCGCCGCCATGGCACCAGGTAGAAGCAATGGGGAGAGGAAGCAAAGGGGTGAAACGGCTGAAAGGCAATGCAATCTATGGGAAGGCGGAGGGAGCCAGCCGAGGAGCGGGGAATCTTTTGGTTTTGACCATGGTAAAACACAAGTCGACGACTTCTCACATCAGGGAGCAGTGGGTTTTATAGGCGGAGTCATCGTGACTAATTGCTGCCGCGCCTGCTCCCGTCAATCAAAAAATTAAAAATCCTGCCGCACACAAACACCAGAGCGACGCCACGGTGGATATTTAAATTTACCTGCCGGCAACTAGATAAAAAACAGGGTGAAAAAACAAATGTGGCGGCGGCCTAGCTAATTGGTCGAACTAGCCCAACTAGCTAGCCACCATGCATCACTGATGTACTCGGCAGGAAAGGTGGTCTTTCGTGATTTGATGACTCATTTACTTGCTTCGGCGCTACGACCGAGGAGGACCCAAAAAACGCGCGGTAGGGCATCCCACACCAGGAAGAATATATGCGTGCACCACCCGGGAGGACCCCGAAACCACGAGGTGGGGTGTGCCACGTCTCGGCACGGAGGAAAAATGTGCATGTAAAAATATACTGTATCAGACGTAGTACCTATGGTTCGACCTCGGGACCCAGACAGTCGGTCGACAACACCCCACTAGCCACACAGCTTCATCATGCAAACGTGGCACGGAGGATAGATGTGGTTAGCTCCGTCTCGACCAGCCACAACGTCTCTTGTTCTAGGCGATTCTTCTATTTTCCAAGCTTCTTTTAGTTGTAATAACACCACGGCAAGCTAGCGCCGCTCTTCGTGTGTGCCCGTGCAAAGGTTAGATGATGGAGAGAAGAGAGATTGAGATCGCAGACCTGGGACCCATCAGTAAGTGAGTCAACGGTCATGCACGTGTTGACAAGGCACTCCCTCTACTCTACTCAACATTATGGGACAAAGCCAACAACTGTCGTTGTTTCAGCTATCGACTTACGCTTTGTAGTCCAGGTTGCCAGTTCGAATCTCGTCTTTCAGATTTGTTAGTTTTATGTCCAAATTTTATTAATGACAAGTGGGACCCCTGTGTGTTGTTCCGATATTTCAGTGTAGGATGTTTTTTTTTGAAGAAACACTTTGCGCAGTTAGACAAGTAAAGGCACGAGTTACATGTATTTTGCAAGTTTACAAACAAAAATGACAGCGGCATAGAATATCACATCCACCCTGCAGCTTAGCTACTATGGTGATACGAGTTTTTACACCGTTGGAAGTGAGATCCAATGGCTTGGGAGTAGTGTTTGTAATTATGCGCAATTTCCAAACTCTCCAAAGTTTTTTTTGCAAATAAAACATTCAGGCCTCGTGTGTGCCGCTCCATCTTCGATCCAACGGCTCCCCATTGCTCATATTAGGTGCTCCCCGTAACTTAATTACCCGCAATGATGATATGAGCATCTAGGTCGTATGATCAGTGATCAGATGGCACATGCATAGTACTTGTACTTTCTGCGCATTTCCCAAACTCTCTCAGCCGTATATTGCAAAAGCATTCAAACCTCCTACTATGGGCCGTTAGATCTCAATGAACTCGTATCACCATAGAATCTACGGTGCGGGAGCACCTCATATTCTCCCGTGCTAGAAAACATAAGGTGTTATCGCAGCTTGGATGCTACGGTGATACGAGCTTCGAGGTCGTTTAATCTGAGATCCAATGGCATCCGAGCAGTCTTTGTGCTTGTAAGCAGTGGCCGAACTCTTTGGGGCTTTTCTGCAAAAAAACCATTCGAACCACCGAGGAGGTGTTGGGTCACAAATCTAACGTCTCTGAAGAGCTTGTATCACCAAAGCATCTAAGGTGTGGAAGCACATGATATTCTTACATACAAGAGAATATGATGTCCTCCTTCATCTTAGATGCTACGGTGATACGAGCTTCGAGGTCGTTGGATATGGGATCCAAGGGCATCTCAGTAGTTTTTGTACAAATTGTGTGCAATTCTCAAACTCATCAAGGTTTCCTGTAAAAATATTAAGACACATCATGTGAGCTGCTATATATATCTCAGATCTACAAGCTCCAAGCAACTCGTATCGGCATATAGCATCTAAGGTACGAGGGCACATGATATTCTCCAAGGGAGGAGGGGTGGGGGTGCACAACCAATCGGTGGTCGGGAGGGTGGGGACAAATATAATCTAAACAACCCTAAACAGAGCTCCACAATTTTATCTAGAGAGAATTCCTTATTTGACCCTTTCTTAAAATTTGCTTCCTTATTTGACCCAAATAAAATTTTCTTCCCTATATGACACCTAAAGTAAATTTTGTTACTTATATGACACTTCCATTCATTTTAGGCACTAATGGTGTTAAGTGTGAGATAAAAAGACCATTTTTCCCCTAGTGCATTGTGTAAATTTCCTGGATGTAGTAAAAAAAGCAGTCAGTTCATCCATATTTTAGCGATGTTCAATGGATGCTGCACATGTATGTGTATGCTTTAATATTTTGTTTCTTAGGTAAACTGGTCTGTGCGTGTAAAAGCTGTACAAAACATCCGTATAAATTATACTAGCATATCTATGATCAATACTACAGAGTTGAAGGCCGATTAACCAACGGCGCTGTAGTCTCGGCTTTGGGCGTTCACGCACATGACACCACGGGCGCGGCTGCCCATACGTGGTGCCATGAGCTGCGGACGGCGCTAGCATCGCCTGCGGTGCGTGGCAGTCGTGATTGAAAATGCACGCCAACGGTAGTCAGAGATACCAGATGTTGCACCGGAGGCTTTACAAAGGCATTGTACGTTGCACAACAACTTTAAATCTGAAGAGGCTCTATATCTAAACCTAGGTACGTTGCGTATGTAGCAATTTTTAATGAGCCGTATCAAAACCGATCGCTGATAGCTAACATTAGGTAGTGAGGCAGCCAGCTCCATGCCATGTGGGCCTTGGCTTGTTGAGCCACCGTGGATAGTTCGGTGCAACTCGTATACATTAGTAGAAAAAAATATACATGACTGCGTGCATGCATGCCCATTACAAACTTGACTAGTTTTGCATGCACGTATTTCTCTTTTTTGGCAACTATTTCTCTTACTAAATCAAAGTATAAAACTTCATTTTTTTGCAGCACTCTATTCTACATGATGAACTCTACAAATAGAGTCCAATATTGAAGATATTCTTTTTTCATAAATTTCTAGCAATACGTGGGATCTACATATCATACAACAGTACTTTGATAGATCAAAGTTATATTTTCTCACATAGAGGCAGACCAGATTATGTAAGAAAAAAATATTGGATCATACATATGCATGTGGATCATCCATTGAACATCCCAGAAACATGGGTGAGCTGATTGCTTTTTCTTACACACCCAAGATAGTTACACAATGCACAACGGGCAAAATGGTCTTTTTGCCTCACACTTAACTCTGCTAGTGCCTAAAATGGACGGAAGTGTCATATAAGGAACAAATTTTACTTTAGGTGTCAAATAGGGTAGAAAAATTTATTTTGGGCCAAATAGGGAAGCAAATTTTAAGAAAGGGTCAAATAAGGAATTCTCTCTTTTATCTAAGGTCGAGGGGTTGACCCCGACAATCATAGCTCCGCCTAAACACAACATTTGCATGTATTGTAGTACTAGACTTAATATTCATGTTTCAGTTTCATGTTCATTTTAAATATTGAACTGAGGACCATGCATGACTTACATTTTACTCCCTTCGTTCCTAAATATTAGTCTTTTTAGAGATTTCAAATGGACTGGCACATACGGATGTATATAGACATATTTTAGAGTATAGATTCACTCATTTTGCTCCGTATGTAGTCACTTGTTGAACTCTCTAAAAGACTAATATTTAGGAATAGAAGGAGTATTTTTGAATTCGTGTCATACATGCATGGTTTGGAAAAATAGATGCACTATACTTATTGGATTGTTGTTGTGTTCATGAGTGTGTGTATGTGTGTGTGTGTGTGTGTGTGTGGTCATATGCTTGATACATACAAAGTTTTCTCACCTCCATATTGTTCATCTTTTAAATTTGAATTTGCATTGGAAAACTTACTAGGGATACCATGAAATGTGAAATCCACGTTGAGATCACTATATCACAAACTCACTCTAATTCAACAACTCGTCATAAATCAATTACCACGTTGAGAATGGTAGGACCCAACGACGTACCAGCCAGACCTTGGCTCGTGTTGATCCTAAAAAAACGGGCTCGTGTACTTCGGTGGTGTGCATGGTACGCACATTAGGCAACCCCAACCAGTCGAGTCTCAGCGTTTCGAGTCGAAATATCTGGTGGCCAGAATTCCAGCCCTAGGAAATTCCCCTCATGTCCCGGTCCATAATGACTACCGATGAACAACGAGGGATGCTTTAGTAACTAGACAATGTTACCCACCGTGCCGAGCACGGTTCAATTCCGTCGATTGCCGCTCGTCAAGGTCACCCGTCAACTGCATTGCCTTGTACTACTACTACCACTACACCAGGATGAGCACAGAATTGAGCCCGTTTGTTCGTGCCTATACTTGAGTTAATATATCAGGCAATGCACTGGTATGGAGGGATCATCCTTTTACTCTGCATATATAACTTGTCTGAAGTCTAACTAAGCAAAATGTTTGACCAAATCCTTTATTAAGAAATACAACAGGACAGATGTACAGCTTGAAAATTTATTGCATGACGCAGATTATGATATTGTTTCGAATCCAGGATTTTAAATTTCAGAAAATCCAAAAGTGAGCATAAATTCTTGAAACTGAGCATGGTCACGTGATATGGCACAAATATTACTTTGTAAGTTTTTTCTTCAATTTGAGACAAGCTGCTTATGACAAGTTGCACAAATGAAGAGCCAAGGTATTTTGGAACAAAGACATGTCACGTTAAGGCGAACGCTTTCACTATAGAAACCGTGGGCATTTACGTGCCGCCACGAGTCCCCGCTTCTCATCGGCAGGTGCCGTCTGAGCAAGTGTGTGAGTCGATGGGAGACGTGCGAGCAGACCGCTGCGCTGGCTGACAGGGAGGCGTGCGAGCAGACCGCTATGCAGGCTCACTGGGAGGCGAGCCCTTTGACAAGGCTCCGCCGCCTACCTTCGTCCCAACTGCTCCCACTTTTAATGTCGATGGCGCCGTAGTTTAAAATCAACCCCGCACTACCCGGTATTGCTACAATCTTCTCTCTTCCTCTCCGATTCTCCTGTCGTCTACCTCCAACTAGCCTGACCTAAACGTACGCCATGCTACATCACGATAGTCTGCCCTTAGTCTTCCAGTTTCCTGAGGAAGACACCCAGCCGGAGTCTCAAGAACATAAGGCGCTTTGGGACGAGTTTGAACTGGCCTTGCGGGAAGACGTCGCGTCTGTCCCCACTCCCGTTCTGGCTCCCGTCACCCTGACTACGCCAGCGCCCATCCCCATGGCATTGATGGGCAGGGAACCGCACATTGTCGCCGAGATGGATCCCACGGGATTCCACGAGGTCCCCGCCGACTTTCATGTGCCCGTGCACCTGCCAGTGCATGTGCCTGCGCGTGCACTAACACGCACGCCCGTGCCGGTGCCCGTGCACCTGCCAGCGCATGCGCCTGCGTGTGCACTGACGTGCGCACCCGTGCTGGTGCCCGTACACACAAATGTCTTCGCCGCGCCGTTGACAGCGCCAGTTCCCGCGCGGGTACCAGTGCCCCCCTCAGCGGCATGGATGGCCGCCGTCGACCGCTTCCTTGCACCAACGCCACTCGCCTCCTCCTGCCAGTTGACTCACTCCGAAGTCTAGAACATTTTGGCCTTCCTTGAAGCTAGGCCAACATCCAGGAGTGCGCCAACAACGGTGCAAGACACTGCCGTTGCCGTCGGTCAGTGGCCTGACGACACACAGAGAACGGCAGAGGAGCCGCTTCCCACCACAAGACGCCCCCGCCGCCGCCGCGTAATCTAAATTTGCCATGAAAAACGTTTGGATTGACATGCTTAAAATTCGAATGTTTATCATTTCCATTTATTTTATATCGATCTTCGTATAATTTAAAGTCGGAGTAAGACTGAACGAAATCTATTATTTGATCGATTGAATGTTCTGCTAGAGCCGTATCAAATTAAATATAAAACGACATCAAGCCACATGTATTCCTTGTCATCCAACGACCTAGACTGCTTCAATATCGAGCGCTCAACACGTTTAGCGTGCAGTTAATTTCATGCCAAAAATAGTGTTAATCACATGACGACACGCAAATAGTATCCTACTTAATATCTGCATGCACTTAATATACTTCCAAATTAACATGCATTGCACGTACACACTCACTAGTGTTGCTAGTACGTGAAACTGGTGTCGTAACTTGTGAACGCGTCCAAATATGGTCAATGGCAACATCGCCCGCAAGTTCTTCGTGTTTGCCCGTGTGTCTAAACGCAGAAGGGGAGGAGAGAGAGAGAGAGCACACATGGAACCCACAAGTAAGTGAAGGTGAATAGTACTAAAAATAATATTACATGTTATCTATTAAATAGGCTGTGGTAATATAAAAACATTATGTGAACAAAGGGGGATACAAAAAACATTGTTGTTCTACGTATGTTGCCTATTGACGTGCGGCTTGAAGGCCCTGGGCGCATGTTCGATCCTCATCCTTTATTTTTTTTAATTTGTATATGGGTCCAAATTTGTTTCATGACATGTGGGCCCCTCGGTGTGTAGTTTGTAGCACTTTAATTTGTGGGTCGAAATTTGTTCCATTCCAAGTGGACTATTGGTGTGTAGTTTTATAGCTTATTTATAATAATTAAAGGGAACGACAGAGTTTTTTGCAATAATACCATGGTGCGATGTTGAAGGCGAGAAAGGACGTGCGAGAGAGCGATGACCGAGCCATAGGGAAATCAACTAGGGGAGTTGCGGGGGTTGCAACGGTGTT
This sequence comes from Triticum dicoccoides, assembly GCF_002162155.2. Lineage (NCBI taxonomy): Eukaryota > Viridiplantae > Streptophyta > Magnoliopsida > Poales > Poaceae > Triticum > Triticum dicoccoides. Next base: position 502,203,818 of record NC_041389.1, read on the forward strand.
TGGAGTAGTTGTGGGACGAATGCTACGAAAATATAATCTAAACCGACCGGAAGAAATGCCTACACAAATCAATCCAAGGTTGGAGTGCCCCTCGCAATGTAAATATCTCCGGCTTTGCGAGGGATGATGAGGTAGCTTCAATGCGTGGAAGATACGGTGTGAGAAAGCAAGGTCAATCGAGAGACATATAGATAGAGAGACAAAGTGAGTGTGGTCCGACATTCATTGAACAGATATATATGCTCTGGAGAGATATTGTCCAATTGAGCTTTTGGCAAGGGTGAGGGATGTAAGATAAAGTTTGAGAGATGATCCAGTCACAGACGTGTAGATATATTTTCTGCGTGTGAGGAAGCAAGGTCAATCGATCACATAGGGTCATCGTGCGATCGAAAGAGTGAGACGGGTTGGAGAGAGTGACCTAGATAGACAATGTGCGTGAGAGAGTATACAATGTGAATAGGTCGAATTGGGCTCAAACATGGTGATATATCATTTTTGTCCGAGAAAGAGCAAGTTCAATCGAGACAGAGAGAGAGAGAGAGCGAGAGAGAGAGAGAGAGAGAGAGAGAGATTGAGTGAACATGGACCGCCATGAGGTCGAAAGAGTGGGGGCGGCTTGGATGGACTGACCTAGATAGACAATCTGCATGAGAGAGTATAGAGTGTGTCGATCGAGGCCCGAACAGGGAGATATATCATTTGTGTGTGAAAGAGAACGAGGTTAAACGAGACTCAGATAAAGAGAGCAAGATTGAGCGAGTGTGGCCCGCCGTGTGGAAGAAAGAGAGAGACAGTCTCGAGGGAGTGACCTAGATAGACAGCGTGTGTGCGTGCACGTGAGAGGTTGGGGGGCTAGATAGGCAATGCATGTATTTAGTACGAGAGGGTGAGAGGGAGAGGGAGAGAGAGAGAGAGAGAGCTTGGCATGGGGTGCAATGGCGGGTGTGTGAGGTAAATACATTTGGTAACATAGTGGAAAAGGGGTTGTGTAGTTGAGAGACTTAGAGATCGAAACATGGAGAGAAAGAAGGAACGTGTGTTGGAAACTGATAGCTTCCTAAGGTGGTTAGGAGAGGAAGATTGACCGATACAGGAAGTATGTAGCGTGTGTGCGGGGGGAGGGGGCTAAAAACAACATTTGAATGTACATAGTATGAGACTTAATATCGATGTTTCAATTCAGTGTACATTGTAAGATTTGAACTGAGCACCATGCATACGGGTAATTATTTCGAATTCGTGCCATACTAGGTTTTGAAAAGTTGACATTGACTCAATTTGTTGTGCTATTTTGTAGGTCATATGTTTGAATCCATCCAAAAGTTTTCTCACTACCATGGTGTTCATCATATACATATAAATTTGTATTAAAAAAGTAGCGCGGATACAGTGAAATGTGAAATCCACGTTAGAATTGGAGATCGCTACATGACACACATTCTAATTCAAATAACTAATTATGTGACACACACTCTAATCCATGTTAGCGTGGATACCATGGATACCGTTTCGATTTTTTTCAAATAACTCCTCACTAATTAATTTATAGTACTCCCTTTGTTCACTTTTATAAGACCTTGAAGACATTTCAAACAATGTGCAAAACAGTTCATTTTAAGTTGTCTGAAACGACTTACAAAAGTGAACGGAGGGAGTATCTCGTTTCGAATGACTAATTATTGCAAGGAAAACACGGGCATGGTAATACACACAGATTCGTTTGCAAATGAAAGAAGATTTGTTTGCATTCTCAAATGTAGGCGCACCAGGCAGACCAGGGTCGTGTCGGGGTGGTCGCGTGTGTCGGACGGACGCGTAGCACCCAGCCACCCCTCCCTCCCTCCCCCACTCCC
>NC_041389.1:502205966-502223608 GCF_002162155.2 Triticum dicoccoides
CCAAAAAAGGACAACGACAAAATAAGTTCGTGCTTCCATGTTTCGGATTGAAATATCTGGCGGCCCCAATTCCAGCCCTGCAAAATCTCCCTTCTCCACCGTCCCCTTCCACGCCCAGATTGCTCAAATCCCTAATTCGCCGCCAACCCAAGCAAAGTTCGAATCACCCCTCGTCTCGTCTCTTTCCCCACCTCTGTGCCGGACGACGACGATGAAGAGGACGGTCGCGCTTCACCACCGCACAGGAGCTACCTCATCAACACCCTCGTCCACCGCACTGGGTGGTCCACCGACAACGTCGGCCGCTGCAACCGACACGCCTCATAGACACCGACTTCCACCGCATCAGGTGCACTTCACCGACGCCATCTCGCAGCTCACCAGGGCTACTTCACCGAGAACATCGTCGCACCTCCGCCCCGCAAGGCAGTTGGGGTTTCACCAACAGTCCCGTCCACCGCATCGTAGCGCTCCGCTGCCACTCAAGATCTGCATCCGTGCGTGGCCAGCCAACGTCAGCGCATCACCCTCAATGGCTCTGAAGTGACCCGCACTCTAGCTAGGCGAGCATGCCCAAACACCGGCCCGAACTAGGTATCCACACATCACTCCCTTGTGCACTGTTCCGATGATGTTTGGATATCCTTTCACTGCTATCTTAGCTTACACGCCTATGCAATTCTGACTTTAACTCTTATTTCTTCTGGAGATATCATCTGAAACAAGCAAATCCCTTTTTTAGCAAAGCATGACGGTGCTACGGGGTCTGATACACATCCTGCACACCCGTATAACCTTGTAAGTATCTATCCTCCGATACAACATCAAGGTCGATTCCTCTTATTTGATCAACCATTCGCCGTGTCAAAAATGCAGAGGGGGATGTAAGGAGCACAAGGCCTGCACATCCAAACAAGTGGTAACATGGACTTGTACATGGAACATCCCAAGCGCAAGCAGAACTGCAGTGAGCCTGTACAACAAGCTAGCGCAAGTCCGTGCATTTCATTTAATTCGTACTGGCATTCGTGTATGATTTGTGTGCAGTGGCGGATCCACGAATTCAAGTTACCAGGGGCGAACATTTAACTTAAAAAATCCAAAGGCACTTGCACTCCGGAAATCAACATAACTTGAGAAATGTGAAGCTACATGTACTTTGAAAATCAGCTAATGATCCAAAGTAGTTCAGATTATAAACACTAAATGATGCAAGCACAAAAAAAACACAAAATGCAACATGGTGTACAGGGACTACAAACATGGTTTGTACCTGCTTGAATTATTCGTTCTCTGGCTGAAAATATCGAAGTGTAATTGCACCCAGTGCGCAAACTGCATATCAATATATCTACCCTGCACAAGTATGCCAATAGTTTCAAACAACAGATTAGAAAAGTATTTATGCTGTGTTGTCATGATACGGGGACTTTTTGGTAGATGGCCTCGACATTTCCTCAAGCTATGAAAATCTACTATAATTTGCTTGTCATCAATGCCTGCAAATCTATGTCTCTCTCAACATAGCAGATCATCATTAGACATTAAATCCTTCAATGAGCTTGCAAAATGCTTGCATTAGATCCCTCATTAGACACTATATGTTCATCACCAGGAGCATGTAAAATGTTTGCATAAAATCCTTTATTAGCAGTCTATTCATTAGACACTTCAGGCTCAAGAACAACATGAGCTTGTATGTTTGCACCAGAAACTTGATTAGATACATCAGATTCAGTCAATTCAGTATTGATTGGGGGAGTTATAAAATAAGTAGAAATTGGTTTCATTTTCTCATAGATTCCCTACATACAAGCAGTTTTACAACACCGTCAAGTTTAACTATTGGCCAGAAATTGAAGAGTTGAATTAGATATAATCAGGGATGTGATGTACCTGCACATTGCGCATGCTACTCTTGCAAGCTGCGATTGTCCGTTTGCGCAAGCTCGATGCCATGCCCGTGCTGCCGCTGCTGCCTCCCATGCAGGCTACACCCAGGGTTGGATCTTCATCTTCTTGTCCTTACGTTCGCTTGAAGCCCGGCGACCGCCCTCCAACGAGGGCGTAAGGAAGTGTTGTGTCGGTCTGTCCAGCGGCGGCTAGGTTAGGAGCGAACCATACTGGAGGCTGGAGCGAATGAATTGGGATTTTTCCTGATGTCGATCGATATGGGAGGCACTCGTTTGGGCCGCGAGCCTACTATAGGTCCTGCCTTGCACTTATGTTATTGGCCCATCCAAACTAGGTGCACACTTTCCAGCCACCTGAGGTGGTCGCCCATACCAGCCCCTATGGTGGCGTCGCCCCTTTTTGCATGTATGATTGGGTAGTGAAAAATATTCCAGTGGTGCTTTTGATTTACCCACAGAATGGTTGAATTGCTTGTTTCTATGAACTGAGTTCGCCAATAATGTGAAGGATGCCAGTCTTTTAATCCTATTGTAGATTGCATAGATCTCGATATGCCAAAAGTAATCACATGAAATATACAGTAAAAGCCAGTGTGATGTGTGTGGCTACAACTAGTCTGACTACACGTCCTCATATAACATATCAAGGATGCACCATCTTACCAGATTAACCATTCGACTTACCATTGCAGTGTGGGAAGAAAGAAGTATTAGGAATGCGTATCCAAGCAATTGATGCCATGGACTCCTTCGTACAACCTTGTAAGCGAAAAAGAAGTTGCAGTGTGCCTGTACAAAGAACTCGCGTAAGTTCAGTTACCTCCTTCTCGGAATTTTAGTTAGCCACTTATTGAAAAATTGTTTAATTATGTTGCTTGGCTTAATTTAGTTTGCTACTGATTACATAATGCCACAGTCTGTTAATCCTATTGTAGACTGCGCCTATCTATGTGTTTGATACTTACTGTTAATAATTACTTGTTTGCCTTAACTTAAATAGCTACTTGTTTGTTTAACTGCTTTGATGCTACAACAACGGGTTACAATGATGTTAATAACTACTTTTCAGCATCCAATTGAAACTCTTTAATTCCTTGTTTGTTTAACTGGTTTGCTATTATAACTCCCAGTTGAGATGTTCTGCTAACTTCAACTTTTCTGAATCCAATCGGAACTTTAATGGCAAAACAGGTTAGCCCAAGATCAAAGAGCGAGGTCCCCATGGACGTTGCATCATCCCACAGTAGTGCCACCGGCCCAATCGTGCATTATGAATTGCCAACTGTTGATGCTCTAGAGGCTAAACAAGTGGTAGAAAGAGATTCTACTTCTGCACTTAGAGATGAAGTTGACATGTTGAGGAAGCAAACAGCACAATCGCAAGCAGTACTCAAGACAACCATTAAATATTTGGTGGATTTCAAAACGAATCAAGCTGAGACTAACCACATTGTTAAGGTCCTGAAGAAAAAAAGGAAATTAAATTCCCACTTGGTAAATCATAGGTGAAATGTTCTTTCCATCGTTGAATAACCTTTGTGTTGTTTGTTCATGTAATCAATCAAACCATTTGTTTTAGAGATCATGTAATAATTGTTTTTTGTTTTTTGTTTTTTGTTCTTTGGTTTGTAATTTTATTTGAGCACAAGTTTGTATTAATTGATAAGAGTCGGATACATTTCATTTGGATTGCTGTGCCAGACCTACAAATATGCCAATTGGGCTGAATGTGCATTTAGCAATAATAGTAGTATAGATGGACCATAAGTGGCACGCATCGGAAAGGGCCAAGATGGTGGGTAAAAAAAGGATGATGTTGTAGCAAAAAAAAGTACAGCTGCCTGGCTTATGCATGTCAGTTGATATTATTGATCCATATACTCTATAAGTGTTTATATGTGTGTTAGTTCTGTACGTTCTTGGTTGATTGACTCGGTATTTGAATCTTGATACATTGCTTGTGTACATATCTAAATGGGAGTACATATTATGCTGCATGTGACATTTGAGTTGGACATGAAGTGTTCCAAATATTCGAATTCACCTTAAACTGGGTTCTAGCTTCTAAATTTGAGTATCGGCATTTGGAAACCATATTCATATACGATAGTGGAATACATCTTTGTCGTCCTTTTGAAGACATATATAAAAACACATAGAATGATTTATAAAGATTCATATAAGAATACAAAATGGATTCGAAATTAGTTGCCAGGTAAACGTGGATGCTTATTGTCCCAAAATTTGAAAGAAGTGGCAAAATGTCCACTCCCACGATGGTTGCCCGAAGCCAAGTGTTTAGATGGAAATTACTGTCTACCCATTACACGGACAATCCATCGGCCCGTTTTCCACTGCTCTAAATAGGGGTAGGTTAGTAACTTCAATTAGACGTGACACGACCGCCTCTGAGCCCATTCTGACACGGTGGGCATCAAACATGGGCAGCAAAACACATTTGATTCAAGCTCGTCTGAAAGACCTCTATTTCTCCCTCCATTCCCCATTCATACATGGTGGGCGGCAAAACAAACTCGACTCGGACGAAATTGATGTGGGCAAATATTTTCAATAGGGGCAGGTTTGCAACTTCACTCAGACGTGACACAACCGCCCTACCTGTCAGCCCCGTTCATACACCGTGGGCGCCAACCATCCTCTCCTCGCCCGAAATTGCTCTGGGCAAATATTGGCGAGATGCGAGATTACCGTCCTATCCCCAACCGACGAGACGTCCAAATTTTAAACGGGGGCTAAGTTCGTAACTTTCCCATATTTCAGACAGGCGCGTCCCAAAAACATGGTTCTCCGTACCTCTCCCTCCATTTTCCCATTCATACACCATCCGCGCTAGAACACCATCCCCACACTAGCCTTCGTCCGCCACCCCATCCATCGCCGCCGTCCTCCACCACATCCATCGCCACCGCCCTCCACCATGCCGGAGTGCCTACCAAGACCGTGTCGTCCACTGCTAGAGATGGACATTTCTCATCCACGGCGATGGACCAATACCCTTGCATCGCCTCCTCTCGCTACATCGGCGCCGTCATCCTCTTTGCCGGGGCCGCTCACACGACCTTCTCTTCCACCGCAACGGGACTTATCCCCCGATGCACCCGTCTACTGTCGCAGATCTGCTTCAACGCCACCGACAGCCATTGCACCCCCCGATGCCTACACGGCACGGCAAGAGAGATGGTACTTCATATCTCCTCATCTTTTTGATCTCAACCAGAAAATAGATCTTAACTTGGTTACTCTACTTTCTTTTCAGCTCTTAGAATTTAATTCTTAGTTCGAAGCAAACAATGGATGCTAAATATCATTTCTCCAGTTTGCAGCTTCAAATCTGCCATGGCATAGTCATAATACGGTTTGATTGATCATGCTTAGGGTTTAATTGATCATGTTGGTTCCGTGGTGGTTTCTTTAATAGAAATCGGAGGGGAAACCCTCTTTTGCTAAAAAAATATGCTTAGAGTTTCCCCCTTTTATGATCACTATACAATCAGAATACGTGCTTCATGTCATAATAACACTGCTCGACCCATCAAGCTAAACAAGCTTAGTTGTTCAAATACGAATGTGATATTATTAAAACAGAGTCGTTTAATTGGTCAGCTAAATGTTCCTGAATTACTTTCAAAAATGCATGTTCTCCGCTCGGGTGTGTATCTCTAAAGGGTGCCCACGGTGGGCCGGCCCACCCTGGGATTTTGGGTCGTCCCAGGCCCCGATTCCCCTCTGTTCTGCTGCGCGCTTCTGATCTCTACTCGCCCCCAGCTGCCTGCCTCGCCAGTGACTTGCCGTCCCCGGACAGCATGACTCTAGGAGGAGACGCCGGACTAACAGAGGTCAGGAGCCGCTCGCCCAACAGCGTCACCGCTACCCGTGCGCGCCGCTGTGCCTACCTTCCCAGTCCATTCAGGGCTCAGGCGTGCAGCACCCACCAAGCCAACCTGATTTATCCTGAGATACATCCTCAACACTCAGCAGCCACTCCTCATCACCCATTTTCGAATTGATTCATTACTCATAGGCAGGACTGTCATTAGGGTTTGTTGTGTGCTCAGTGCTACCTACACTTAATGGTTCAGATGTATTTCGGTAATCTTTAGTACCTCTGAAGTTCATAGGGTTTTCAAAATTCCGGCCCTCGGAACAAACACTAGTCATTCTGGATTGTTGGTCATAGTGACATTAACCCAGATTACTACTGCAAGCCAGGTTTGTTGACAATTTTACTTGTCTTTCTTACTCATTCGATATAATATCCAATTATTCACGTTGATTAGTTGCAAACAATAAGTGCTAGACAAACTACTTCATTCAGATTTTGGATGGTCTCTTACTGCAGTTACAATTCTGCATACTTGTCCTAGTAAGCTCACAAGTAAATGATTGATTCACTACCTCTATGCTTGCCTTGTCATATTTGTTGTCAATATTCTTTTAGGGTAGACCACCCTGTTTCTAAATACTAGAACCGTAGACATGAGTGAATAGTATTTCTCTATGTGATCTCTTCCATCATGTGTGGGCAACGAACACCGCATTGTATAGAAAGAAAGTGTCATTTCCATCTTTTACAAAGGCTTCGATATTTTACATGGAATACAATCTGCCTACTTGCTTTGCGTCGCACTACCAACACTCCACCCTTGAAGCTAAACATTATGCCACTCATAATTCCTTAGTTTATTTGTTCAAATACGAATTTCATATGATTCTAATGTTCCTACTTCAGTTTTGAAATGTGTGTCTGCCTGTTATAGAGACATAAGGGGTTTGTGTTTCTGTGTGTGGTCTGGTCAGCACGGTTGGGGGGTGAACTTTGCATATGCAGGGGTTTATAGCGATACACTCTTCGAGTTGAATCCGCAATGCATTCCGTAGATAATCTGACTACTTTTTATTTTTTCATGAATCTCAGATTCTGAACAGCATTGTAATGATTATGAGCTTGCTCGCATGAAAAGAATAAAGCAGAATAATGCCATGGCTGTCAAACTTGGCATTAAGGGACTGAAATCAAGTCTGGATGCAATGCAAACGCTCTCCACCTACTGATTCATGCTCAGAATATGATCCTAACAGTGATTCTGAGCTAGAGGGAGACCTAAGTCAATGTAGCTCCCTAGTGGAGGAGTCAGAGGAAGATGCCCTATCTTATTCACCCATCAAGGTGCTTGCTCTAACTTTCCAAGGTTGCATTGGTCGCACGTATCTTGCAACTGATGCTTTGCATTGCTTCTACTTTGTTAAACTGCCATTAGCTTAGTTTATGCATCATGTATGTGAATACGCCCTGCCTATCCATTTTCAGTACATATTCCATCTGTCATCATACCATATTTATCCGTTCAAATGTTGTTCTTGTGTATCAGACGTTCAAAAGGAAGAGGGCGATTGTTGATCGTGGAGGAGCACCAGCAAAGTATTTGGAAAAGGTAGTGGCACCTGATAAATCAAATAGCCCATTAGGTGTAGTTGCAATATCACCTTACCCACAAAACACTCCAACTCTAGCAGACTCTAGCCCTACTACACTGGTCATTTCTGATGCCCCAACTCAGTAGACCCCAACTATAGCAAACAGTATGATTATGCCAGTTGACATAGCACCAGCTCTACGATACAAAACCCCCATTCCAGCAAAGAGTACACCAAATCCAGTTGCCAAATCCCTTTTCGAACCAGAGAGAGGCCCAATTGTAGCAAATAGGACCGTTGTTCCATTTCTTCCCAGTTTAGAAGACGAAGCTTATGTTGTTGTGAGGAACTTTGTGCGCATCTTTCCTTCATGGAAAGATTATACCGCAGACACAGAACAATTTCCAGTCTTCCTCCGCAACTTACGCGTAAGTAATGTACTAATGTTATTCATGGTCATTACTGCATATGTTTCTGCTGACAGAAGACACAAGATTTCATTCTTTTAAACAGGCGAGGAGCAAACTAGATTGTGAAGACGAGCAAGGGTTGGTTGTGCTTTTCAAGCACTAGTTGATGAAGTATCATTCCTACCTGAGGCAAGCGCACTTCGATGGCAAGCCTGTGAACAAAATTTCTGTAAAGTCTCCGGTGCTACATTTATCCGACGGTGACTAGAATAATCTTGTTACACCTTGGTCTCGGCTGCAGTGTAAGGTACTGTCTATGATATCACATCACAATTTGAACTACATTTCTGCATTTGCCTTAATGTCTCACTTGTAAGAAAACTACTAGCAGAAGAACATTCGTTCTCAAGGGACCACAGAATCTCGCAACTATACTGCACACTGCATTGCTCTTGTGAGTACCTCTTGCCCTGTATGACCATACTTACTTTCATAGCTGTTTGATTATGTAGCATCACTGCACATGTTAGCCTCATAATCATCCATTTGGTGGACATTATAAGATCCGTATGGACTCTTACATAAATTTAGAATCAACCCGATGCTTTTGAAGAGGTTTAGCTCTGCAGTCCTCTTGTAAGGACTGAACATGGTCTATCACTATACTTACAATAACAGCTACTCCCTTCATCACATAATATAAGAATGTTTTGTACAGTACACCAGTGTTCGAAACACTCTTGTATTATGGGAAGAGGGATTGGTTCATTGTGTAGCATTCTGCATCTTATCTCCCTCGCCCACCATTTACTAAAAAAGATCAGATCTATATTTAATCTTACCAACAAGTAGAATACACAGACAATGCCAGTGCAGAAGTGTAGCCCATTGCTCTTGTCAATACATTTTGTCCTGTAATGCTTGTACTTCCAGGGATTGGTAGTTGATTATGTAGCATCAATCTGCATTTTATCTTCATTATCCTTTATCCCTTCCAGTATTATCATATCTATAATTACTCTCTACAAAATGTAGAGTACAGGCAATGCTTATGAAGAAGATTCTGTGCTGAAATTCTTGAGTTATCCTTTCCTTGACATGGAGAAGGGCATTATAAAGCTAGTGTTAACTGTTAATGTAAGTCAGTCCTTCTAAAGCCTTTATCCTCAACTGCTATTTAATTTGCTCATACTCCCTATCGTTTACTGCTGTTTAGTTTGTTGTTTCTACCAAAATGCATATTCGCAAGAACCGTAAGTTCTAAGTTTTACTTGTAAAACCAAATTCCTTATTCATACCATGCACATTACTAAATACTCCCTATATGTATGCTTGTTTTTATGGATCTATAATCTAGTGTGTGGTGAAGCAGCCCACGTTTGTACCTTGTCATCTCCTGTTTTATCTTACTGATGTGACTCATGATATGAACAACATGCTATGCACATTAACCAAAATAGATACAATGATTTTATTTTCCCTTCATCTATGCTTGTTATGTTGACATGGTAATCCAGTAGTGTGGTGAAGCTCCCCGCATTATGAACAATGCCAAATTATGCTATTGATATTTTGAACTTACTCTTTATTTTCTAATTTGAAATTGGATGGAATTGACAGCACAGTTATCATCTTTGTTTATACACGTGCAAAACCTGTCATCTCTTTGCTTTGTTTCAGGGTGATATGCTTGATGGCATGCACAAGTTTGCTGAAGGTTGTGACACAAACCCAACATATGTTGCAGCAAAGAAGGCAAAACATCTTGAAGATAGCGAGACAACCCCAAAGTCTTGTCTTGATGCCGTGTTCAAGTTACTTGAGACTAGCAGTCAGACAAGCTCACAGAATTCGTTGTATGAATCAGTTCGACTTCTTCAGTCCCAAGTTCTAGCAGAAAGGCATTCTGCAACTCAACTTCGTCTTGAAGTCCTATCTCTAAGAAAGATTGCGGAGAACACCAATGAGAACCTCATCGCTAAACAGCTACACCTGGAAGCTATGACCGACCTGCTAGGCCGGTCTCACGGCCTTGCTCAGTAGCTTTCCGAGCAGTTCCCATGCAAGGCTAACCTTTCTTGAACTGTCTTGGAAGTAGTCTCGGTTCAGTATTATTTTGTTACGTTGCAATGGTGCCCAGTTTTTGTAATCTGCTTCTTCGTTGCGCTTTATGATAACTAGTGGCGAACTTCGATGCCCAGTGGATGTAATATACCTTAAATCCTTTATTGTATAGTGTAGGTTTATTCTTAGTTACTATGTCGTAATTTCTTTATTGTATAGAGTACATTTGTTCTTAATTCCTACTATTTACTACCATCATTCGCTATCTGAAAAAAATCAGATGTAGTCGACCGGGCCGAAACATTCGACTCTAACGGGCCAGGTTTTAAGCGGGCCACAATTGGGCCGGCCTGCGTCTTTCTTGGGCCCGAATGATTGGGGCCTTCACACATTGTGCCTGGCCCACAACTTACACTAGCCTATATTTTAGTTGGGCCTTTTGTCGACCCAGCGCTTAGTTTGGCCCAGGTAGCATTGGGCCATTAACAGGCTGAATATTGTACTGGCCTGTTATGGCCCAGATGAAACTACGGGCCTTTAGCAGGCCAAAATGCATGTTGGGCCTCAATCTTCACTAGTCGTCGACGGGCCTTCAGCAGGCTGAAATGTAGACCAGGCCTTTTTGGGCCCAGTTAGCTCACGGGTCGTTACCAGGCCAAAACATATCTCGGGCCTTAGTTGGCCCACTGATATCATGGGCCTTTAAGAGGCCGAAACCTCAGTATAGGCATCAATGGGCCGAATTACGCGACATGCCTTTAACAGGCCCAAAGTCACGTTGGGCTTAACTGTTGCCACCTTTAGCATGGCCGTTAGTGGGCCGGATGTCCCGTCGGACCATATATGGCCCATGGGCAGCATGGGCCATTCCCAGGCCAAAATTCAAACCGGGCTGAAATGGACCCATGTCTACATCGGGCCTCTAACAGGTCGAAAGTCACTGGGCTGTAGTTGGGCCCAAATATTCGGCGAACAATTAACGGGGCAGATCTAGCTTCGGGCCGTAAATGGGCCCAAATATTGGGCGAACAATTAACGGGCCAGATGTGGCTTCGGGCCGTAAATGGGCCTTTATTAAGCAGGCCATTGTTGGGCTGGCCCACTAGTACCTCATTAAGTACTACGCGCCTTTGACTAGGCCGACCTTTTTATCCTATATGGGCCTCTATTGGGCCCAGCCACGTGTCGACGTATCATAGGCATGTCTCCTCCAATGGGCAGGCGACATCTGGACCACTGACAAGCTGACAGGTGTTCCCTCCGGCCAATCAGAATTTTACATGTGGAAATTTCCCATTGGTCCGGGCTGTTAACGGGTTATCGGATCCAAAACCCGACCCGATAGCTTAACGGTGTTCCCTTATGCTGGATGCCATGTGTCGGTCACCCTTGACGAAAGCACTTCTATGACACGCGATTTATCGTCATGGAAGTGGATACTTCCGTGATGATAATTTTGGTAATGTCATGGAACACTTCTACAACAGACAGGTATGACTATCTTGATTCTGTCATAAAATCGTCATGGATGTACATGCATGACAGAAAATGTGACCTACTATGACAAACACGTATCATCACGGAAGTGTATTTTTTTTGTAGTGAATTGTCATTGCGAACATGTTTCATTCATAATAGGCTGAATCAGGAATGATGAACTAATCATATTTACAAAAACAAGATAGATCGAGTTCATACCAGCTTCTCTCATCTCAATCAGTCCATCATATATTGTCATTATTGCCTTTCACTTGCACGACCGAATGGTGTGTATAATAATAATAGTGCACGTGCATTGGACTTAGCTGGAATCTGCAAGCATTCAATTCAAGGGAAAATACAAGGTAATATGGGCTCTTGGTTAAATCAACAATAATGCATATGAAAGCCACTCAACATTTTCATCATGGTCTTCTCCTCTCGACCCCCAAAGAAATGAAAAGAAAAAAAACTATTTACACAGGAAAGCTCCCAAGAAGCAAAAGAAGAACGAGAAATCTTTTTGAGTTTTCTTTTAATTATTACTACTACAGGCATGGAAAGTAAACTAGCTAAAAGCTGTAACTATTTTTTTTCTAACACACAAGAAGAAAGCTTAGAAAATAGAATAAACTAGCATGGATAGTACAATGAAAAAGTATGAGCACCGACAACTGGAATGAGTGTGTGAACATGAATGTAATGTCGGTGAGAAATACATACTCCCCCAAGCTTAGGATTTTGGCCTAAGTTGGTCTATGCCCACGGATGGCCTGGTGGATATCCAAAGTTATAACTGGGGTCGTACCGAGATGCAGCCGCTACTGCCTGAGGAGCTGCAGCTTGGAGGTGAGTTGCCTCCGTCCTCCTTTTATACTCGTTCGCCTCCTCCCTGGTTATAACATATCTCCTTTTTGCCTGAAATTCAAAGAAAGTAGGAGTAGGGAGAGCAATATGGACAGCACAATGTGTGTCAAAGATTAGTCGGTACGGAAGGGGCTGTTCATTCCACTCAATAAACTGATGGCGAACCATAGCATTATAATCTACATAAACAGGAGGCAATTCTATATCATTTGCATGTATGGGTACATCAAGATAGTCAGCTAAACGAGTTGCATAAATCCCACCAAACAAATCTCCACTTATACTGTTATGATGCAACCTTCGTGCAACAATCACCCCCAAGTTATATTGTTTACCTCCTAATACCGCACTTTTGAGAACACAAAGATCTGAAACGCACATGTGACAAGCTTCATCTTTACCATTAATGCATCTACCTATAAAGAGAGCAAAATAATGTATGGAAGTAAAATGAATGCTCCCTATGGTAGCTTGTGTGATTTCTCTAGATTCCCCCACAGTGATACTAGCAAGAAAGTATTCATATTAAGATTTGCGAGGTTCACTAAAATTGCCCCACTGCGGGAGTTTACAAGTAGTATTAAAATCTTCTAGGTCCATGGTATATTATTTATCATAAAGATCAAACAAAACAGTGTGAGAATTGCGTGAGGATGTGAATTTGAACCTTCTCACAAAGGAATCAGTTAGGTAGTAGTATTGGGGGCACTTATCTGACACAAAGCCCTCAAGTTTAGCATTACGCACATACGCGTGATGTCTACTACATAGCCTTCTTCTTGTAGACGTTGTTGGGCCTGCAAGTGCACAGGTTTGTAGGACAGTAGCAAATTTCCCTCAAGTGGATGACCTAAGGTTTATCAATCCGTAGGAGGCGTAGGATGAAGATGGTCTCTGTCAAACAACCCTGCAACCAAATAACAAAGAGTCTCTTGTGTCCCCAACACACCCAATACAATGGTAAATTCTATAGGTGCACTAGTTCGGCGAAGAGATGGTAATACAATTGCAAAATAGATAGTAGAAATAGGTATTTGTAATCTGAAATAATAAAAACAGCAAGGTAACGAGCGATAAAAGTGAGCGTAAACAGTATTGCAATGATAGGAAACAAGGCCTAGGGTTCATACTTTCACTAGTGCAAGTTCTCTCAACAATAATAACATAGATAGATCATATAACAATCCCTCAACATGCAACAAAGAGTCACTCTAAAGACACTAATAGCAGAGAACGAACGAAGAGATTATGGTAGGGTACAAAACCACCTCAAAGTTATTCTTTCGGATCAATCTATTCAAGAGTTCGTACTAGAATAACACCTTAAGACACAAATCAACCAAAACCCTAATGTCACCTAGATACTCCATTGTCACCTCAAGTATCTGTGGGCATGATTATACGATATGCATCACACAATCTCAGATTCATCTATTCAACCAACACAAAGTACTTCAAAGAGTGCCCAAAAGTTTCTACCGGAGAGTCAAGAACGTGTGCCAACCCCTATGCATAGGTTCATGGGCGGAACCCGCAAGTTGGTCACCAAAACATACATCAAGAGGCACATGATATCCCATTGTAACCACAGATAAGCACGGCAAGACATACATCAAGTGTTCTCATAAAAGACTCAATCCGATAAGATAACTTCAAAGGGGAAACTCAATTCATCACAAGAGAGTAGAGGGGGAGAAACATCATAAGATCCAACTACAATAGCAAAGCTTGGGATACATCAAGATCGTGCCATAGAGGGAACATGAGAGAGAACATGAGAGAGAGAGATCAAACACATAGCTACTGGTACATACCCTCAGCCCCGAGGGTGAACTACTCCCTCCTTGCCATGGAGAGCACCGGGATGATGAAGATGGCTATCGGTGATGGATCTCCCCTCCGGTAGGGTGCCGGGAAGGGCTCCGGATAGGTTTTTGGTGGCTACAGAGGCTTGCGGCGGTGGAACTCCCGATCTATCTGAAGGAAATATGCCCTCGAGGCAATAATAAAGTTATTATTTATTTCCTTATAATCATGATAAATGTTTATTATTCATGCTAGAAGTGTATTTACCGGAAACATAATACATGTGTGAATACATAGACAAACAAAGTGTCACTAGTATGCCTCTACTTAACTAGCTCGTTAATCAAAGATGGTTATGTTTCCTAACCATGAACAATGAGTTGTTATTTGATTAACGAGGTCACATCATTAGCAGAATGATCTGATTGACATGACCCATTCCATTAGCTTAGCACCCGATCGTTTAGTATGTTGCTATTGCTTTCTTCATGACTTATACATGTTCCTATGACTATGAGATTATGCAACTCCCGTTTACCGGAGGAACACTTTGGGTACTACCAAACGTCACAACGTAACTGGGTGATTATAAAGGAGTACTACAGGTGTCTCCAATGGTCGATGTTGGGTTGGCGTATTTCGAGATTAGGATTTGTCACTCCGATTGACGGAGAGGTATCTCTGGGCCCTCTCGGTAATACACATCACATAAGCCTTGCAAGCATTACAACTAATATGTTAGTTGTGACATGATGTATTACGGAACGAGTAAAGAGACTTGCCGGTAACGAGATTGAACTAGGTATTGGATACCGACGATCGAATCTCGGGCAAGTAACATACCGATGACAAAGGGAACAACGTATGTTGTTATGCGGTCTGACCGATAAAGATCTTCGTAGAATATGTAGGAGCCAATATGGGCATCCAGGTCCCGCTATTGGTTATTGACCGGAGACGTGTCTCGGTCATGTCTACATTGTTCTCGAACCCGTAGGGTCCGCACGCTTAAGGTTACGATGACAGTTATATTATGAGTTTATACATTTTGATGTACCGAAGGTTGTTCGGAGTCCCGGATATGATCACGGACATGACGAGGAGTCTCGAAATGGTCGAGACGTAAAGATTGATATATTGGAAGCCTATATTTGGATATCGGAAGTGTTCCGGGTGAAATCGGGATTTTACCGGAATACCGAGAGGGTTACCGGAACCCCCCGGGAGCTATTTGGGCCATAGTGGGCCTTAGTGGAAAAGAGAAGGGGCTGCCCTAGATGGGCTGCGCGCCACCCCCTTCCCCTAGTCCTATTAGGACTACGAGAGGTGGCCGGCCCCCTCCTCCTCTTTTCCCCTCCGAGGAATCCTAGTTGGACTAGGATTGGAGGGGGAATCCTACTCCCAGAGGGAGTAGGACTCTCCTGCGCCTCCCCCCCTTGGCCGGCCAGCCTCCCCTCCTCTCCTCCTTTATATACGGAGGCAGGGGCACCTCTAAACACACAAGTTGACACAAGTTGATCCACGTGATCGATTCCTTAGCCGTGTGCGGTGCCCCCTGCCACCATATTCCTCGATAATACTGTAGCGGAGTTTAGGCGAAGCCCTGCTGCTGTAGTTCATCAAGATCGTCACCACGCCGTCGTGCTGACGAAACTCTTCCCCGACACTTTGCTGGATCGGAGTCCGGGGATCGTCATCGAGCTGAACGTGTGCTCGAACTCGGAGGTGCCGTAGTTTCGGTGCTTGATCGGTTGGATCGTGAAGACGTACGACTACTTCCTCTACGTCGTGTCATTGCTTCCGCAGTCGGTCTGCGCTGGGTACGTAGACAACACTCTCCTCTCGTTGCTATGCATCACATGATCCTGTGTGCGCGTAGGAAAATTTTTGAAATTACTACGAAACCCAACACGACCCGCATCTCCATAACACTCGACCCAAAATAGGAAGAAGCGCTCATCCAGTTCCTCCGTGAGAACTGGGACATTTTTGCATGGAAGCCCGCTGACATGCCAGGTGTTCCCAGGGGACTGGCTGAGCATCGCCTAAGAGTCGACTCGTCTGCAAAACCAGTCAAAGAGCATCTTCGGCGGTCCGCCGTCCAGAAGAGAAAGGCCATCGGTGAAGAAGTGGCTCGACTGTTGGCGGCAGGATTTATCCGAGAGATATACCACTCCGAGTGGCTCGCTAATGTCGTCATGGTTCCTAAGAAGGACAAGTCGCTCCGAATGTGCATTGATTTCAAGCACATCAACCGGGCCTGCCCGAAAGATCACTTTCCTCTCCCTCGCATAGATCAAATTGTTGACTCGACCGCGGGATGCGAGAGGTTGTCTTTTTTAGATGCTTACTCCGGGTACCACCAGATCCGTCTGTACGGGCCCGATGAGGTAAAAACAGCTTTCATCACTCCATTCGGGTGCTTCTGCTATATCACCATGCCATTCGGCCTCAAGAATGCCGGAGCCACTTTTATGCGAATGATTCAGAAGTGTCTACTCACCCAAATCAGTCGGAATGTGGAAGCTTATATGGATGATATGAAGGAAATATGCCCTAGAGGCAATAATAAAGTTATTATTTATTTCCTTATAATCATGATAAATGTTTATTATTCATGCTAGAATTGTATTTTCCGGAAACATAATACATGTGTGAATACATAGACAAACAGAGTGTCACTAGTATGCCTCTACTTGACTAGCTCGTTAATCAAAGATGGTTATGTTTCCTAACCATGAACAATGAGTTGTTATTTGATTAACGAGGTCACATCATTAGTAGAATGATCTGATTGACATGACCCATTCCATTAGCTTAGCACCTGATCGTTTAGTATGTTGCTATTGCTTTCTTCATGACTTATACATGTTCCTACGACTATGAGATTATGCAACTCCCGTTTACCGGAGGAACACTTTGGGTACTACCAAACGTCACAACGTAAATGGGTGATTATAAAGGAGTACTACAGGTGTCTCCAATGGTCGATGTTGGGTTGGCGTATTTCGAGATTAGGATTTGTCACTCCGATTGTCGGAGAGGTATCTCTGGGCCCCCTCGGTAATACACATCACATAAGCCTTGCAAGCATTACAACTAATATGTTAGTTGTGAGATGATGTATTACGGAACGAGTAAAGAGACTTGCCGGTAACGAGATTGAACTAGGTATTGGATACCGACGATCGAATCTCGGGCAAGTAACATACCGATGACAAAGGGAACAACGTATGTTGTTATGCGGTCTGACCGATAAAGATCTTCGTAGAATATGTAGGAGCCAATATGGGCATCCAGGTCCCGCTATTGGTTATTGACCAGAGACGTGTCTCGGTCATGTCTGCATTGTTCTCGAACCCGTAGGGTCCGCACGCTTAAGGTTACAATGACAGTTATATTATGAGTTTATGCATTTTGATGTACCGAAGGTTGTTCGGAGTCCCGGATGTGATCACGGACATGACGAGGAGTCTCGAAATGGTCGAGACGTAAAGATTGATATATTGGAAGCCTATATTTGGATATCGGAAGTGTTCCGGGTGAAATCGGGATTTTACCGGAATACCGGGAGGGTTACCGGAACCCCCCGGGAGCTATTTGGGCCATAGTGGGCCTTAGTGGAAAAGAGAAGGGGCTGCCCTAGATGGGCTGCACCCCCCCCCCC
>NC_041389.1:502223618-502225926 GCF_002162155.2 Triticum dicoccoides
ACTAGGAGAGGTGGCCGGCCCCCTCCTCCTCTTTTCCCCTCCGAGGAATCCTAGTTGGACTAGGATTGGAGGGGGAATCCTACTCCCAGTGGGAGTAGGACTCTCCTGCGCCTCCCCCCCTTGGCCGGCTAGCCTCCCCTCCTCTCCTCCTTTATATACGGAGGCAGGGGCACCTCTAAACACACAAGTTGACACAAGTTGATCCACGTGATCTATTCCTTAGCCGTGTGCGGTGCCCCCTGCCACCATATTCCTCGATAATACTGTAGCGGAGTTTAGGCGAAGCCCTGCTGCTGTAGTTCATCAAGATCGTCACCACACCGTCGTGCTGACGAAACTCTTCCCCGACACTTTGCTGGATCGGAGTCCGGGGATCGTCATCGAGCTGAACGTGTGCTCGAACTCGGAGGTGCCGTAGTTTCGGTGCTTGATCGGTTGGATCGAGAAGACGTACGACTACTTCCTCTACGTCGTGTCATTGCTTTCGCAGTCGGTCTGCGTTGGGTACGTAGACAATACTCTCCCCTCGTTGCTATGCATCACATGATCTTGCATGTGCGTAGGAAATTTTTTGAAATTACTACGAAACCCTTCAGTGGTATCAGAGCCAGGTTATTTATGTTGATGTAATATGCACGAGTAGAACACAAGTGAGTTGTGGACGATACAAGTCATACTGCCTACCAGCATGTCATACTTTGGTTCGGCGGTATTGTTGGACGAGACGACCCGGACCAACCTTACGCGTACGCTTACGCGAGACCGGTTCCCTCAACGTGCTTTGCACAGAGATGGCTTGCGGGCGACTGTCTCTCCAACTTTAGTTGAACCAAGTATGGCTACGCCCGGTCCTTGCGAAGGTTAAAACGGAGTCTATTTGACAAACTATCGTTGTGGTTTTGATGCGTAGGTGAGATTGGTTCTTACTTAAGCCCGTAGCAGCCACGTAAAACATGCAACAACAAAGTAGAGGACGTCTAACTTGTTTTTGCAGGGCATGTTGTGATGTGATATGGTCAAGGCATGATGCTGAATTTTATTGTATGAGATGATCATGTTTTCTAACCGAGTTATAGGCAACTGGCAGGAGCCATATGGTTGTCGCTTTATTGTATGCAATGCAATCGCGATGTAATGCTTTACTTTATTACTAAACGGTAGTGATAGTCGTGGAAGCATAAGATTGGCGAGACAACAATGATGCTACGATGGAGATCAAGGTGTCGCGCCAGTGTCGATGGTGATCATGACGGTGCTTCGGAGATGGAGATCACAAGCACAAGATGATGATGGCCATATCATATCACTTATATTGATTGCATGTGATGTTTATCTTTTTATGCATCTTATCTTGCTTTGATTGACGGTAGCATTATAAGATGATCTCTCACTAAATTATCAAGAAGTGTTCTCCCTGAGTATGCACCGTTGCCAAAGTTCGTCGTGCCCAGACACCACGTGATGATCGGGTGTGATAAGCTCTACGTCCATCTACAACGGGTGCAAGCCAGTTTTTGCACACGCAGAATACTCAGGTTAAACTTGACGAGCCTAGCATATGCAGATATGGCCTCGGAACACGGAGACCGAAAGGTCGAGCGTGAATCATATAGTAGATATGATCAACATAACGATGTTCACCATTGAAAACTACTCCATCTCACGTGATGATCGGTCATGGTTTAGTTGATTTGGATCACGTAATCACTTAGAGGATTAGAGGGATGTCTATCTACGTGGGAGTTCTTAAATAATATGATTAATTGAACTTAAATTTATCATGAACTTAGTACCTGATAGTATCTTGCTTGTTTATGTTGATTGTAGATAGATGGCTCGTGCTGTTGTTCCGTTGAATTTTAATGCGTTCCTTGAGGAAGCAAAGTTGAAAGATGATGGTAGCAAATACACGGACTGGGTCCGTAACTTGAGGATTATCCTCATTGTTGCACAGAAAAATTACGTCCTGGAAGCACCGCTGGGTGCCAGGCCTGCTGCTGGAGCAACACCAGATGTTATGAACGTCTGGCAGAGCAAAGCTGATGACTACTCGATAGTTCAGTGTGCCATGCTTTACGGCTTAGAATCGGGACTTCAACGACGTTTTGAACGTCATGGAGCATATGAGATGTTCCAGGAGTTGAAGTTAATATTTCAAGCAAATGCCCGAATTGAGAGATATGAAGTCTCCAATAAGTTCTATAGCTGCAAGATGGAGGAGAATAGTTCTGTCAGTGAGCATATACTCAAAATGTCTGGGTATAATAATCACTTGATTCAATTGGGAGTTAATCTTCCGGATGATTGC
>NC_041389.1:502226016-502326742 GCF_002162155.2 Triticum dicoccoides
TGCGTCATTGACAGAATTCTCCAATCACTGCCACCAAGCTACAAGAGCTTCGTGATGAACTATAATATGCAAGGGATGAACAAGACTATTCCCGAGCTCTTCGCAATGCTGAAAGCTGCGGAGGTAGAAATCAAAAAGGAGCATCAAGTGTTGATGGTTAACAAAACCACTAGTTTCAAGAAAAAGGGCAAAGGAAAGAAGAAAGGGAACTTCAAGAAGAACAGCAAGCCAGTTGCTGCTCAAGAGAAGAAACCCAAGTCTGGACCTAAGCCTGAAACTGAGTGCTTCTACTGCAAGCAGACTGGTCACTGGAAGCGGAACTGTCCCAAGTATTTGGCGGATAAGAAGGATGGCAAGGTGAACAAAGGTATATGTGATATACATGTTATTGATGTGTACCTTACTAGAGCTCGCAGTAGCACCTGGGTATTTGATACTGGTTCTGTTGCTAATATTTGCAACTCGAAACAGGGACTACGGTATAAGCGGGCACTGGCAAAGGACGAGGTGACGATGCGCGTGGGAAACGGTTCCAAAGTCGATGTGATCGCAGTCGGCACGCTACCTCTACATTTACCTTCGGGATTAATAATAGACCTAAGTAATTGTTATTTGGTGCCAGCGTTGAGCATGAACATTATATCTGGATCTTGTTTAATGCGAGACGGTTATTCATTTAAATCAGAGAATAATGGTTGTTCTATTTATATGAGTAATATCTTTTATGGTCATGCACCCTTGAAGAGTGGTCTATTCTTATTGAATCTCGATAGTAGTAATACACATATTCATAATATTGAAGCCAAAAGATGCAGAGTTGATAATGAAAGTGCAACTTATTTGTGGCACTTAGGTCATATCGGTATAAAGCGCATGAAGAAACTCCATGCTGATGGACTTTTGGAACCACTTGATTATGAATCACTTGGTACTTGCGAACCGTGCCTCATGGGCAAGATGACTAAAACACCGTTCTCCGGTACTATGGAGAGAGCAACAGATTTGTTGGAAATCATACATACCGATGTATGTGGCCTGATGAATATTGAGGCTCGTGGCGGATATCGTTATTTTCTCACCTTCACAGATGATTTAAGCAAATATGGGTATATCTACTTAATAAAACATAAGTCTGAAACATTTGAAAAGTTCAAAGAATTTCAGAGTGAAGTTGAAAATCATCGTAACAAGAAAATAAAGTTTCTACGATCTGATCGTGGAGGAGAATATTTGAGTTACGAGTTTGGTGTACATTTGAAAAACTGTGGAATAGTTTCGCAACTCACGCCACCCGGAACACCACAGCGTAATGGTGTGTCCGAACGTCGTAATCGTACTTTACTAGATATGGTGCGATCTATGATGTCTCTTACTGATTTACCGCTATCATTTTGGGGATATGCTTTAGAGACGGCCGCATTCACGTTAAATAGGGCACCATCAAAATCCGTTGAGACGACGCCTTATGAACTGTGGTTTGGCAAGAAACCAAAGTTGTCGTTTCTTAAAGTTTGGGGCTGCGATGCTTATGTGAAAAAGCTTCAACCTGATAAGCTCGAACCCAAATCGGAGAAATGTGTCTTCATAGGATACCCAAAGGAAACTGTTGGGTACACCTTCTATCACAGATCCGAAGGCAAGACATTCGTTGCTAAGAATGGATCATTTCTAGAGAAGGAGTTTCTCTCGAAAGAAGTGAGTGGGAGGAAAGTAGAACTTCACGAGGTAACTGTACCTGCTCCTTTACTGGAAAGTAGTTCATCACAGAAAACTGTTTCAGTAACACCTACACCAGTTAGTGAGGAAGCCAATAATAATGATCATGAAACTTCAGATCAAGATACTACTGAACCTCGTAGATCAACCAGAGTAAGATCCGCACCAGAGTGGTACGGTAATCCTGTTCTGGAGGTCATGCTACTAGATCATGATGAACCTACGAACTATGAAGAAGCGATGGTGAGCCCAGATTCCGCAAAGTGGCTTGAAGCCATGAAATCTGAGATGGGATCCATGTATGAGAACAAAGTATGGAGTTTGGTTGACTTGCCCGATGATCGGCAAGCAATTGAGAATAAATGGATCTTTAAGAAGAAGACTGACGCTGATGGTAATGTTACTGTCTACAAAGCTCGACTTGTCGCAAAAGGTTTTCGGCAAGTTCAAGGGATTGACTACGATGAGACCTTCTCACCCGTAGCGATGCTTAAGTCCGTCCGAATCATGTTAGCAATTGCCGCATTTTATGATTATGAAATTTGGCAGATGGATGTCAAAACTGCATTCCTGAATGGATTTCTGGAAGAAGAGTTGTATATGATGCAACCAGAAGGTTTTGTCGATCCAAAGGGAGCTAACAAAGTGTGCAAGCTCCAGCGATCCATTTATGGACTGGTGCAAGCCTCTCGGAGTTGGAATAAACGTTTTGATAGTGTGATCAAAGCATTTGGTTTTATACAGACTTTCGGAGAAGCCTGTATTTACAAGAAAGTGAGTGGGAGCTCTGTAGCATTTCTGATATTATATGTGGATGACATATTACTAATTGGAAATGATATAGAATTTCTGGATAGCATAAAGGGATACTTGAATAAAAGTTTTTCAATGAAAGACCTCGGTGAAGCTGCTTAGATATTAGGCATTAAGATCTATAGAGATAGATCAAGACGCTTAATTGGACTTTCACAAAGCACATACCTTGACAAAATTTTGAAGAAATTCAAAATGGATCAAGCAAAGAAAGGATTCTTGCCTGTATTACAAGGTCTGAAATTGAGTAAGACTCAATGCCCGACCACTGCAGAAGATAGAGAGAATATGAAAGATGTTCCCTATGCATCAGCCATAGGCTCTATCATGTATGCAATGTTGTGTACCAGACCTGATGTGTGCCTTGCTATAAGTTTAGCAGGGAGGTACCAAAGTAATCCAGGAGTGGATCACTGGACAGCGGTCAAGAACATCCTGAAATACCTGAAAAGGACTAAGGATATGTTTCTCGTATATGGAGGTGACAAAGAGTTCACCGTAAAAGGTTACGTTGATGCAAGCTTTGACACTGATCCGGACGATTCTAAATCGCAAACCGGATACGTATTTACATTAAACGGTGGAGCTGTCAGTTGGTGCAGTTCTAAACAAAGCGTTGTAGCGGGATCTACATGTGAAGCGGAATACATAGCTGCTTCGGAAGCAGCAAATGAAGGAGTCTGGATGAAGGAGTTCATATCCGATCTAGGTGTCATACCTAGTGCATCGGGTCCAATGAAAATCTTTTGTGATAATACTGGTGCAATTGCCTTGGCAAAGGAATCCAGATTTCACAAAAGGACCAAACACATCAAGAGACGCTTCAACTCCATCCGGGATCTAGTCCAGGTGGGAGACATAGAGATTTGCAAAGATACATACGGATCTGAATGTTGCAGACCCATTGACTAAACCTCTTCCACGAGCAAAACATGATCAGCACCAAGGCTCCATGGGTGTTAGAATCATTACAGTGTAATCTAGATTATTGACTCTAGTGCAAGTGGGAGACTGAAGGAAATATGCCCTAGAGGCAATAATAAAGTTATTATTTATTTCCTTATAATCATGATAAATGTTTATTATTCATGCTAGAAGTGTATTTACCGGAAACATAATACATGTGTGAATACATAGACAAACAAAGTGTCACTAGTATGCCTCTACTTAACTAGCTCGTTAATCAAACATGGTTATGTTTCCTAACCATGAACAATGAGTTGTTATTTGATTAACGAGGTCACATCATTAGCAGAATGATCTGATTGACATGACCCATTCCATTAGCTTAGCACCCGATCGTTTAGTATGTTGCTATTGCTTTCTTCATGACTTATACATGTTCCTATGACTATGAGATTATGCAACTCCCGTTTACCGGAGGAACACTTTGGGTACTACCAAACGTCACAACGTAACTGGGTGATTATAAAGGAGTACTACAGGTGTCTCCAATGGTCGATGTTGGGTTGGCGTATTTCGAGATTAGGATTTGTCACTCCGATTGTCGGAGAGGTATCTCTGGGCCCCCTCGGTAATACACATCACATAAGCCTTGCAAGCATTACAACTAATATGTTAGTTGTGAGATGATGTATTACGGAACGAGTAAAGAGACTTGCCGGTAACGAGATTGAACTAGGTATTGGATACCGACGATCGAATCTCGGGCAAGTAACATACCGATGACAAAGGGAACAACGTATGTTGTTATGCGGTCTGACTGATAAAGATCTTCGTAGAATATGTAGGAGCCAATATGGGCATCCAGGTCCCGCTATTGGTTATTGACCAGAGACGTGTCTCGGTCATGTCTGCATTGTTCTCGAACCCGTAGGGTCCGCGTGCTTAAGGTTACGATGACAGTTATATTATGAGTTTATGCATTTTGATGTACCGAAGGTTGTTCGGAGTCCCGGATGTGATCACGGACATGACGAGGAGTCTCGAAATGGTCGAGACGTAAAGATTGATATATTGGAAGCCTATATTTGGATATCGGAAGTGTTCGGGGTGAAATCGGGATTTTACCGGAATACCGGGAGGGTTACCGGAACCCCCCGGGAGCTATTTGGGCCATAGTGGGCCTTAGTGGAAAAGAGAAGGGGCTGCCCTAGATGGGCTGCGCCCCCCCCCCCCCTTCCCCTAGTCCTATTAGGACTAGGAGAGGTGGCCGGCCCCCTCCTCCTCTTTTCCCCTCCGAGGAATCCTAGTTGGACTAGGATTGGAGGGGGAATCCTACTCCCAGTGGGAGTAGGACTCTCCTGCGCCTCCCCCCCTTGGCCGGCCAGCCTCCCCTCCTCTCCTCCTTTATATACGGAGGCAGGGGCACCTCTAAACACACAAGTTGACACAAGTTGATCCACGTGATCTATTCCTTAGCCGTGTGCGGTGCCCCCTGCCACCATATTCCTCGATAATACTGTAGCGGAGTTTAGGCGAAGCC
Source organism: Triticum dicoccoides (assembly GCF_002162155.2). NCBI lineage: Eukaryota > Viridiplantae > Streptophyta > Magnoliopsida > Poales > Poaceae > Triticum > Triticum dicoccoides. The sequence goes on from NC_041389.1 coordinate 502,230,992, forward strand.
TTGCTGCTGTAGTTCATCAAGATCGTCACCACACCGTCGTACTGACGAAACTCTTCCCCGACACTTTGTTGGATCGGAGTCCGGGGATCGTCATCGAGCTGAACGTGTGCTCGAACTCGGAGGTGCCGTAGTTTCGGTGCTTGATCGGTTGGGTCGAGAAGACGTACGACTACTTCCTCTACGTCGTGTCATCGCTTCCGCAGTCGGTCTGCGTTGGGTACGTAGACAATACTCTCCCCTCGTTGCTATGCATCACATGATCTTGCGTGTGCGTAGGAAATTTTTTGAAATTACTACGAAACCCTTCACTATCTTCTCTGTGGATGTTTTTAGGGTACATGGGACTATATAGGCGAAAGAAGTCGGTCGGGAGGTGCTCGAGGGGCCCACGAGACAGGGGGCACGCCCTACAGGGGGGGCGCCCTCCTATCTCGAGGGAAATCACTATTCTGACCCTATCAACAAACTTTGTCACAAAGTGAACTCGACATGAAAGTATTTCACGATCTGACCCTTCTAGCAACGCCAGAGCCCGCGGCGTTTCTTCCCCAAATAAAAACGCCGAGCTAGCTAGCATTCCTGCCCAAAGGAGAAACGCCGAGCTAGCTAGTGTTCATGTCCAAAGGAGAAACGCCCAGGTTGCTCGCATTGCGGACCAGGTAAGCAACGCCAAGGGCTTTGGCGTTTCTGCGCTGGCACCCAGCCCATTAGCTTCTCTGTTGCCAAAGTAAAAAGCTGCTCCTAAACCCAGGGCCTAAACGCCAAGCCCTATGGCGTTTCTGGCCAAGGCAGCAACGCCCACTTGCTTGGCGTTTCTATGTGGATTGGAAACGCTAGCTACTCTGGAGTTTGAATGTGGATTTGAAACGCTAGCTAGCTCGGCGTTTTTATATGAAGAAGAAACGCCACGGTCTGTGGTGTTGCTAAAAGGGTCAGATCGTGAAATACTTTCATGTCGAGTTCACTTTGTGGCAAAGATTGCTGAAAAGGTCAGAATAGTGATTTCGGCCTCCTATCTCGTGGAGTCCTCGAGTATCTTCTGACTTGAACTCCACGTCTCCAGGATGACATTCTTCAAAAAAATCATGTTGCCGAAGGTTTCATTCCATTTGGACTCCGTTTGATATTCCTATTCTTTGAAATACTGAAACAGGCAATAAAACAACAATATGGGCTGGGTCTCCGGTTAATAGGTTAGTCCCAAAAGTAATATAAAAGTGTATAATAAACCCCACAATCATTCAAAACACATAGTAATATAGCATGGAACAATCAAAAATTATAGATACGTTGGAGACGTATCAAGCATCCCCAAGCTTAATTCCTACTCGTCCTCGAGTAGGTAAATGATAAAAATAGAATTTTTGATGTGGAATGCTACCTAGCATGATTCTCAAAGTAATTTCACTTTATTGTGGAATGAATGTTCAGATCCAAATGATTAAAGATAAAAGTTCATATTTACATAAGAAATAGTAACACTTCAAGCATACTAATCAAGGTAATCATGTCTTCTCAAAATAACATGGCCAAAGAAAGTTATCCCTACAAAATCATATAGTCTGGCTGTTGCTCTATCTTCGTCACACAAAGTATTTAATCATGCACAACCCCGATGACAAGCCAAGCAATTGTTTCATACTTTAATAATCCCAAACTCTTTCAACTTTCACGCAATACATGAGCGTGAGCCATGGCCATAGCACTATATGTGGAGTAGAATGGTGGTTGTGGAGAAGACAAAAAGGACAAGATAGTCTCACATCAACTAGGTGTATCAACGGGCTATGGAGATGCCCATTAATAGATATCAATGTGAGTGAGTAGGGATTGCCATGCAACGGATGCACTAGAGCTATAAATATATGAAAGTTCAACAAAATAAACTAAATGGGTGTGCATCCAACTTGCTTGCTCACGAAGACCTAGGGCACTTTTGAGGAAGCCCATCATTGGAATATACAAGCCAAGTTCTATAATGAAAAATTCCCACTAGTATATGAAAGTGACAACATATGAGACTCTCTATCATGAAGATCATGGTGCTATTTTGAAGCACAAGTGTGGAAAAAGAGATAGTAGCATTGTCCCTTCTCTCTTTTTCTCTCATTTTATTTTTTTATCTTTCTCTTTTTTTTATTTTTCTTCTTTTTTTCTTTGGCCTTCCTTTTTTTTCTTTTTGGCCTTTCTCCTTTTTTCTTCTTCTTTTTTTTCTTTTTGTAAAGTCTGAAGTCTCATCCCGACTTGTGGGGGAATCATAGTCTTCATCATCCTTTTCTCACTAGGACAATGCTCTAATAATGAAGATCATGATACTTTTATGGATTTGCAACTCAAAGCTAGAACAAGATATGACTCTATATGAATGCCTCCGGCGGTGTACCCGGATATGCAATGAATCAAGAGCGACATGTATGAAGATTATGAAGGTGGTCTTGCCACAAATACGATGTCAACTACATGATCATGCAAAAAGCAATATGACAAAAGTAATTTGTGTCATAATGATAATGAATGGAACAGTGGAAAGTTGCATGGCAATATATCTCGGAATGGCTATGGGAATGCCATAGTAGGTAGGTATGGTGGCTGTTTTGAGGAAGGTATATGGTGGGTGTATGGTACCAGCGAAAGTTGCGCGGGACAAGAGAGGCTAGCAATAATGGAAGGGTGAAAGGGTGCGTATAATCCATGGACTCAACATTAATCAAAAGAACTCATGCACTTGTTGCAAAAATTTAGAAGTCATCAAAAACCAAAGCACTACGCGCATGCTCCTAGGGGGATAGATTGGTAGGAAAACACCATCCCTCGTCCCCGACCGCCACTCATAAGGAAGACAATCAATAAATAAAATTGTGCTCCAACTTCATCACAAAGCGGTTCACCATACATGCATGCTACGGGAATCACAACCCTTAACACAAGTATTTTTCATAATCACCTCAACTAGCATGACTCTAATATCACTATCTCCATATCTCAAAACAATTATCAAGTATCAAAATGATCATAGCATCCAATTCACTTCCTATGAAAGTTTTCGTTCAAATTACCATGCTGTTTAAGACTCTCAAAATAATATAAGTGAAGCATGATAGACTAGCAATTTCTTCAAAATATAACCATCGTCGTGCTCTAAAAGATATAAGTGAAGCACTAGAGCAAACGACAAACTACTCCGAAAGATATAAGTGAAGATCAATGAGTAGCTAAATAATTATGCAACTATGTGAAGAATCTCTCTCATTAAATAATTTCAGATCTTGGTACTGTATTCAAGCAGCAACCAAAGCAAAACAAAATGACATTGCAAGGATAGCACAACTCAAGTGAAGAAGCAAAAACTTAGGCTCAACCGATACTAACCGGTAGTTGTCGAAGAAGAAAGGTGGGATGCCTACCGGGGCATCCCCAAGCTTAGATGCTTGAGACTTCTTGAAATATTATCTTGGGTGCCTTGGTCATCCCCAAGATTGAACTCTTGTGTCTCCTTAATTCCTCTCATATCATGGTTTCTCTTTTTATCAAAAGCTTCATTCACAACAAACTCAACAAGAACTCGTGAGATAGGTTAGTATAAACCAATGCAAAACCATATCATCTTCTGCTGTAACAAATCACTAACATTATTATTCAACATTGAATACTACATGCCTCTGCATATTTAATACTCCTATCCTCAAATAGAATCATTAAATAAGCAAACATATGCAAACAATGCGACTATAACAGCAATCTGCCAAAACAGTACAGTCTGTAAAGAATGCAAGAGTATCAATACTTCCCTGACTCCAAAAATTATGAACTAAAATTCCCACTGTAATAAATTAATCAGAGCTTAATATGCAAAAAGATTCAACGTTATACCATTCTCTGATTTTTCTAGGGAAATTTTGCAACAGCGGTAAACTTTCTGTTTTCAAACAGCAACATGTATACTAGCAAAATAAGCATGGCAAAGGCTATCCTTGACATTTTTATTGAAACTAAAGATGCAAAATATTATTCTAGCTAACAGAAAGAAAACACTAAAAAGAAAATTACGCTCCAAGCAAAACACATATCATGTGGCGAATAAAAATATAGCTCCAAGTAAAGTTACCGATGAACGAAGACGAAAGAGGGGATGCCATCCGGGGCATCCCCAAGCTTAGGCTCTTGGTTGTCCTTGGATATTACCTTGGGGTGCCTTGGGAATCCCCAAGCTTTGGCTCTTGCCACTCCTTATTCCATAGTCCATCAAATCCTCACCCAAAACTTGAAAACTTCAACCACACAAAACTCAACACAAAACTCGTAAGCTCCGTTAGTATAAGAAAATAAAACCACCACTTAGGTACTGTAATGAACTCATTCTAAATTCATATTGGTGTAATATCCACTGTATTCTAACTTCTCTATGGTTCATACCCTCCGATACTACTCATAGATTCATCAAAATAAGCAAACAACATATAGAAAACAGAATCTGTCAAAAACAGAATAGTATGTAGTAATCTGTATCAAACGTATACTTCTGGAACCCCAAAAATTATGAAACTAGTTGACCCGTTGCGCCAAATGGCGCAAAGACCCGCTAAAGCCATGTTGTCGATGAAAATAGTTTCATTTTGCAAGAACATATTTGATATTGGTAATAGAAAGCCCATGTGTTAAGTCATGCTATATTGAAAATATGTTTATCACGGTGAGAAATCTGAGTTTGAAAAAAAATCTTATTTCTATAACATGCATAGACCAACTAAGGAAGTATTTTTGAAAGTTCAAAATATAGTTATCACCATGAGAAATCTGAGTTTGAAAAAAAAACATGTTTGTATAATATTTAGACTTGTTTGTGTGGCCCATCCGGAGTCAGGCTTGCATCTCCTTTCCTATTAAGGATTTCTCTGCATACATGATTACACAAATGGACCATTACACCAAACAACACAATGTCTATTTCAAACACGAATTTTTTTGAAATTTAAATTAAGTTTTAGCACAGAGGAACAGTCCAGACTTGAAACAGCGGATACAACCAATTTATGATTATGATGTCTAATGGAACAAGGTGTCAATTTAGACTAAAGAGTTATTCGAAATGTGTTTCATTCGTTCTTTACAAAGTGCTAAGATACAATTTCACTGCACATAAGAATTTTCAAGCTCGTTTATGAAAAGGTATTTTCATGCATACAAACCATAACTAAATAAAGTGAATGTAAATATATATGACTAAGTCATACTTCCTAATACAAAATCAAGTAGGTAGGCCTGTTTTAGAGATTGTGGTAAATTACAGTCCATTATTACAAGCAAAATGTTTTTGCTTCGGAGAAGAACACTGATATCTTTGTCTTCATATCCTTTTCTTCTCAGAGCTGGAGTGTGATGCCTTGCTCCTATTCATGGCTCTTGACCTACAATTTTTGAAAAAACTAAATTAGTTATTCATTCAATGGGAAATCTAAAGTGGGGATTACTTCGCCAATATCGTTAGCAAGTTTATGAGGGAAAAGAAAGCAATGTAACTTCCAAAAGCAAAGGTAAGAATGAAGTACTACTGTAGCTGGGAAAGTAGGAACATGAGCTGCGACATGTTTCAGAAAAATGGTCGAGGTTCCCTGATTCTAATAATATGAGCTACGATTATTTTGTCACAGACACATGGCTGTATATAACTTTCACAAGCAACATCCCATATGTGACAACCTACCTTCAACCACAAAGCTATATAATCTATATAATGGTGAAAAATGGAGCTTTCGATAACCTGCATACCTATTTTTTCTAAAGCAAAGCTAAGAATGAAGTACACAATATTTTAACTAGAAAAGTAGGAAAATTAAATCATATACTTTGAAACATATTGCAGAAAGAGAAGTGTGAAGCAAACTTCCTTGAAATTTGAACATAATCGGACATATATTTTTGTTGAGCCTGCTATATATCTATGGGGAAGCATGGATAAGAAAAGATAGAAATTTAGAAAATGTATGCAAATTCACATATATTTTTCTAAATCCCATGGAAATGTGTTGGTCCACTTGGTCTATCAGGTTGGTGTATTTCAAAAAAGCAAGTCAGGCAGCTAATAGTTTGGATAAAACCTCTATAGATAGTAGAAAACAACTTCCAATGATTCAACTGTACATACTAAAAAGTTCGCCAGGAAATGAGACGAGCCAGCAAAATACACTAATTTACAGAAGAAGCACCTGAAATACAATAGTGGTAGTTAGTTTGGCAAGAAACCTGCATATATTTGAGTGCAATTCACATACTCTAGGCCATCATTCTCACGCATTTTTTCCTAGTAAGTAGAAATCATATACAAAGTATGAAAAGGGGATACAGATTACACAACAAATAGTAGTTTCAGAGCTTTAGAAGGCCGGCCAGTTTTGCATAGTATGCTTTCACCTATGGAGAACTGGACGTTGTACTACTAATTTCAGAGTCAAGACATATTTCAATCTCTAAAAGAAACCTGACACGAATCATCTGCTACTCTAGAAATTTGATTTATGACGGCTAACCAACATGGAACGATCATCTGACTTTCTGGCTATACTAACGTGTAAATATTTGGCATGTATAGACTATAGGGTCTACCATACAGTATTATTTGCAAAAGCAAGGAAGGTTGATGTAGCTAGATAAATGACTCGTTTCAAGTTGACTACTAAATTTTTATTACAAAGTGGATGCCTACTAATAGCGCATCTCAGGGAATCACAGTGAGATTGACAGGCCTGGAGAAATGCAAAACGGCAAGATAAAATTCAGACATTGGCATAGAGAGAAACTAATAGAAAAACATGCACCATCAATCACTCACCAAGGTCAGTAGCTGGACAATAGCTGAGCTGCCGTAGATGGTTACCAAGTAATGAACAGAAGGAAAATCACTACAAAATAACCATGAGAGCACCAAACTATCTGCAAACATGAAGGCCCTTTCTTGGATTAGACAGGACGAGTACGCCACGATGATCCAAAGAACAAAAATATGGATTTAAATTTATAGAGCAATGCTAGGAAGATATTGTCTTGAAGAAAGCAACAAACCTGCAAAAATATCCTCCAAATTTTGCATGAAAATCCATCGAATATATCCTTGATCACATATTTGTCTCTGTCGAGGTACTCTACAGGAAGGTTCTCCAAAAAACAGAGTAAAGTTGTTTTTCCTTTTTGAGAGTTTGATAGCAAACCTGCAATGCATCAAAAAGGGATTAGAATTGATAAGAAAATAAATCTCTGCTATTTTATAGTCGAAGAACATTCTTCAATCGATAAAAATACAAAAACATTGAATTTTGACGGTGTAAGGAACCTGCAGTGATATATTGAGCCATAAACTACTTTGAAATTATATATTGAACCATAAACCTGAAGCTCTACTTTGATGCCAATAAATTTATAACTGGGAAAGTAGGAAAATGAAATCATATACTCTAAAACATATTGCAGAAACAGAAGCGTGAAGCACACTTCCTTGAAATTTGAACACAAGTGAACATTCATTTAGAATATGTAGCTAACATAAACTTAAGCAAGACTATTCAAATGGTCATGGTAGATGGTGGATTTATCATAATTGATATTTGGCTGGAAGTGGATAAGTTCTCTAGTTATTCTGAAGCTCATTTTCAGTAGTCAGATAAATCGACCTGATTTCCCAGCTTAGACATTTCAGACATGTCTCACAATATGATGTGACCATGGGTTCAATCCCATATTCAATTATGTACGAAGAGAGGCCCCATTTGGGTACAATCTTGGAAAGCTATTTGGAAAAGAGAGGCCCCATTTGGCACATACTGATACATTTAGATCCAACCCCATGTGTAGTGGGCGCAGCAGTGGTTGCAAACAAAGAGCCTTACCTGAATGTGAAACGATGCTTAGCATTCTGCCTCACCAATTGATCTGCGAAGGATCTTCACAAAAGAGAACATATTAGAGAGAGGGAGGATTAGGCAAATGTATATATCAAAGCATCTACAGTAATGTCATCACACTGCCAGTTTTAATTCACGCAAAACAATTGACAATTTAGTCAACAAATAGCTTCAAGTTCTCATGATCATAGTTGATTTCATAATCTAGTCCACCATGTTGATGCTCTGAATATCAATTTAAAAAGTTCATTTGAAAGGGTTATTTTAGACTACATAACTTGAAATGGTGTAGCAATTAAGTACTACAGCAGACCGAATAGTAACAGGCCAATTATAAACAATGCAGTGCAATGCCCTTTTCCTTATGATGGTGTTCCTTAGTGTAACCTACAAACCAAATCGAGCATGAAAACAACCATGTTACCTATTTTTGTGCTACATATACACTGAAACCAAGTAAGATAATGTAACCTGACAAGAAGTACAGTATCGTTGATAACAGAATAGAAATTGAGAACTGGCCATTCCAAACAAAAACAACATTGCTAGTGCTGCAAAAATGGATAATCCAACGTCAAATAGTGATGCCTCCGTCAATCAAATCCCTAGGAATTTTCCTGCAGGTAGCATAACACAAAAACAAATCTCAAAACACTGTACAACTCAGTAGAAATCCAAAAACTGCACTGGACAATGCCAGCAAAAAAGTAACACCCCACCGACAATCATTAGACCATACCGGAAATTTTGCATTTTCAGTGTTAAGATCGTTCATAAATATATCATCTATAGTGCAGTTCTCCAGAAATAGACGAGCTAATCATTCTGTTCAATAAAAAGACCTAAATCAGTACTACCGACTATCCATGCTCGAAGTAAAAACATCAATTCATAGCTAATCCCCAAATACAGATCTTCCCTTCGTGGTATATCTGCATCAATATCCCATCCACAACAAGAATCACTGCCAAGAATGATTATCGCCCGACAATACTATTTTCAACAAGTGTCATGGTGGCAATTCACAGAACAGTCCAACATAAATAAAGAAGCCGCAACCATATCCGGAACATTTACACGATCAGCACGACATACATATATTTAAAAGATCACCAAGGCACACAGCATGACACAGAAGATACTGAAAGTAAAACACGCACACATGTAGTAGAAAGGAAAGAAGAAAACCTTGATGAGTCGAACGATGCAGCTACAGCAGAGATCGTGCAACCTGTGAAATACACAAAAAACAACCGATCAGAGCACAACAACACACAGGCATGCAATGAACACTCACCGGTCACAGAAGCAACAGAACGACCTATTTACCCGAGGCAGCAAGCAGAAGGTTGGTAAGCAGCAGGACCGACGAGAAGAAGAAGCGCCAGCGACAAGAGAAGTAGGCTGAACCGTAGAACAAGCGTCAGCACACATGCATTTCATCAAACATTCTATAGGCAAGCACAAGAGGAGTGGACTAACCTCAATGAGAAGGAGAGACGGACCCAAGGCTCGACGCAAGCGACAACAGGAAACTGTACCAAACTGCCCATGAAGGAAACGAAGGCAAACATGCGAAATTAGCACGATGAATCGAAAGCAGTAGCGAAGAACATGCGAACCAGAGAAGGACGAACCTCAACGAGCGGCAACATCGAGCAGAGGAGGCCCATCGGAACAGAGCATGCGGCTGCCGCATCTCGGCCACCATGCGGCACGGCGAGGCAATATATCCCAGTCCATTTGTCATTTCCCGTCACAGTTTCATTCATCTTCTAGATGACTAACACGATTAGCACATCAAGCAAGAAAATAAAAGGAACGATGAACATCACATGGAAAAAACAAGAACGATGAACATCACCTCAACAGGAGAAGAGGTAGATCGATTGGGCTATTTGTCCTCGGCCGCCAGCGGCGTGGTCGGAGGGCGATGCTTCTCCTCTTCCATCTCGTTCTCCTCGGCGGCCCGGAGATCCTTGTCGACCGCGCGAACAGCGCGGCACAGCTCATCGTGGCGGGTGGCGACGGGGCCGAGGCCGGCGGCGGCCGCCTGGACGAGGCCCTCGGCTCGGTCGCAGGACTCGCTGAAGGCATCAAGGCAGCGGTGGAGGTCCGTGAGCGCCACCGTGCACCCGGGCTCACGGACTGCGGCGGCCGCCGCGTCGACCAGCGCGTCGTAGGCACCAATCCATCTCTCTCTCCAACTGCAGATGGAGGTGAGGCACGCACGATGCATCGGTCAGCCAGGCCCCACAAGCACATGCATCGGGCAGCTGCAGTCCATCCTCTCTCTCCAAAGTCCAAAGCAGACAAGACGCAACACCGCACACAGTCACAGTAGTAGCAGCCAACGAGCGGGACCAGAGCAGCGGCAGCCCACACGTCATCGCGTTAGTACAAATGCGTGTGCACAATCCGGGTGCACATGCGTCGACCCACCCCTCTGTAGCTGACACAGGAGGCAGTAAACTCCCCACGACGCACGACGCGGGCAGCGCGTGAGGAGCGCCGCGCCAGGAGCAGTTGACCGAGGTAACGAGGAAATATCCTATACACGAGACATATAGTCACCGCAGCTGATGAGCGGGACCGGGGCCAGCACTGGCCCACCCGTCATGAGGACAGCACAAGCGCAGGCGCAAAACGCGAGGAGCAGCGCACAACGCCCGCGACCCGGGCTTCCTCGCATGCATGCGGCGCGGCAGGATAGGCTGACCCTCGCACCCAATAAGCTGGCACCCAGCCAATGAAATTCGGTCCGAGCCCACAGCCACAGGTCATCCGCTGGCCAAGATCTACCGTCCGGTGAAAACGCACAAGTCAAAACGTAGCGACCGAACGGACAAGAACCAAAAAAGACCGGGTTGACTAAAATCGAACGGCCAACGAAGTTTTCCATCGAGGGAGCGCCCTGGGAGTGAGTTGTCCAGCCTCTGTTATGTTTTAAATAAGTTGTTGGACCTGAGTAATTTGTCTATTAATCATCTGCAAAAAGAATCAACCTAAAAGCACTCTCCAGTAAAAAATGGCAGCTATTCTCGTGAGCGCTAAAGTTTCTGTTTTTCACAGCAAGATCACATAAACTTCACCCAAGTCTTCCCAAAGGTTCTACTTGGCACTTTATTGAAACAAAATCTATAAAACATGATTACTACAGTAGCATAATCATGTGGACACACAAAAACAATAAGGGTAAATATTGGGTTGTCTCCCAACAAGCGCTTTTCTTTAATGCCTTTTTAGCTAATCATGATGAAGACAATGATGCTCAGATAAAAGATAGGAATTGAAACATAACGGGAGCATAATGAAGCATATGACTAGCACATTTAAGTCTAACCCACTTCCTATGCATAGGGGTTTTGTGAGCAATCAATTTATGGGAACAATAATCAACTAGCATAGGAAGGTAAAACAAGCATAGCTTCAAAATTTTCAACACATAGGGAGGAAACTTGATATTGTTGCAATTTCTACAAGCATATATTCCTCCCTCATAATAATATTCAGTAGCATCATGAATGAATTCAACAATATAACCAGAACCTAAAGCATTCTTTTCATGATCTACAAGCATAGAAAATTTACTACTCTCCACATAAGCAAATTTCTTCTCATGAATAGTAGTGGGAGCAAACTCAACAAAATAATTATCATGTGAGGCATAATCCAATTGAAAACTAAAATCATGATGACAAGTTTCATGGTTATCATTATTCTTTATAGCATACAAGTCATCACAATAATCATCATAGATAGCAACTTTGTTCCCATAATCAATTGAAACCTCTTTCGAAATAGTGGAATCATCACTAAATAAAGTTGACATTCTTCCAAATCCACTTTCATGTTCATCACAATAAGATTCAACATCCTCCAAAATAGTGGGATAACTACTTCCTAAAGTTGACATTCTTCCAAACCCACTTTCATCAATATAATCATCATAAATAGGAGTCATGCTTTCATCATAACAACTTTGCTTATCAAAACTTGGGGGACAAAAAATATCATATTCATCAAACATAGCTTCCCCAAGCTTGTGGCTTTGCATATCATTAGCATCATGGATATTCAAGGAATTCATACTAACAACATTGCAATCATGCTCATCATTCAAAGATTTAGTACCAAACATTTTATAGACTTCTTCTTCTAGCACTTGAGCACAATTTTCCTTTCCATCAAACTCACGAGAGATATTAAAAAGACGAAGCGTATGAGACAAACTCAATTCCATTTTTTTGTAGTTTTTTTTATAGACTAAACTAGTGATAAAACAAGAAACTAAAAGACTCGATTGCAAGATCTAAAGATATACCTTCAAGCGCTAACCTCCCCGGCAACGGCGCCAGAAAAGAGCTTGATGTCTACTACACAACCTTCTTCTTGTAGACGTTGTTGGGCCTGCAAGTGCACAGGTTTGTAGGACAGTAGCAAATTTCCCTCAAGTGGATGACCTAAGGTTTATCAATCTGTAGGAGACGTAGGATGAAGATGGACTCTCTCAAACAACCCTGCAACCAAATAACAAAGAGTCTCTTGTGTCCCCAACACACCCAATACAATGGTAAATTGTATAGGTGCACTAGTTCGGCGAAGAGATGGTAATACAAGTGCAAAATAGATAGTAGAAATAGGTATTTGTAATCTGAAATAATAAAAACAGCAAGGTAACGAGCGATAAAAGTGAGCATAAATGGTATTGCAATGATAGGAAACAAGGCCTAGGGTTCATACTTTCACTAGTGCAAGTTCTCTCAACAATAATAACATAGATAGATCATATAACAATCCCTCAACATGCAACAAAGAGTCACTCCAAAGACACTAATAGCGGAGAACGAACGAAGAGATTATGGTAGGATACGAAACCACCTCAAAGTTATTCTTTCGGATCAATCTATTCAAGAGTTCGTACTAAAATAACACCTTAAGACACAAATCAACCAAAACCCTAATGTCACCTAGATACTCCATTGTCACCTCAAGTATCCGTGGGCATGATTATACGATATGCATCACACAATCTCAGATTCATCTATTCAACCAACACAAAGTACTTCCAAGAGTGCCCAAAAGTTTCTACTGGAGAGTCAAGAACGTGTGCCAACTCCTATGCATAGGTTCATGGGCGGAACCCGCAAGTTGGTCACCAAAATATACATCAAGAGGCACATGATATCCCATTGTCACCACAGATAAGCACGGCAAGACATACATCAAGTGTTCTCATAAAAGACTCAATCCGATAAGATAACTTCAAAGGGGAAACTCAATTCATCACAAGAGAGTAGAGGGGGAGAAACATCATAAGATCCAACTACAATAGCAAAGCTCGGGATACATCAAGATCACGCCATAGAGGGAACACGAGAGAGAACACGAGAGAGAGAGAGATCAAACACATAGCTACTGGCACATACCCTCAGCCCCGAGGGTGAACTACTCCCTCCTCACCATGGAGAGCGTCGGGATAATGAAGATGGCCACCGGTGATGGATCCCCCCTCCGGCAGGGTGCCGGGAAGGGCTCCCGAGAGGTTTTTGGTGGCTACAGAGGCTTGTGGCGGTGGAACTCCCGATCTATCTTCTCTGTGGATGTTTTTAGGGTACATGGGACTATATATGCGAAAGAAGTCGGTCGGGAGGTGCTCGAGGGGCCCACGAGACAGGGGGGCGCACCCTACAGGGGGGGCGTGCCCTCCTATCTCGTGGAGTCCTCGAGTATCTTCTGACTTGAACTCCACGTCTCCAGGATGATATTCTTGCAAAAAATCACGTTGCCGAAGGTTTCATTCCGTTTGGACTCCGTTTGATATTCCTTTTCTTCGAAATACTGAAACAGGCAATAAAACAGCAATATGGGCTGGGCCTCTGGTTAATAGGTTAGTCCCAAAAGTAATATAAAAGTGTATAATAAAGCCCATAATCATTCAAAACACATAGTAATATAGCATGGAACAATCAAAAATTATAGATACGTTGGAGACGTATCAACGCGTCAAATTCCTCCTTAATGCCTGCTTGAACCATAAAATCTTCTGATTGCCATTCAGAAGGCCGCACTTGAGCTTGGTTCATCGTCTGGCTCATGTATCGCGAGCCTTGGTCCTTGCTTCCTTGAGGAACCACCTTGGTATATTTTCCTATGCATTTTTCTTTCTTTGAAATATTTCTGAAATTTTTAGTGGCTCAAAATAACAGTGAACCAAACTCAACAAGATTGATAGCAACTACTCCCACAAGTGCCTAGAGGCTATATCATGCATTAGAACTACATTTGAGCATATAAATTTGACATGCAAGCTCAAGAACAGGGTCACCTTAGCAGCAAAAATTTGCAACAAATAAAGCACTAGAACAAAAACTAATTGGACAATTGGAGGAGTCACATACCGAAGAACAATCCCCCAAAACAATTTCGTGAATGAAGCTTTGAGCAAGGAGATCAAAAATCATAGCAAAACGAGCTAGAACACGAGTTTGAGCTGTGTGGTGATTTTTTCTGGAGGACGACGAAGTGTGTGGGTGCAGGAATAAGTGGAGGGGCCCACGTGGGGCCCACGAGGTAGAGGGCGCACCTAGGGGGGAGGGCACTGAGGGAATCCTGGATTAGGGGGTATTCGGACAGCCGGACTATATGCTTTGGCCGGACTGTTGGACTATGAAGATACAAGATTGAAGACTTCGTCCCGTGTACGGATGGGACTCTCCTTTGCGTGGAAGGCAAGCTTGGCATTTCAGATATGTAGATCTCCTTCTCTGTAACCGACTCTGTGTAACCCTAGCCCCCTTCGGTGTCTATATAAACTAGAGGGTTTAGTCCGTAGGACAACAACAATCATAATCATAGGCTAGCTTTTAGGGTTTAGCCTCTACGATCTCGTGGTAGATCAACTCTTGTAATACTTATATCATCAAGATCAATCAAGCAGGAAGTAGGGTATTACCTCCATCGAGAGGGCCCGAACCTGGGTAAACATCGTGTCCCCAGCCTCCTGTTACCATTAGCCTTAGACGCACAGTTCGGGACCCCCTACCCGAGATCCGCCGGTTTTGACATCGACATTGGTGCTTTCATTGAGAGTTCCTCTGTGTCGTCGCGACATGGCTTTATAGCTCCTTCGATCATCAGCAACGATGCGGTCCAGGGTGAGATCTTTCTCCCCGGATAGATCTTCGTATTCGGCGGCTTCGCACAGCGGGCCAACTCGCTTGGCCATCTGGAGCAGATCGACAGCTACGCCCCTGGCCATCAGGTCAGGTTCGGAAACTTGAACTGCACAGCCGACATCCGCGGAGACTTGATCTTCGACGGGTTCAAGCCTGAGTCAGGAGCGCCGAACACTCACGACGTGCATGACCTAGATCTTCCATCGGATGGTGTTCAGGAGATCGCACCTGTGGCTGCCCCGACCCTTAATCCGGAGCAGATCGCGCCATCCGAGGACGGGTGGATGGAGCCCGCCACGGAGGCCGCACACTCATCAGCGTTGGAGCCGAACACAGACTCTGTCTCTAAGGAAATCTGTGTCACCAGACCCCCAGACTTGTCTCTGGTCTTAGGTTCCGGACCGCGTGCATCCATGTCCATCAAATCTGATTGGGCACCGATCATGGAGTTCACCGCCGCGGATATCTTTCAGAACTCACCCTTCGATGACGTGCTAAATTCATTAAGGTCTCTCTCTTTATCAGGAGACTCTTGGCCGAACTATGTCCGGCTCGAGTGGGAAGCGGATGACAAAGAAATTCGTCGCCCACAAACTACCCACTTAATAGCCACTGTCGATGACTTAACCGACGTGCTCGACTTCGACTCTGAAGACATTGATGGTATGGACGACGATGCAGGAGAAGAACAGGAACCACCGCCCACAGGGCGCTGGAGAGCCACCTCATCATATGATATATATATGGTGGACACCCCCAAAGAAAACAATAACGATGAGACAACAGAAGATAATCCCTTAGGGAAGCAATCAAAGCATGTGCGTCATCGGCGCCGCTCTAAGCCCCGCCATAGTAATACCGGCACAGGAGACGATAGCAATCCAGATGGTGCCGAATACAAAAACAATCCCGCCCAGCCTGACCTCGAGAAGGCCGAACAGAAGGATGGGCAAGCTAGACCAGATGAACAGGCAACGGACAGAGACTTGGAGGATGACAATTACATGCCTCTCTCCGAAGACGAGGTGAGCCTCGGGGATGATGAATTTGTCATGCCTGAGGACTCCGTCGAGCAGGATTGCTTCAAGCGCCAGCTTATAGCCACTGCAAGAATCCTGAAGAAGAAGCAGCAGCAGCTCCAAGCTGATCAAGATCTGCTAACAGACAGATGGAGTGAGGTCCTGGAAGCTGAGGAATACGGACTCGAGCACCCGACCAAAGGTTACACAAAGCACAAGTCGCTACCTCAACTCGAGGAAGAGGCACTAGAGCCTACACTACCAGCGCAGGACGAGGTTGACCGGCCACCTCGTGGCCAAGATAAAGAGGCGTGTCATCCCGAACACCAGCCCGCACCCCGCCGACAATACACTATGGCCTGGGGCTACATGAAAGGCCTGCGAGACGTCCTGGAAAATAAAGCAGGACAGCCTAGATCGACCTACGGATCACGGGGGCACGCCACAACGCGTGAAGACGATCGTCACGCCAGATACACTAAAAATAAATCCGGCTGGGCCGAATACAACAGACCAGACTCATTTGAACTGCGTCATGATATAGCCCGGCATAGAGGCGCCGCACACCCCCTATGCTTCACTGATGAAGTAATGGATCATGAATCCCCAGAAGGGTTTAAACCCATAAACATCGAATCCTACGATGGCACAACAGACCCCGAGGTATGGATTGAAGATTTCCTTCTCCACATTCACATGGCCCGTGGCGATGACCTACATGCCATCAAGTATATCCCCCTCAAGCTCAAACGACCGGCTCAACATTGGCTGAACAGGCTGCCGGTGAACGCCATTCGCAGTTGGGAGAACCTGGAGGATGCGTTCCTTGACAACTTCCAAGGCACTTACATGCGACCACCGGACGCTGATGACTTAAGTCACATAACCTAACAGCCTGGAGAGTCAGCCAGGAAATTCTGGACTCGGTTCCTAACTAAAAAGAACCAAATCATCGACTGTCCGGATGCAGAAGCCCTAGCGGCCTTTAAGCATAATATGCGGGATGAGTGGCTCGCCCGACACCTCGGCCAAGAGAAGTCGAAGTCCATGGCAGCCCTCACGACACTCATGACATGCTTTTGTGCGGGCGAGGACAGCTAGCTGGCTCGCAGTAGCACCACGCCAAGAAATTCTGGCACTTCAGATATCCGCGACAGCAACGGCAAGCCATAGCGCAACAGACATAAGCGTCGGAACAATGGCGACAACACGGAAGACACAGCAGTCAATGCCAGATTCAGCGGCTCCAAGTACGGTCAGCGGAAAAAGCCATTTAAAAGAAACAATCCGGGATCGTCCAGTTTGGACCGCATACTCGACCGCTCGTGTCAAATTCACGACACCCCTGATAAACCAGCCAACCACACTAACAGAGAATGCTGGGTGTTTAAACATGCCGGCAAGTTGAATGCCAAAAACAAGGATAAGGGGCTGCATAGCGAGGACGACGAGGAGCCCCGGCGGCCGAACACAGGGGGACAGAAGAAATTTCCTCCCCAAGTGAAAACAGTAAACATGATCTATGCCACCCACATTCCCAAGCGGGAACGGAAGCATGCACTAAGGGACGTCTATGCAATGGAGTCAGTCGCCCCAAAGTTCAACCCATGGTCATCCTGCCCAATCACCTTCGATCACAGGGACCATCCTACCAGTATCTGTCATGGCAGTTTAGCCGCATTGGTCCTCGACCCAATCATTGACGGATTCCACCTCACGCGAGTCCTCATGGACGGTGGCAGCAGCCTGAACCTGCTTTATCAGGACACAATGCGCAAAATGGGCATTGATCCCTCAAGGATCAAACCCATAAAAACCACCTTTAAAGGTGTAATCCCAGGTGTAGAGGCCTATAGTACAGGCCCAGTAACACTGGAAGTGGTCTTCGGATCTCCGGACAACTTCCGAAGCGGGGAGTTAATCTTCGATATCGTCCCCTTCCATAGTGGCTATCATGCACTACTTGGACGAACCGCATTTGCTCGATTCAATGCGGTACCACACTATGCATACCTCAAGCTCAAGATGCCAGGACCTCGCGGGGTTATAAAAGTTAATGGAAACACAGACCGCTCTCTCCATACGGAGGAGCATACTATGACCCTCGCAGCAGAAGTACAAAGCAGCCTTTTTTGACAGACCGCCAACTCGGTGATAAAAACCCCGGACACCGTTAAGCGAGTCCAGAGTACTCTGCAACAAGACCGTCCGGCACGCCAAGAGCTCGACTAGCAATTCGGCCTCCGTCCTAGTCCCAGTAAAGCGGGGAAATTTTTGCCGCGCATAAACAATTATGCACTCAAAATACCATGGGCATAGGCAGAGGCACGACGGCAAGGCGGTCCATAGTGCGGCTCAATCGTCATGAGACCCGCGTACCTTTATCATCTTCTTTCTTTTTAGGACCCTACTTTCGGGAAGCTCCCTGAGAGAACCTGATCATCAGACTCATCACGGGAAGGAAAAACCAAGGAGGCAAGAGGCTTTGCGTACAAGGGAATACCCAGGTGGTCTCTGTTAACAACGTTATACATGTTTTACATACCCACACGCAGCTCGCCCTTGGATAGGACATGTCAAATAGTCTTATTTTTGCTTATCGCATTACTTGTATGCATACGCTTTGACGTATCATTTAAATAACAATGGGAAACAATATACAACATCAGCTTATTATTATTCTCTTTATATTTTCCCTTGACTGCTTATTTAATACAAATTGCACCTGTACACTTTGGTACGTTCAGTTTGCCAGGGGCTTCATTATGCCCCATAACACGGCAAGAAAAGACCGAACACCTTCGATAGTGCGGCACCCCGAACTTATAGTATTATATGCATCAGCTCTGAATCATGTCTTAGGTCAATAGTTGGGTTTGCCCGGCTCCCTTGTTTGGGTGCCTTACGTTCTGTTATATCGGCTAAGGTAGCGCAGGGAGAACTACTGCGATTGTGTCCCGGTTCTTCTGGACAAGCACCTCAGTAGAGAAAGCCGAAAATTGACTGTCATGATGCGGCGAGAGATGGTCGCTCTTCGAGAGGTCTTAAATCCTTAAAGATTTTTTTTTGCTTTAGGCGAGGAATCGGCCTTGTCCGATTTAGGCGTGTATAGCGCCCCAAGTTCGGCCTTCCGAATACTAGGGGCTTCGCCGAAATTTAAAATTGTAGACTTCTATGGCTAAGTAAGAGTGATAAAGCCGCATAGTCCGATTGCCTTGTTCGTTGCGCTAAACACCTCCTTAAAGGACCAAAAATTTGGATAAAGAGTGTTTGGGATTACCACGAACACCCCAGTACTAGTTACACGGGGGCGGAAGCCGACGACTGGCCAACTTTCAGAATTTTATAAGCGGCCGCACAGAAGGTAATATTTTAAATTAAAAAGCGTTATATAGCGCACACGAACTCGTTTTCATATTTCAGGATGACATGATTACATTCATTCAAAAATTACATCCTTGTCACATTCATCGGCCACAAGGCGGGTGCCTTTCATAACACCGTCATAATACTTCTCGGGGTGGCGATGCGCCTTGCCCTCCGGCGGTCCCTCCATCACCAGCTTCTCTGCATCCATTTTGGCCCAGTGCACTTTCGCGCGGGCGAAGGCTCGGCGGGCACCCTCAATACAGACGGACCACTTAATAACTTCAAGCCGCGGACAGGCATTTACCATCCGCTTTATAAGGCTGAAGTAGCTGTCGGGCAGGGGCTCACCCGGCCGCAGCCGGACTATGAAGTCCTTCATGGCCAATTCGGCCGCCTTGTGGAGTTCGACCAATTGCTTCAGTTGGTCACTCAAGGGCAAAGGGTGTTCGGCCTCAGCATACTGGGACCAGAACAACTTCTCCGTAGAGATCCCCTCTTCGGCACGGTAGAACTCTGTGGCATCCGATATGCTGCATGGCAGATCAGCGAATGCCCCTGGAGAGCTCCGAATTCGGGTAAGTAATAGAAATGTCTCCTTCACATGTTTGCTTTACATAATGAATGCCTTACCCGCCGCTATCTTCTTGGCCGCCTGAACCTCCTCGAGGGCCTTTTGGGCTTCGGCCTTGGCGTCTCGCACGCTCTGGAGGGCCTTCGCAAGCTCGGACTCTTGCGTCTTGAAGTCATGCTCCAAGGACTCAATTTTTTTCCAAAGTCCTGGAGCTCTTATGTACCTCGTTCACCCGAGCATCCTGTTTCTCACACTCGGTGCGCTCCTTGGCCGCTTTGTCTTCGGCCTCAGACAGTGCTTTCTTTAGGGACACCACTTCGATCGTGGCCCCTATTAAAAATTCATGATGCTTTTGTTAGCATCACTAATTTTTTACTTTATATGACACACGAACAGGGTATCACTTACCTTTGTTCCCCTTGATTTGCCTCTTCACGAGGCCGAGCTCTTCTTCGGCCCGCCCCAGGTCCCGCTTAAGTCCGGCGACCTCTGCAGTGCGGGCGGCAGCGGCCAGCAGCAACGCCTGCTTATTCACATAGACATTTTCTGTTAGACTCCTGCGGATAAAAATTGACCCTCCATTTGGCTTTTCTTTCCGAACACCAAATAGAGTATCAGGGACGCTGTCTATCAAGGGTTAGTTTCTTATACTTCTGTTACTTACCTCAAAGCCTGTTAGGAGGCTGGCGCAGGCTTCGGTCAATCCGCTTTTGGTGGACCGAACCTTCTCAATCACCGTACTCATAAGAGTATGGTGCTCTTCATTGATGGAAGCACCGCGAAGCACTTCCAGCAAATTCTCCGATGCCTCCCGCTGGACAGAGGTCATCGGCACAGAAAGCTCGCCCTCCTTAGCAAGGGGCTACCCACTTGAATCTGGAACCATTGGAGGTTCCGCTGCAGTATCCGGCTGGGAGCCAGACTTGTTGCGGCTCCCGTCAGCATAATCCATGGGGACCTTTCCCCCCATGTGCCCGGTGTCTGGGGTCTCGCCTTGGGGCATCTCCAAAACCGTCGCCCCCTATTCTAGTATCCTCTGTGACAACACCTCAGTGTCATCCACGGGCCATGGGGAGGTGGCCGTCGGGAGTGAATAGCTATTCATCTCCGATTCACTCAAGGACCCATCCGAAGAGGATACCCCAAGGTGGGACTTGGCCGGACTGCATATGTGAGCTCGGCGTTATAACACACAATGAAGCTAAGACGCATTAAACGTACTATGGAGTACGGATACTTACAATTTCGCCAGGGGCTTGGCCCTGGGCAACCACTCCTCGTCACTGTAGGCGGCCATGGTGGAGTAGTCCGGAAGGGATGTCTTTCCCTTCTTAGGCATCCTAGCCTCCCCCTGTGGGGTGGCATTTCTCTTCTTCTCCTCCCTGGTGCGGGGAGGGGGGATTTCTTCTTCTTCCTCCCCGTCTTCATGGGAGGAATCTGCCTCGGCGTCCTCAGACGACAAGTCTATTAAGGCCCTGCACCAAAATCCTTTCCTGGTCCCCGTGGCCGCCTTCTTGGCCTTCTTCTCCGGCACCTTGTAAGGTGCCGGAACCAGCATCTCTGTCAGGAGCACAGTTGCTGGATCTTCAGGTAGCGGAGCAGGACAGTCGATCCGCTTCGCCGTCGCCACATAGTCCTGTTTGGTCAGCGTGGTGGCTTAAAACCCTCCCACAAATGTACTGGGAAAGGCACATCTTGTGATATTTATAAATCTTACCGGATTGGCGGGCGCTTTGCGCTGAGTCCGCGGTCCTCGGAAGTGGGAGGAGGCACTTCGGCGGCTTTAAACATCACCTTCCAGACGTCTTTATGCATCGTGTCGAAGAGCTCTCGCAGCATCTGGTGTTCGGCCGGAACGAACTCCCACATATTGAACGCCCGTCTTCGACACGGTAGGATCCGGCGGAAGAGCATGAACTAGACCACGTTGACAAGCTTGATCTTCTTGTCTATCATATTGTTGATGCAGTTCTGGAGTCCAGTCATCTCCGTAGGTACGCCCTAGGCCAAACCCTTCTTTTCCCAGGAGGTGAGCCGCATGGGGATGCTAGATCGAAATTCGGGGGCCGCCGCCCAGTTGGCGTCACGTGGCTCGGTGATGTAGAACCACCCCGATTGCCACCCCTTCACAGTCTCCACGAAGGAGCCTTCCAGCCAGGTAACATTGGGCATCTTGCCCACCATGGTGCCTCCGCACTCCGCTTGCTGGCCGCTCACTATCTTCGGTTTCACGTTGAAGATCTTTAGCCACGGGCCAAAGTGGGGCTTGATGCGGAGGAAGGCCTCGCACATGACGATAAACGCCGAGATGTTGAGGACGAAATTTGGGGCCAGATCATGAAAATCTAACCCATAGTAAAACATGAGCCCGCAGCCAAATGGGTGAAGTGGAAAACCCAGTCCACGGACGAAATGATAGAGGAATACTACTCTTTCCCGAGGTTTTGGAGTGGGGATGATCTGCCCCTCCGCCGGAAGCCTGTGCGCGATGTTTGTGGCCAGGTATCCGGCCTCCCGAAGCTTCGTAATGTCCTCCTCCGTAACGGAGGAGGACATCCACTTGCCTCCCACTCCGGACATGTCGTGAATGGCTTTACGGAGAAGGTGAGACCTTGGGCGCTGGAGCTCGAGGGTGCGAGAATGGATGAGTAAAGGAGGAAGAAGGCATGGGTGAAACGGGGAATCCCTATCTCTTTATAAAGGCGGTAGAAATTATGAGCCTCCCCACTTGCCTGTTAAAGTCGCTTATTTTCCAAGCGACACGATTGATGGCTCGGTTGGGTTACCTATACCCATATGGATGAGAATCCCGCAATAAGGGGACACGATCTCTGCTTCGACAAGACGTGCCAAGGAAAACCACTTCACAATATGTGCGATAGCTGGTTGTGAAAAATGGTTCGAATAATGACCGGTCTGTAGCATGATGTCACGCTATGAAAAGTTGTCAGCAAATTAGATTTGTGGAATATTATGCTCTCTACGGTGGTATGTGGAATTTATTTTGCAGAGCCAGACATGATTCAAGTGTTCGAAATTTATTTTGGAGTATTCGGAGATGGAACCCGCCTTGCAATGCTGAAGACAATCTGTGCGGCGAACTCATCGTCATTGAAGCCTGGTTCAGGGGCTACTGAGGGAGTCCTGGATTAGGGGGTATTCGGACAGCCGGACTATATGCTTTGGCCGGACTGTTGGACTATGAAGATACAAGATTGAAGACTTCGTCCCGTGTCCGGATGGGACTCTCCTTTGCGTGGAAGGGAAGCTTGGCGATTCAGATATGTAGATCTCCTTCTCTGTAACTGACTCTGTGTAACCCTAGCCCCCTCCGGTGTCTATATAAACCGGAGGGTTTAGTCCATAGGACAACAACAATCATAATCATAGGCTAGCTTTTAGGGTTTAGCCTCTACAAACTCGTGGTAGATCAACTCTTGTAATACTTATATCATCAAGATCAATCAAGCAGGAATTAGGGTATTACCTCCATCGAGAGGGCCCGAACCTGGGTAAACATTGTGTCCCCATCCTCCTGTTACCATTAGCCTTAGACGCACAGTTCGGGACCCCCTACCCAAGATCCGCCGGTTGACACTAACAGGCGCGCCCTGGACCCTCGTGGCCAGGTGGTGTGGGCCCTTGATGTGTTCTTAGTGCCAAATATTCTTAAATATTCTACAAAAAAACATATTTCATTTTCGGGACATTTGGAGAACTTTTATTTTCGGGGTATTTTTATTGCAAGAATAATTCAGAAAATAGACAGAAAATACTATTTTTGCTTTATTTAATCTAAATAACATAAAGTAAAAGGAGGGTACGGAGATTTGTGTTTTATAACTTCATCCATCTCATGCTCATCAAAAGGAATCCACTAACAAGGTTGATCATGTCTTGTTAACAAACTCATTCGGAATGGCATGAAATCGGAGAATCTTCGAATAGCACTAAGTTACCTCAATGGGGATATGCATGTCCCCAACAATAAGAATATCATATTTCTTCTTGACAGTAGGAAGAGGAAATTCAAAACCTCCAATAGTAATTGTTGAAAATTTTCCAATACAATTGATACTGTGACTTGAGGTTGTTTCCTCGGAAAGTGTATCGTATGCTCATTACCATTAACATGAAAAGTGACATTGCCTTTGTTGCAATCAATAACAGCCCCTGCAGTATTCAAAAAGGGTCTACCAAGGATAATTGACATACTATCGTCCTCGAGAATATCAAGAATAACAAAGTCCGTTAAAATAGTAACATTTGCAACCACAACAGGCACATCCTCACAAATACCGACAGGTATAGCAGTTGATTTATCGGCCATTTGTAAAGATATTTCAGTAGGTGTAGACTTATTCAAATCAAGTCTACGATATAAACAGAGAGGCATAACACTAACACCGGCTCCAAGATCACATAAAGCAGTTTTGACATAGTTTCTTTTAATGGAGCATGGTATAGTTGGTACTCCTGGATCTCCTAGTTTCTTTGGAATTCCACCCTTAAAAGCATAATTAGCAAGCATGGTGGAAATTTCAGCTTCCGGTATCTTTCTTTTATTTGTAACAATATCTTTCATGTACTTAGCATAAGGATTCATTTTAAGCACATCAGTCAAACGCATATGCAAAAAGATAGGTCTAATCATTTCAGCAAAGCTTTCAAAATCCTCATCATCCTTTTTCTTGGATGGTTTAGGAGGAAAAGGCATGGGTTTCTAAACCCATGGTTCTCTTTCTTTGTCGTGCTTCCTAGCAACGAAGTCTCTCTTATCATAACATTGATTCTTTGATTGTGGGTTATCAAGATCAACAACAGGTTCAACCTCTACATCATTATTATTGCTAGGTTGAGTATCAACATGAACATGATCATTAACATCATCACTGGGTTCATGTTCATTACCAGATTGTGTTTTAGCATCAGAAATAGAAATATCATTGGGATTCTCAGGTGTGTCAACAACAGGTTCACTAGAAGCATGCAAAGTCCTATCATTTTTCTTCTTCTTCTTTTTAGAAGGACTGGGTGCATCAACATTATTTCTCTGAGGATCTTGCTCAATTCTCTTAGGATGTCCCTTAGGATATAAAGATTCCTGAGTCATTCTACCACCTCTAGTCACAACTCTAACAACATTATCATTTTTCTTATTATTTAATTCATTGAGCAAATCATTTTGTGCATTAAGCACTTGTTCTGCTTGAGTGCTAACTGTGGAAGCATGTTTACTAATAAGTTTAAGTTCACCTTTAACTCTAGACATATAATCACTCAAGTGTTCAATCATACAAGCATTGTGTTTCAATTGTCTACCAACATAAGCATTGAAGTTTTCTTGTTTAACAATAAAATTATCAAACTCATCCAAGCATTGACTAGCAGACTTATAATGAGGAATATCTCCTTCATCAAATCTATAGAGAGAATTTACCTTTACTACCTGTGTCGGGTTATCAAGACCATGTATTTCTTCAGTAGGCGGTAAATTCTTAACATCTTCAGCTTTAATACCCTTTTCTTTCATAGATTTCTTTGCCTCTTGCATATCTTCAGGACTGAGAAATAGAATACCCCTTTTCTTTGGAGTTGGATTAGGAGTTGGTTCAGGAAGTGTCCAATTGTTTTCATTAGTCAACATATTATTCAATAACAATTCAGCTTCATCAACAGTTCTTTCCCTAAAAACACAACCAGCACAACTATCCAGGTGGTCTCTGGAAGCATCGGTTAGTCCATTATAAAAGATATCAAGTATTCCATTTTTCTTGAGAGGATGATCAGGCAAGGCATTAAGTAATTGGAGAAGCCTCCCCCAAGCTTGTGGGAGACTCTCTTCTTCAATTTGCACAAAATTATATATTTCCCTTAAAGCAGCTTGTTTCTTATGAGCGGGGACATATTTAGCAGAAAAGTAATAAATCATATCCTGGGGACTATGCACACAACCAGGATCAAGAGAATTAAACCATATTTTAGCATCACCGTTTAATTAGAATGGAAATAACTTAAGGATGTAGTAGTAACGAATTGTTTCCTCATGAGTGAATAGGGTGGCTATATCATTCAATTTAGTAAGATGTGCCACAACAGTTTCAGATTCATAGCCATAAAAAGGATCAGATTCAACCAAAGTAATTATCTCAGGATCCACAGAGAAATCATAATCTTTATCAGAAATACAGATAGGTGAAGTAGCAAAAGCAGGGTCATATTTCATTCTAGCATTCAGAGATTTTTCTTTCAACTTAGCTAATAATTTCTTAAGATCATATCTATCATTGAAGCAAGAAAATCTCTAGCAGTTTCTTCATCCATAACATAACCCTCAGGCACAACAGGAAATTCATATCTAGGGGGAGAATCTTCATCATCGCTTTCATCAGTATTATCAGTTTCAATAATTTCATTCTCTCTAGCCCTAGCAAGTTGTTCATCAAGAAATTCACCTAATGGCATAGTATTATCAAGCATAGAAGTAGTTTCATCATAAGCATCACGCATAGCAGAAGTGGCATCATCAATAACATGCGACATATCAGAATTGACAGCGGGAGTAGGTGTCTCAAGTTTACTCAAAACTGAAGGTGAATCAAGTGCAGAGCTAGATGGTAGTTCCTTACCTCCCCTCGTAGTTGAGGGATAAATCTTGGTTTTATCATCTTTCAAGTTCCTCATAGTGACCAACAGATATAAATCCCAATCGACCAATGTTCAGGAAATCGGTAATCGGTAACTGCTCGATCAGCTAGGGAGTAGGGATTAATCCTGAATCGGCTAATTAATCGGTCGAGCGTTAATCGGTCAACTTTTTTTATAAATCTCAAAATCCCAGTGTTGAGACCAGATTTTGGCAACGCAAAAATGTAATTTAATTGGCCTCGAATGACTACTTGTCCAATATGAAAAAAAATAACATGGAAGTTACTCGTATCGGCAAGGCGAATAACTTCTATGTTTCATTTATTTTGATCCGAGGTCATATGTGACACATGAGTTCGGAAAAAACCAAACTATTATATGAGTGTACGTGTGTATGACAACAATGCTCTAAAATATGACATATTCAACAAGTATGGAGGGGAAGGTGGTGAGGAGAGGCGGGAGAGGAAGGGTCGTCGTCGGTCGGCGGTGGGGAAATGGCGGGTGGAGGTGGTGACGAGAGGTGACAGAGCCATGGGTGAGGAGGGGGCGGGGTAGATGCGGGAGGAGGGGGAGCCGACTAGGAAAGGAGGGGGAGCCGGTGAGGAGAGGGAGGCCAGCTCCGTTGGCCGGCGGCAGGGGACGGCGGCGACGCGGGGTGGGTAGTGCAGGCGGCAGCGCGGGGTGGGTAGTGCTGCCAAACCTAACCCACACGACCACAGGTGAGAATTGAGGAGAGAGGCGAGGGAGGCTAAAATTTTGCAGTATGCCCCCTATGAGTCTGGCGATTAATTGGTGTGCGGAAGATTAATAGGTTGTCAAACGATTAATCAGTCGATTAATCCCTAGGCCAAATAACATTAGTGAATACATGTAATTTACAAGGTGGATGGTCGAGTAGCGATTAATCGGCTACTCGGGCGATTTTTTGAACAGTGCAAGTGACTCAAAGAATAGAGCTATGCTCCCCAGCAACGGCACCAGAAAATAGTCTTGATAACCCACAAGTATAGGGGATCGCACCAGTTTTCGAGGGTAGAGTATTCAACCCAAATTTATTGATTCGACATAAGGGGAGCCAAAGAATATTCTCAAGTATTAGCAGTTGAGTTGTCAATTCAACCACACCTGGGAAACTTAATATCTGCAACAAAGTATTTAGTAGCAAAGTAATATGGAAGTAATGGTAACAGTGGCAAAAGTAACAGTAGAAGTTTTGTAGTGATTGTAACAGTGACAACGGTAAAGTAACTAAGAAAAGATCAATACGTGAAAAACTCATAGGCATTGATGGAAAATTATGTCGGATGCGATTCCTCATGCAATAGTTATAACATAGGGTGACATAGAACTAGCTCCATTTCATTAATGTAATGTAGGCATGTATTCCGAATATAGTCATACATGCTTATGGAAAAGAACTTGCATGAAATCTTTTGTCCTACCCTCCCGTGGCAGCGGGGTTCTATTGGAAACTAAGGGATATTAAAGCCTCCTTTTAATAGAGTACCAGATCAAAGCATTAACACTTGGTGAATACATGAACTCCTCAAACTACGGTCATCACCGGGAGTGGTCCCGATTATTGTCACTTCGGAGTTGCCGAATCATAACACATGGTAGGTGACTATTGACTAGCAAGATCAGATCAAGAACTCACATATATTCATGAAAACATAATAGGTTCAGATCTGAAATCGTGGCACTCGGGCCCTAGTGACAAGCATTAAGCATAGCAAAGTCATAGCAACATCAATCTTAGAACATAATGGATACTAGGGATCAAACCCTAACAAAACTAACTCGATTACATGGTAAATCTCATCCAATCCATCACGTCTAGCAAGCCTACGATGGAATTACTCACGCACGGTGGTGAGCATCATGAAATTGGTGATGGAGGATGGTTGATGATGACGACGGTGATGGATTCCCCTCTCCAGAGCCCCGAACGGACTCCAGATCAGCCCTCCTGAGAGAGATTAGGGCTTGGTGGCGGCTCCATATCATAAAACGCGATGAATCCTTCTCTCCGATTTTTTTTATCCCCGAACATGAATATATGGAGTTGGAGTTGAGGTCGGTGGAGCCTCAGGGGGCCCACGAGACAGGGGGCGCCCCCCCACCCTCGTGGACAGGGTTTGGGCCCCCTGGTCTTGATTCTTTCGCCAATATTTTTTATTAATTCCAAAAATATTATCCGTGAAGTTTCAGGTCATTCCGAGAACTTTAATTTCTGCACAAAAATAACACCATGGCAATTCTGTTGAAAACAGCGTCAGACTGGGTTAGTTACTTCAAATCATGCAAGCTAGACTTCAAACAAGGAAGTCCCAAGTGAGGGAGTCCGGGATAAGGGGGTATCTGGACAGCCAGACTATATACTTTGGTTGGACTGTTGGACTATGAAGATACAAGATTGAAGACTTCGTCCCGTGTCCGGATGGGACTCTCCCTGGCGTGGAAGGCAATCTTGGCGATTCGGATGTTAGATCTCCTTCTCTGTAACCGACTCTGTGTAACCCTAGCCCCCTCCGGTGTCTATATAAACCGGAGGGTTTTAGTCCGCAGGACAAGAACAACAATCATAATCATAGGCTAGCTTCTAGGGTTTAGCCTCTGCGATCTCGTGGTAGATCAAATCTTGTAATACTCATATCATCAAGATCAATCAAGCAGGAAGTAGGGTATTACCTCCATCGAGAGGGCCTGAACCTAGGTAAACATCGTGTCCCTGGCCTCCTGTTACCATTAGACTTAGACACACAGTTCGGGACCCCCTACCTGAGATCCGCCGGTTTTGACACCGACATTGGTGCTTTCATAGAGAGTTCCTTTGTGTTGTTGCTGCAAGGTTTGATCTCTCCTTCAATCATCAACAACATGGTCCAGGATGAGACTTTTCTCCCCGGACAGATCTTCGTATTCAGCGGCTTTGCACTGCAGGCCAACTCGCTTGGCCATCTGGAGCAGATCGACAGCTATGCCCCTGGCCATCAGGTCAGGTTCGGAAACTTGAACTACACAGCCGACATCCGCAGAGACTTGATCTTCGACAGGTTCGGACCCGCGTCAGGAGCGCCGAATGGACACGATGAGCACGACTTAGATCTGCCATCGGCCAGTATTCCGGATATCGCACCTGCTGCAGCTCCGGACTTCAATCTAGGGCAGATCGTGTCATCCGAGGACGGGTGGATGGACCCCGCCACGGAAGCTGCACACTCATTGGCGTTGGAGCCGAACACAGACTCCAGCTCTAAGGAAATCTGTGTCACCAGACCCGCGGACTTGTCTCCGGCCTCAGGGTCCGAACCGCGCACGCCCGTTGTCGGTGTCAAAACTGGCGGATCTCGGGTAGGGGGTCCCGAACTGTGCGTCTAGGCGGATGGTAACAGGAGACAAGGGACACGATGTTTTTACCCAGGTTCGGGCCCTCTCGATGGAGGTAAAACCCTACTCCTGCTTGATTAATATTGATGATATGGGTAGCACAAGAGTTGATCTACCACGAGATCAGAGAGGCTAAACCCTAGAAGCTAGCCTATGGTATGATTGTTGTTCGTCCTACGGACAAAAACTCTTCGGTTTATATAGACACCGGAGAGGGCTAGGGTTACACAGAGTCGGGCTTCGTGGCCCTCTGTGAGCTGTTCTTGGGCGTCGAGGCCCATTTCGCGCTATGGAAGAGGTTGTTCTGCCTTGTGCCCCGCTCTCAGGATGGGTCAATTTATCAAGTGGGCGGAGACGAACTATGGCGCATCGCCGGGACCGGATATCTATCCGGCACCCCAAAGAAGGTGTCCGAGGACTGGCCTTCGGAATGGTTTTATATGGATGACGTCCCCCTGACGGACCCTGTACGGGCCGGCCTCCCTGAGTTTAATAACGCTCCATTGAAGAAACGCCTGAGCTGGCGCCCACGGAACCCTCAAAGGGAAACTGACAGGGACGTTCTTTACCTGATGAGCCGGATAAGATTGTTGGCTCATTTTGGATTGACCATGATCGAGGTCATGGCCACATGCATTACGCGGGGGGTGCAGCCGCTTCAGTACAGAGGCCACCCCATGTGGGATTTCAACGGGAAGGACGAAGCCACCTGGTGCGGTCGCAAGGGGCCGGATTCGGCTGCCACTCTTACGAAGATCTTATCCGCTTTGTACAAGGGAGAAGAAGAGGAATTCCTCCATGTCAACCCACGGGGTGGATTCTCTATGTACAGTCCTCCAAGCTGGGTGAGCGAACACTTTCACTTGACTACCCGCTTTCAAAATTCCCATAATTGAGTACTTAGTCTAGCAATGTTAACGCAGGAGCTGCGCCAGACTGTGAAGGAGATAGACAGCCCTCCTCCGCAACCTGAGGACCCAGAACGGTTTCTCGATCCGGACTCCCAAGAGGACCCGGACTTATGTGTGGAGTTAATTGATGGGGTGTTTCATCAATTGAGTAAGGATAATACCTTAGTGGCCATTACGGCCGACTATCCCGGACTACTTCCAGCCTCAAAGGTAACCGAGACCGAAGTCCCAGTACTTTCAAGAAGATCCATCCATGCCTGATTTTGAATGCCATAAACCAATAGTGTTTCGTTTTGTAGGGGAAATCCTTGAGGCGGAGGGCCGAGCCCATGGTGGGTAGCCAACAAGGGCCGCTGAAGCCAGGCGGGCTAAAAAGAAGTGCGGACCAGATCGAGATTCCGGCACAACGGTACGGCGTGCAAATTTAACGCCTAGGGTTTATGCCCTCAAGTCATGCTAACGCTCATGCTCTCCTCAGGAAGAAGAGAGCCTGCCGTACTATATCCACCGGCCAGGCTTCAAGGCCGCGTCCGGAAGCGGAGGCAAACACGGGGCGCGCATCGGGCGTTCCTCCGACAGAGGACGCAGACGGGCTATCTGCCACCAAATCAGAGGTGGAGAGTGCCATGAACCACAAGCGTCGCCGGACAGTTCTTCGTGACGCATGTTTTCCCAAGAGGCGTTGGACGCCTTTAATACGGGAGATGCGTACCTCCGTGCCGCTCAAAATGGTCTAGCCAGAGCCACGGAGCAGTATGTGAAAGACATACGGGTGAGTAAATCTAATGGTTATATATGTCAGTAGCCCCCGAGACTTGAAACAGTTAAGATAACTGATTTAAGGATCATATGTTATGCAGGATCTTACCAAAAAGAACACGCAACTGTCCCAGGAGCTGGAAGAGTGCAGGGCCCAACTCGAGGCTGCACTGGTCGCTTCAGATAGTGCCAAGGGGACCCCCTCAGGTAATATATGCTTCGAAAGATAATTCCGTTGTGAAGTGCGGCATGTGTGCAATTCTGACGATAATAGTGCAGATGGGGCCGGAGTAAATCCGGACAAGCAATAACTCCACGCCAACTAAAGGCTGGCGAGAGCGTGCTGAAGAGGGTGAGGCAAGAGAAGAACAAACTTCAAGACACCAATACCCAGCTGGGCGAGGAACTAAAGGATGTTCGTGCTCAGCTGTCTGCTTCCGTAAAGGAGAATCGGCGACTTCGACGCGGCATTTTTAGTAAGTGCTTGAACGAATCTTCGAAAAAAGAATTCGGCGAGGAAGTCAATTGACAGAGCTATGTCTGTAGATATGCTGACAGGTCGTCCTGCGGAGGAAATGCCCGATTCAGCGGGGGACCTTCTTCCCGAGCTGTTGCAACTGCACGAACGAGTTTGGCAGGCGATGCAAGGCGTCGTCCAGGCTATGTGGCCATCCCTCTCCATGCCCGAAGGCCTTGGGGAGCTTGCAGAAAAGCTGGAGGGAGTGCGGCAGCGCTTCTGGTTGTGGAAGATATCGGCCTACCGTCAAGGTGCCAGGGAGGCCTGGGCCATGGTGAAGACTCGGTACATGAAGGCTGACCCAAACCACATGGCCGAGGTCGGCCCTACGGGGCCTGGTGGAAAGGAGATCCCTGTCAGTTTATTGTCTGGCCAGGTAGAGCTGGCTGCCAAGTATTCTCAACAGGACTATAAATTAGACCGCCTGTTGGATGGTATTGAAGAAGAATATACCAAGTCGAATTGACTATGTAATTTAAAATGACATGAAAAATGCCTTCTAGCCGGATTGTAGATCGTTTGTCATTGCGGACCTTTTCGCTTCAACTTTGGACCCGATAGTCCGGAGTGTGTCCGAATACCCTCTCGGTTATGTAAGAACCCGAGCATGCATGGAGACAAGGCGTAGGGGTCATAAGTGCTTTAGCAGACAAGTGCTCAACTAGTTATGTTATATTACATGGTTAGTAAGAAACATCTTCCAGGGAGAATAGTTTCGTTAGGGGTTCCTTTCCCTGGGAGGCATGCCCTAAAGTGCATGTCCGAACTGCGAGAAAGAGCAGAAAAAACATCTGGGGGCAGATAAATAAACAAGAAAGATCATCTTTTAGTTCACCAACCGAATATTCCCTTAAGAACGCTAGCTTTCGACTTCACCCAGTCTGAGGTACACATCCGGCTGACCCGGCAGTAACAATCACAAAGGTGCTCCCTTTACCACCTAGCCGAACAAACGGGAACGTAGGGGTAAGCACAGGAGCCAGGCAACCCAGCTTGGCCGAAACTTAAGTCATATCGATGCATATAATGGTGTATAAAAGGGTCATGCGGAAGTGTCACACATGTTTTGGGCATGAGGCCCGTTTATATAAACTTCTGATAAAGAAGCCCCCAGGTATAATGAGCGCGGGTGGCGCGTCAAGTATGTGCGAACAACGCGTAGGCAAGCCCCTAAGGGCTTGGGAGAAAAAGGGTAGGGAGAAGGAGAGAAATGCCAGGCAGCTAATTTGAAAAAAATAAAAAAGGGACAGAGGAAGGAGACGAACATGGAGTCCGGCGCTAGGCGTAGAATCTTCGTAGGCGTGCTGCGTTCCATGGGTTCGGCTCGAGTCGGTTGTCCGATGTGTTTCGCAGACGGTACGCTCCACCAGTCAGTACTTGGTCGATTATGAAGGGACCCTCCCATTTGGGCTTTAGTTTGTCCTTTTTCTTGTCCGGCAGGCGTAGAACTAGTTCGCCAACGTTATAAGTTTTGGCCCGTACTTCTCTGCTTTGATATCTTCGAGCCTGCTGTTGATAGAATGCGGAACGGGCTTTTGCCACGTCGCGCTCCTCCTCCAATGCGTCCAAGCTGTCCTGCCGATCGAGCTCGGCTTCTCTTTCTTCGTACATGCGCGCGCGAGGTGAGTCATGAATTATGTCGCAGGGCAGGACTGCCTCTGCGTCGTATACCATAAAAAATGGTGTGAATCCGGTAGTGCGATTCGGCGTGGTCCGCAGCCCCCAGAGTACGGAGTCAAGCTCCTCTACCCAGTGCGTGTTAGATTCCTTGAGGGATCGCACTAGTCTAGGTTTGATGCCGCTCACGATGAGACCGTTGGCTCGCTCGACTTGACCGTTAGTTTGTGGGTGATAGACTGAAGCGTAGTCGAGCTTGATGCCCATGTTTTTGCACCAGAGTTTAACTTTGTCGGCCGTGAAGTTTGTGCTGTTGTCAGTTATGATGCTGTGGGGGACGCCGTAACGGTGTACAACCCCGGATATGAAGTCTATCACTGGTCCGAATTCGGCCGTCTTTACAGGCTTGGCCTCTATCCATTTGGTGAATTTTTCCACCATGACCAGTAGATATTTTTTCTTGTGGGTTCCTCCTTTAAGGGGTCCAACCATGTCAAGCCCCTAGACCGCAAAAGGCCAGGTAATGGGTATGGTTTGTAGGGCGGTAGGCGGCATGTGGCTTTGATTAGCGAATAATTGGCAACCGACGCATCGCTGCACTAAGTCCTGAGCGTCTGCCCAGGCTGTCGGCCAATAGAATCCGGTACAGAAGGCCTTGCTTACAAGGGCCCGGGCTGCGGCGTGGTGCCCGTCGAGTCCGCATTGAATTTCAGCCAAAAGATTTTGCCCTTCTTCTTCGGAGATACACCTTTGAAGGACTCTGGTTGTGCTTTTCTTATAAAGCTCTCCCTCGTGGACTTTATAGGCTTTAGATCGTCGTACTATGCAGCGGGCCTCGTTTTGGTCCTCGGGAAGTTCCTGCCTAGTTAGGTAGGCTAGGAATGGTTCTGTCCACGGGGCAATGACTGCCATTATTGTGTGGGCTGACGGTGTTGTTTCGTTGGCGGAGCCACCAACTGTGTCAGAATGTTCGGTGAGGGGTAGTGCGGTTGTGTCCGGGCTGTTGTTTCCGAATTCTCCCTCCCATGATACGGATGGCTTGAAAAGCCTCTCTAGGAAGATGTTGGGAGGGACGGCATCACGCTTTGCGCCAATGCGTGCCAACACGTCTGCTGCCTGGTTGTTCTCCCGGGCTATATGGTGAAATTCGAGCCCCTCAAACCGAGCTGACATCTTTAAGACGGCGTTGCGATAAGCTGCCATTTTCGGATCCTTGGCATCAAAGTCTCCATTTATTTGGGATATCGCGAGGTTTGAATCCCCGCGGACCTCTAGGCGCTGAATGCCCATGGAGACTGCCATCCGGAGACCGTGTAGAAGGGCCTCGTATTCGGCTGCGTTGTTGGAGTCTGTGTACATTATTTGAAGTACGTATTGGACTGTATCTCTGGTTGGGGACGTCAGGACGTCGCCAGCCCCTAGGCCAGCCAACATTTTGGAGCCGTCGAAGTGCATGATCTAGTTGGAATATGCGCCATACTCTTTAGGGAGCTCGGCTTTAGTCCATTCGGCGATGAAGTCAGCCAAAACCTGCGACTTAATAGCTTGCCGTGGCCTGTAAGTTATGTCGAACGGGAGGAGCTCAATGGCCCATTTGGCAATCCGGCCCATTGCGTCGCGGTTGTTTATAATGTCGTTAAGAGGTACTTCGGAGGCTATTGTTATCGAACACTCTTGGAAATAGTGTCGCAGCTTCTGGGATGCCATGAACACCGCGTATGCTATCTTTTGATAATGCGGGTATCGTGACTTGCATGGAGTTAGGACAGTGGACACGTAGTAAACTGGTTTTTGGAGAGGGAACTTGTGTCCGTCCGTTTCTCGTTCGACAACCTGCACCACGCTTACAACTTGATGGGTTGCCGCGATGTATAATAGCATTGGTTCGCCCGTGTTGGGAGCGGCCAGGACCGGATTTGTTGCCAGTGTGGCTTTGATTTCTTCGAGTCCGGTCGTGGCGGCGTCCGTCCACTCGAAGTGTTCGGTGCACCGCGGGAGGCGATAAAGGGGTAATGCCTTTCCTCCTAAGCGGGAGATAAAGCGTCTTAGAGCCGCCATGCATTTTTCTGGGTTGAGCTTAATGTCATATGCTCGGAGATTGTCAAATGTGAGCCTCAAGTCGTCTACTAGAGTTTCGACATGCTTGGATTTGATGACCACATCATCCACATACGCTTCAACTGTTTTGCCGATCTGGTTGGCCAGACATGTCTGAATCATGCGCTGATATGTCGTGCCGGTGTTTTTGAGCCCGAAGGGCATCGTGTTGAAGCAGAATGGGCCGTATGGGGTGATGAATGCCGTTGCGGCTTGGTCTGACTCTGCCATCTTCATTTGGTGGTAGCCAGAGTATGCATCTAGGAAACACAATGAATCGTGTCCTGCAGTGGCGTCGATGATTTGATCAATGCGGGGGAGGGGGAAGGGATCCTTTGGGCAGGCCTTATTTAGGTCTTTGAAATCGACGGATAGGCGTCAGGATTTTTCCTTCTTTGGTACCATCACCAGGTTTGCTAGCCAGTCCGGATGTTTTATGTCTCTGATGAATCCGGCTTCCAGTAGTTTTGCTAGCTCCTCTCCCATGGCTTGTCTGTTGGGTTCAGAGAAACGCCGAAGAGTCTGCTTAACAGGCTTGAATCCTTTTAGGATGTTCAGGCTGTGCTCGGCCAGCCTGCGTGGGATTCCTGGCATGTCTGAAGGGTGCCAGGCGAAAATGTCCCAATTTTCTCGTAGGAATTCTCTGAGTGCGGCGTCTACATCAGGTTTTAGTTGTGCCCCGATGGAGGCCGTTTTTGTAGTGTCTGTTGGATGGACTTGGAACTTGACTATTTCGTCTGCCGGCTTGAAGGAGGTGGACTTGGATCTTTTGTCGAGTATCACGTCATCCCTATCCACCGTGGAGCGCAACACAGTTAGTTCCTCG
The DNA here is from genome assembly GCF_002162155.2 of Triticum dicoccoides. Lineage (NCBI taxonomy): Eukaryota > Viridiplantae > Streptophyta > Magnoliopsida > Poales > Poaceae > Triticum > Triticum dicoccoides. The sequence goes on from NC_041389.1 coordinate 502,267,789, forward strand.
GCCGCCAGGGCTTCGGATAATGCCTCGAGGGCCAGTGCGGCTGTCTTGTTTTCGGCGGGGAGCGCTGTGTCCGGATCACTAGCAAGAGTGATGATTCCGTTGGGTCCGGGCATTTTGAGCTTCATGTACCCGTAATGGCGTATAGCTTGAAAAATTGTGAATGCTTCTCGCCCATACAGAGCGTGGTATCCGCTGCTGAACGGGGCCACTTGAAATGTGACCTCCTCGGATCTGTAATTATCCGCGTGCTGAACACCACGTCCAGTGTCATTTTCCCTGAACAGCATGCTTCCCGGCTGGGGATTATTCCTCTAAAGGTTGTGTTGCTTCGCTCAATGCGGCTCCAGTCTATTTCCATTTTTCGTAGTGTTTCCTCATTGATGAGGTTCAATCCGCTGCCACCGTCCATGAGTACCTTTGTAAGCCGGAAGCCGTCCACTATCGGACTGAGGACCAGTGCAGCTGGTGCTCGGGCTGTCCGGAATTTAGGTTCGTCACTGGCATTAAAGGTAATAGCCGTGTCACTCCATGGATTTATTGTTGCTACTTGGTAGACTTCGGCAAGGCTGCGGAGTGTTCGTTTCATCGCATTGTTTGATGCAAAAGTCTCGAAGACTGTTGACACCGTACTGGCGTTTCTGGGGTGGTGCTCTACGTATTCTGGAGTTAGAAGCTCCTCGCCACTTCTGGCCACCTGCCGGAGTATCCAACATGCTCTAAGGCTGTGAGTTGGTGTGACTTCCCCTGAACTATGAATTTTACAGGGTCCATTGAGCCATCCCTCCAGTACGGTCCCATACCCTATAGAGGGTTTTTGTTTTTTGTTGTTTGGCTCAGGTGCCTGGCGATAATGCGCCCTTTTGTTTTGGACTGGGATTGTATTCAGGGCCGGATTGTCCCAAAATTTAGTTTTGGTTTTCCGAACGCTTTCTGTCACACAGTACTTTCGTACTATGGATGTCAAGTTGGCAAAGCGTGTAATTTCACGGCGACTTATGGCATTGAGGATTCCGATGTCCGTGCAGTTGTTACAGAAGAATGAAATTGCGTCCTTCTCACGGCAGTCCTTTATCCTGTTCATAACCAGGAGGAATCTGGCCTAGTAGTGGTGTACTGTTTCCCCGGGCTCTTGCCGTATTTGGGATAGATCCCTTATATTTGGGTGGGCGGGTGGATTTAAATCCGGAACCTCGCCCGATCTAAGACTCAGGGGCCAAGAAATTTCCGAACTCGGAAGCTTGTTTTATTGGACGTTATTCAATGAATCAGGCCTGCTGCCTGACTTTAGGTTCAGGGCTTGGGCGACATCCTCCCCTCCGCGGGTATCCGGCTTGGAGGGGTCGGGAATCCAGACACATCTGGTCCTTAGGATGGGTGAAGATTCGCCGCATTGTTCTTCCACCACTTCAACGTGGTGGGTGACCTGGGGAGAGTCGATCTCTCTCTGATCGGGTTTAAACCCAATCTGGCCGTAATCTGTAGCGACTCCCAGGGCGGCGATGCGATCCAAGATGGGCAAGTTCCGAGCTGATCTGGAGTTTGCTTTCGATGACCCGAGAGGTCATCACCGGCGCGGCGACCGAACAGGCGGTCATCAGAAAACTGCCTAGCCGGAGAGTTTGGCCGACAGCCAAAGCTCCTTTAGCAACAGTGACGTCTTTAAAGATGGGGTGCGGCATCCTTCCTATCGGTGATGACACAGAGGAACTCTCAATGAAAGCACCAATGTCGGTGTCAAAACCGGCGGATCTCGGGTAGGGGGTCCCGAACTGTGCGTCTAGGTGGATGGTAAAAGGAGACAAGGGACACGATGTTTTTACCCAGGTTCGGGCCCTCTCGGTGGAGGTCAAACCCTACTCCTGCTTGATTAATATTGATGATATGGGTAGTACAAGAGTTGATCTTCCACGAGATCAGAGAGGCTAAACCCTAGAAGCTAGCCTATGGTATGATTGTTCTTCGTCCTACGGACTAAAACTCTTCGGTTTATATAGACACGGGAGAGGGCTAGGGTTAGACAGAGTCGGTTACAATGGGAGGAGATCTTCATATCGTATCGCCAAGCTTGCCTTCCACGCCAAGGAAAGTCCCATCCGAACACGGGACGAAGTCTTCAATCTTGTATCTTCATAGTTCGGGGGTCCGGCCAAAGGTCATAGTCCGGCCATTCGGACACCCCCTAATCCAGGACTCCCTCACCCGTGCCCATCGAATCTGATTGGGCACCGATCATGGAGTTCACCTCCACGGATATCTTTCAACACTCACCCTTGGGTGATGTGCTAAATTCATTAAAGTCTCTCTCTTCATCAGGAGGCTCTTGGACGAACTATGTCCGGCTTGAGTGGGATACGGACGACGAGGAAATTCGCTACCCACCCACCACCCACTTAATAGCCACTGTCGATGACTTAACCGACGCGCTTGACTTCGACTCCGAAGACATTGACGGTATGGACGTCGATGCAGGAGATGATATAGAACCACCGCCCACGGGGCGCTGGACAGCCACCTCATCATACGATATATACATGGTGGACACACCCAAGGAGGACAACAATGACAAAAAGGATGCAACGGAGGATAACCCCCCGGGCAGAAACCAAAGCGACGGTGCAGGCGCTGCTCTAAGTCCAGCCATAGTAAAAATAGCGATAACTGTGCAAGAAAAATTGACACCCCGGTCGACTCCAAAGGCAACAATGACCATATGGACCCAGCGATGGAGCAGGATGAGCCAGGTCACGCCGAACATAGCCGGAGCAGACGCCCGATCACGGCGATCCCGAGGGTAGAACTCATCAACCCGCCTCCGGAGAGGAGGACAGTCCGGACAACGATGCATTCATCACTCCGGAAAAACGTTTGGAACAAGAGAACCTCCACAGAAGGCTTATGGCCACCGCGAGGAGCCTAAAGAAGCAGAAGCAAAGGCTTAAGGACGCGCAGGATATGCTCAACCGCAGATGGAACAAAGTGCTAGACACGGAAGAAAAATATGGCGATGATCACCACACCAAGACCTACCCAAAGCGCAAGCTACTGCCCGAATTCGATGACGAGGCCATAAAGCCCATTCCGCCGAAGAATAATACGGCCGATCAGCTGGACCGACCACCTCGTGGATGCGATAGAGCAGCTACTGATGCTGCACACAAGCCCGCACACGATTTACGTGAGCTCTTGGACAAAAAGGCTGGTGCGACCAGGTCCATCTATGGATCTAGAGGACGTGTTCCGGCGCAAGATCATGGCCACCAAAACGATCATACTGATCGAATACCAGTTCAGAATCAACCCTGAACACAACAACCGTCAACAGCATGCCACGACATGTCCAGATACAGAGGGGTTGTGCACCCCCTGTGCTTCACCGACGAGGTGCTGGATCATGAATTTCCACATGGATTCAAACCCATGAATATAGAGGCATACGACGGAACAACAGACCCTGGGGTCTGGATTGAGGATTTCATCCTTCATATCCACATGGCTCGCGGAGATGACCTCCACGCCATTAAATACCTGCCCCTCAAGTTGAAAGGACTAGCTCGGCATTGGTTGAAAAGCCTCCCCGAAAACTCAGTTGGAAGTTGGGAGGAACTTGAGGATGCTTTTAGGGCCAATTTTCAAGGGACCTACGTCCAACCTCCGGATGCAGATGATTTAAGTCACATAATACAACAACCCGGAGAGTCGTCCCGTCAGCTTTGGAACAGATTTCTCACTAAGAAGAATCAAATTGTTGATTGTCCGGATGCCGAAGCCCTAGCAGCCTTCAAGCACAGTATCCGGGACGAATGGCTCGCCAGACACCTCGGCCAAGAAAAGCCAAGGACAATGGCGGCCCTAACAAGCCTTATGACCCGCTTTTGCACGGGCGAGGACAGTTGGTTGGCCCGTAGGGGTACCAGCGACCCAGGCACATCCGAAACTAGGGATGGCAATGGGAAGCCACGGCACAATAAAAACAAGCGTCAAAACAATGATGAGAGTCCGGACAACATGGCGGTCAACGCCGGATTCAGGGGCTCTCGACCCGGTCAATGGAAGAAGCCATTTAAAGGCAGCAAAGATGGACCGTCCAGCCTAAACAAGGTCCTGGAAACCTGGGAACCACACTAACAAAGAATGATGGGTCTTCAAGCAGGCCGGCAAGCTAAAGGCCGAACACAAGGGAAGGGAGACACCAAGTGAAGACAAGGATGAGCCTCGCCAGCCGAACACTAGGGGATAGAAAAAATTCCCACCAAAAGTCAAAATAGTAAATATGATCTACGCAACTCATATACCAAATAAAAGGCGCAAGCGCGCACTCAGAGACGTATACGTTGTAGAGCCTGTCGCCCCCAAATTCAACCCCTGGTCGGCCTGTCCGATCACCTTTGATCGCAAGGATCACCCGACTAGTATCCGGCACGGAGGATCGGCTGCCTTGGTGCTCGACCCAATAATTGATGGATACCATCTCACTCGAGTCCTTATGGACGGTGGCAGTAGTCTTAATCTAATATATCAGGACACTGTCCGCAAGATGGGGATAGACCCGTCAAGAATCAGCCAAAGTAACACTACCTTTAAAGGAGTAATATCAGGCGTTGAGGCCCGCTGCACGGGCTCCCTCGTATTAGAGGTTATATTTGGCTCCCCCGACAACTTCAGAAGCGAAGAATTACTCTTCGATATCGCTCCCTTCCGAAGCGGCTATCACGCACTACTCGGAAGAACGGCCTTCGCTCGCTTCAACGTAGTACCACACTACGTCTACCTTAAACTCAAGATGCCCGGTCCATGTGGTGTCATTACAGTTAGCGAAAACACAGAGTGTTCCTTACGTGCGGAAGAATATGTGGCAGCTCTAGCAGCCGAACACTAAGCGGCCTCTCCTATCAGAATACATAATCGGTCGTCAAGACCGCGGACACGGTTAGACGAGTCCGGCGCACCACTGGTGGTAACAACCCAGATAAACCTGAGCTGGGGTCCACAGATATACCCCCATAGGTGGTGCTAGGGGCTGCAAACATGTAACAAGGCCCACAGTTCGGCTTGACTTTATTAACAATATATTGCATTTTCATTATTCATTGAGAATAACCAACTTCTCGCACAATTACACTAGACTCTTTTACATGAGTTTTCCCTTTTTACAGACACCAATCGTGCAACACCCTTTCAGGATACGGCACAATGGAGACAAAGGCGCAGACGTGTAGCAGGGCCCCGCTCAAAGGTTTCTCTTTAGATTAAGCCCCTGTGTAAACCTTCTTTAATGTCTCTTGTTGCTTGACATCCCATGGGTATTTAATACACCCAAGAGGGATACTGGCGTTATTGGCATTTCGCCATGACAGATTAATGCTCGTACCTGGAAATACAGGGTTCATTAGCGAGGGCGTTACTCAGCCCAGTATATGTTATAAAGTCTGAATACCTTCGGGAGTGTTCGGCGTCGCGAGTTTGGCCTTATATGCATCAGCTCTGAATCATGTCTTTGGTCAAATGTTGGGTTTGCCCGGCTCCTGGGTTTGCTGCCTTACGTTCCGTTTTATCGGCTAAGGCGGCCAAAGGAGAACTACTGCAATTGTCCCATGGTTATTCCGGATGAGCACCTCAGTAGAGAAAGCCGAAAACTGACTGTCATGATACAGCAAGAGACTAGTCAACCACTCGAGGACTTATCAGAATCTTCGGGATTCCTCCGCATTAATGAAGGGCCGTTTCCCGGTCATGTACATACGCGCCCGTATCCGGATGCACGCGGAAGTACCAGGGGCTATATAGTAGCCTCACCTTCAAACTCCTATGGCTAAGTGAAAGTGTTAAAGCTATATAGTCCGGTTGCCTAGTTCGACGTGCGATCACCTCCTTAATGGACCAAGACGTTGGATCAAGTGTGATTACGCGCATTTTCGCGAACACCCCCGCATTATATGCGCGGGGGCTGAAGCCAACGACTACAAACTTTCAGGTTATATACATACATAAACGGCCGCATAGGAGGCACTACAATACTTTCGGGCAAAAGTATAAACACAGCCTTTATAATTAAAATAGCATTGTTTTTACAATTGAAAGACTTGTCACTCGAACATGATACTCTTCGAGAACTGAGCCTCTATTAAACGGGCGCCTTCTATGACTTGCTCAAAATAGTGCGCGGCCGGGTCCTGGTCTCCTGCCGGACTCTGGGTTGCAATACCAGTGGCCTCCATATCTGCCGAATATGTTTTAACATGGGCAAGAGCCATCCACGCACCTTCTATGCACGCCGACTTCTTTACAGCGTCGATACGTGACACAGCGCCAAGGAATTGTTGCACTAAACCAAAATAACTGTCCGGCCTTGGTCCCTTCAGCCAAAGATGATCTATGACAGATCTGATTGCAAGACCGGACAACCTATGGAGCTCGGCCCAAGCGACCATCCTTTTATTCAACGGCAGCGGACGCGTCGGAGCACTGAACTGCGACAAGAACAGCCTTTCCACCTCCTGATCTTTCTGATCCTTGAAGAACTTGGTCGCATCAGCAGTACTTTTCACCAGGTCCGCATATGCGTCCGCCGCACTCCATAACTGATCCAGAGCAGCGTACTTTGGATATCCGAACTTCATCCACAACAAATAGGAACTCCCAGCCGCGATATTTCCGGCTTGTCGAAGCTCATCCCGCATAGCTCTGACTTCAGAGCGTGTCTCCTTGGCTGCATCCAAAGCCTTCTTCAGGTCAGCCGCTTTCACTTGGCAATCCTTCTCAAGAGGCTCATATCGGCTGGCGGCATCTTTCAGCTCCATAGCCATCTCGGCTATTTTATCCTCGCTCCGGCGATGAGCAGCCTGTTCGGCTCTTAACTCCTCGGTGGCCTTCAGGGCAGCCGCAATGCTTATCCTAGCTTGTTCCTTGGCTAAGGCAAGTTCCGCCCTTAGGGCCTCCACGGCAGCAGCTCCTTCTGCAGCCACAGCATATTATATTAGCATCATGCTCCTCTTAATATTTACTAAACAATGAGAAAAAGAGCACATACCCAGTGACTCGTCAAGCCGCTTGTTCACAAGCGCAATGTCGGCATCCGCCACATCAAGTTGTCGCCTCAGTTCGGCGAATTTAGCAGTCCGGTCAACCGCCGGACCCTTGGCCACCTGCACATAATCCAGTGCAATCATTACTTGGGAGTATGATCCTCCGTTTGCCGCCTAGTCCTGGCAACCAGACTCTCAGGGGCTACTATCTATATGAAGCACACCTAGCGTGTGCGGTACAACCGAAAGATTACGTAATTCCTGGCGTACCTCAAAGCCTTTGAGCAGGCTTGTAAAAGCTTCATTCAACCCCCTTTTGGTGGATGAAATCTTCTCAAATACCGTACCCATTAAAGTATGGTGTGCCTCTGAGAGAGCAGATCGCTCCAGAGGGCCCGTCAGTGTGTCCGGCTGAGCACCGGACAGTCACGGACTCTTCCTATTACCCTCCTTCGGAGCCGAACACTCCGGGCTTTGGGTCGCCGAAGCATTGACTTCTGGCCTTGACGGATCAGGAATCCTCCGTGACGACACCTTGGGGTCGCCCGCCCCGTGGGGCGGGGAGGCAGGTGGAGTTTCACTCTCCATCATCTCCGGAAGAAGTTCCCGGAAGACGAACTTTGTTGAGAAGGGCTACTAGCCGGACTGCAAGAGATAGATCCTGGTCATTGCTCCCGGAGGAAAAAGAATTATATATTTATTAAAATACTTCTAATTAACTTACAGCTCGGTGGAGGGCTAGCCCGTTTGTGGGCGTTGTGCGGTAAGGACGCCCTTTGGGGCGGGGCTCCCTGGCGAAGGCTTCTTCCCTAGTTTGGACGCCTCCGCTTCCATATCTTTGGAGGCAGCCCTTTTCTTCCTGTGGGGGAGGGAACTTGAGATTCACCTCCCCGATCATCCTCCTTCGTGGAGACATTAATTCCCCCGGTTCGGATGTACAATATATGAAGCTCGCTTTCGGCTTCTTTTCTCCTCCCTTCGTCCTTCCCCGATGGCACTTGATTGGGTGCGTGTTTCATCATCCGGGTTAGTACCGTATTCGGCAAGCCTTGGGGAAGAGGGGCCGGACACCTGATCCTCTCCGCCTTCTTTAGCCAATCCTGGCTGCGGATAGTTTTCATAATAAAGTTATGATAAACATGAACAGAGTGTTCGGTTGCAGAGTTGCTTACTTGGGTATCTGGACGATTGCAGTTCAAACCCACGTCCTCGGTGGTGTCTGAACACTTCACGCGTAATCCGAAGAATAACCTATACATCCCTTCGAGCGTCATGCCGAAGAAGTGTTGAATAGTCCATGGTCCTTCTGGGTTGAACTCCCACATTCGGAGAGGTCGACGTTTGCACGGCAGGACCCGACGGACTAGCAGTACCTGAATTACTTTGATGAGGCTGATATCCCTCTCAAGAAGATCCCGAATACGGCTCTGCAATGTCAGTATGTCATTAGTAGGCCACTAGTCCAGTCCCACGTTGGCCCACGACACTAGTTGAGGCGGAGGGCCCGAGCGGAAGGCAGGGGCAGCCGCCCACTTTGTGCCTCGGGGAGCTGTGATGTAGAACCACCTCCGTTGCCATAACTCAGACACCTCTGGGAAGGAACCTTCTGGCCATGGGGCATCAGCGCTTTTGCTTATTACAGTGCCTCCGCACTCTGCGTGTCGCCCATCAATCACCTTCGGCTTTACATCGAAGGTCTTGAGCCATAAGCCGAAGTGTGGGGTGATGTGGAGGAAGGCTTTGCACAGGACAATAAACGACAAGATGTGAAGGATGGAATCCAGAGCTAAATCGTGAAAATCTAGCCCGTAATAGAACATGAGCCCCCTCACGAAGGGATCAAGACTAAAGCCTAAGCCTCCGAGGAAGTGGGAAACAAATACGACGCTCTCGTTGGGTTCAGGAGTGGGGATGACCTGCCCTTGGGCAGGAAGCCTGTGCTGGATTTCAACGGTTAGATACCTGGCCTCCCTGAGCTTCGCGATGTCCTACTCTGTGACAGAGGAGGCCATCCACCGACCTTGAAGGTTGGATCCGAACATGATTGAAGGCCCAAAGTGCTTAAGCTCGAGCTTTGGGTGTTGGAACTCGAGGTGTGGGAAGGAGCAAGCGTGGGAAGAAAGGGATAGGCCTCGGTCCCTCTATTAAGGGGGTGAATATCAAGCGTCCCCAGCATGACCATTTGGGACTTGCCTAAAAACAAGGAATCATACCAACAGGCGCAGTTGGGTTACCCACACCCGTATTGATGAGAATCCCGTAATAAGGGGGACATGATCTCTGCTTCGACAAGACGTGCCAGTAAAACCGCCTAGCAATGCATGTAGTGGCAGGCTGGGAAAAACGGTTTGTAATAAATCAGGCCGCGACGTAAGGACACGCTGTGAAAAGTTGTCAACATATTAGATTTATAAAGTATTGTGCTCTCTACGGTGGTATGTGGAAATTATTTTGCAGAGCCGGACACAATCCTTGTGTTCAGAATCTTTTATGAAGTATTCGAAGATGGAACCCACCTTACAATGTCGAAGACAATCTGCGCGCCGGACTCATCATCATTGAAGCCTGGTTTAGGGGCTACTAAGGGAGTCCTGGATAAGGGGGTATCCGGACAGCCGGACTATATACTTTGGCCGGACTGTTGGACTATGAAGATAAAAGATTGAAGACTTTGTCCCTTGTCCGGATGGGACTCTCCCTGGCATGGAAGGCAAGCTTGGCGATTCGGATGTTAGATCTCCTTCTCTGTAACTGACTCTGTGTAACCCTAGCCCCCTCTGGTGTATATATAAACTGGAGGGTTTTAGTCTGTAGGACAAGAACAACAATCATAATCATAGGCTAGCTTCTAGGGTTTAGCCTCTACGATCTCGTGGTAGATCAACTCTTGTAATACTCATATCATCAAGATCAATCAAGCAGGAAGTAGGGTATTACCTCCATCGAGAGGGCCTGAACCTGGGTAAACATCGTGTCCCCAGCCTCCTGTTACCATTAGCCTTAGACACACAGTTCGGGACCCCCTACCCGAGATCCATCGGTTTTGACACCGACATCAAGCACTTTGCAAGGAAGAGTACTTGACACTTGGGGACTAATGTTTATTGGAAAACTTCATACAACGGCTTATGTAAATAAGTCCCAAACACTTTGCGAGCAAGAGAATTTGGCACTTGGGGCTAATGCATATTGCTTGTCTTATGATAACTTTGCTACAAACAACCGACTCATGAGAACTACACAAGTAAGTAATGTTTTCAACACTATGAAGGACCGTCTCATTCATGCTGATTAAGACAGCCCTTGGGGGCTACGGATTCAGCGTTTATATCTACAGATTCATTTTGAGCCAGATGGCTTTAAGCCGGATTGGGAGAATTCTTTCAAGGGTCATTATTTATGCTCATGAAAGTCAAGTCGACAACATATTCAAAATTCATCATAAACAGTAGACTTGGGGGCTGGCAGGATGTGCATAATTTAATAAGGAAGAGGTCATACCTCAAATTTCAGATGCATCTGCTTCACCATCTCAACATCGAAGTCACGGCTGGAGTTCACTTGACTGAGATAGCCAGAATATACCTAACCTATGCTAAGTTGACAGTAGTTGGCAATGTCAAACTTCACCTTTCGTCGTTGAATGTGTTCCTCCTTGGTAGAATGTTTGGCCAAAACGGTCGGTCTTCCCGGCTCTCGAAAGCCGGTGTTGGTGATCACCACGTCATCGTCATGAGTGTCAGTCGTCTTCACTGGACTTGAGACTTCAGGATTCAAAGGAGCATCACTGGCTCGCTCCATTGGTGGGTCAGAAGTCACTCGCAGGTCATCAAGAATCGGCTCTGATGATGGAGGAACAGGGTCCTCCGGTGCTGCCGTTTGTGGCTCCGGTTCACTAGCTTTCGGGTCTTTGACCGGCTTATTCACTCTTGCCTTCTTACTAGGCTTGGCTTTTCCACTGCATGAGTCATAAAAGTCAGTATAAGTATAAGAGAATCATAATGAATAAATGATAAGTAAATCGCTATTAGCCAGGAGCGGTCTTGAAAGCCGGCGGATTAGATTGAATTGAGTCGCCGGAAGAGGAATGATATGTTTCCTGGTAATTTGAGTCAGAAGAATTGAGTGGTTGACGAGTAAGACCCTCTGAAGGATAAAAAGAGTTTAAGTCGGGGGTGACCTCATTTCAGCGCTTCCTCGGTGTATTCGCTGAGCCGGAGGATAGTTCTGCATCCTTGTTGGTCCGAGTCTGTCGCCGGCTCTCATGCTGCTGTTGCTTCAAAAGAAAACCAGGATCCAGATGAGCTCAGGGGTGTGAAAATCTTACTTTCCGGGTTACTCTTCGGGTTTTCTGCGCTTGACTGGTCCCCTTGTCATCTTGATGATAGTTAGTGTCAATAAGATGGTTGAAAAAGGAGCCAAGAGAGTCAAGGGCTACCTCCGACTCAGAGGTGTTGTCCAGCGCGAGCAGCTCAGAAGCGCTGGGCTTCTTTCCTTTCTTCTTGGTGGTTTTCTTGGCGGCTTTCTTGGCCCTCCTGGCCCTCTTGGCAGCTTCATGATCCTATTCTTTCTTCCAGAAATTGTCATCAGCCTGTAAAAGTCATCAAGGTTGAGTTAAAACAAAGTATTTAAGGGTGAAGGCAAAATAAAGGATTTGGCGGCTTACCCCTGGTGCCAGGTTAGATTTGCAGAAAGGGCTCAGGCCCACCTTGCTGCAGTCTGCTAGACTTTCATGCAGAAGAGATTTTGTCATCTCATTGATGGCGTCGTCTGTTAAGTCATCAAAGTGTGACACGGTGGATCTTTCTTGGCGCCGGTGTAGGTGCACATCAAGACGGAGCGGCGACTTAAGGGAATGACCCACCATGAGACCCAACATCGAACTGAATCAATGCCGATTAAGCCGTTTCCCAGTAGATCCTTAACCTTGGCAAAACTAGGGGCGAGCTTCTTGCGTTCAGCAGTTGTCAGCTTGTCAGGGAAAGGGTGATTTGATTCAAGGCACAGGGCGCGTAAGCCGGGCAGTGGGTTCTCATTAGCTGGAGAGGTATCTTTGCAGTAGAACCATATCTGGGGTGACTCCGCAGGTGTTCATACGGGAAAATAGCATCTCTCCATCGTTGGATTGAGATCCCACCCAGCTCCAAACTGGGTCCGTTGGAATATTCATTCTGGCAGTTCAAATAGAAGTACTCTCTAAATAACTCCACGGTGGGCTCCTCTTGAAGGTAGACTTTGCAGAACACTTCGAAATTGCATATTTTAGACATGGAATTGGTTTGATGTCTTGAGGATGAAGGTTGAAAAAGTGCAGAATGTCCCGGAAAAATTTAGAGCAGGGCGGTGAAAAGCCCCGGTTCATATGGTCAGTGAAGACAATGACTTCGCCTTCCTTTGGATGAGGTTCTTCTTCTGACGGCTTGGGGGTGCGCTAAGACATGATAGACTTCTTTGGCAAATATTCGGTTTTCACAAAGTCTTCAAGCATGTTTTCTGTGACGATGGAAGGAACCCAGTTGCAGGAGGTGGTCATCTTGGGCGCCATTGTGGAAGTGGTCATTTTGGGCGCCATTGTGGAAAAGGGAGCCTAAAAAGAAAAAAGAACAAATTTGCTGGTTCAAGCTAAGCCGGACGGAAAATATTACAATATGTATGCAGAATGGCAGCTTAAGAAGGGGCCTAATGGTATATGACTAGTTACAGCGGGTTATATAAGCCGACATGATCAGTTCAATGTCTATCAAAGGAAAAATCTATTGAGCATTGAATTTAACTACAGCCGGTGATACGAGCTGCCATGGCCAGGTGGATCTATCAAGAAGCAAGAATTTTTTGCTAAGTGTTGGACAAACAAGTTTCACAGGCTACAATCATAAATTTGGATCTGGCGCTATGTGGAAAAAGGAAATAAATCAAGACCTAAAACTGTACCGTGGAGTTCATAAGCTCTAATGAGATATATTTTCAAGGAAAAAGGTCCGCTGGTATTGAAGACAAGGGCAAAAACTACTACCGCTCAAGTTCTATACCATCTTCGGATCAAAGAGAGCTATGGTGGAAGAACACGAAGAACAGTCGAAGCCCTAATGGGATCTGGAGTACACGGTGAAGTGTACTTACGGAGGCAGATGAGCTGCGGAGGGGCGCCGCCGTTCTCTGGTTCGTTCAGGGTGATGCAGTAGCCAAGAACGAAGACGATGGTGTGCTTCGCGGTGGCGGCACAGCTCGAGCGGCAGAGGCGTCGTGAGAAGAGGAAGACAAAGGAAAGGGGAAGAATGAGAAGAAACCGATCGACCCTATTTATAAGGAAGGTTATTAAGTGGGCGCAAAAAATAAGGAGGCCAGAACGTGGTTATCCAGCTGCTCGGGCGCCTCGATTCTCGGGGCAGTTATTCAAACAAACATCTGTTGGGATATGTCAGATATTGTGTGAATTTATGACAGGTGATGTCATGGTGGGTTATCGCAATCTCACGAGGTGACATCATGGTGGGTTACAAGTTCTCGCACAAAAGAGAAGGGAAGATTATTTTTAAGTGTTGAAGATTGACATGAACAAGTTCAAATCAACATGGGGCCTAATGTTGGGGATATAACTATTGGTATGACCTGCCCAAGAGGGGTTGGGTTATACCTATGGCGACTCTTGATATGAAGCCCATGAAGACATTAAAGATAGCGGTTAACAGCCAAGGGCCCAAGGCCCATGGGCGACTTAAGGCCCGTAAGTATAAGCCGCCATATATGTAAGACTTGTATTGTAAGGCATGTAAAGATAGTCACCGAGCCGGGCACGTTGTCTATGAGCCGGTCGGGACTCTGTGAGCCGCTAGGCGTCGACCTATGTATATAAAGGGACGACCCGGAGGCGGTTCAGGACAAGAAACAACAGATCAAAAGCTAGGTCAAGCGGATTCGCTCCCTGGTAATCGAGACATAAGCAATACCACCTCAAACTGGATTAGGCCTTTACCTTCACCGCAAGGGGACGAACCAGTATAAACTCTTGTGTCATTTGTCCCGTTTAACCCCTTTAAGCTAACCTAGAGGCGATGGCTCCACGACTAAGTCCTTTCATGAGGATATCTGACGTGACTATTCCACGACAAGTACCGTACTTTAAGCATATTTTCTCTTGCTGAATTCTTCAACTAGAAAATTCTAACCAGAATAAACCTACTTTGAATTTTCTCAGGTCCACTTGCCTTGCTTCAATGATAAGAAATGGATTCTAATAACAGCAAACCTAGAGAGTGGAAGGTTTTTTGATATTATGAATCCTGATGGGTCTGGACAAGACGTATTCACAACTATAATAAGCATTGTCTATTACAATTTCAAGTCACTGTTTGCCCTCACCTACCCTAACTGCAATGCATTCGGCATCAAAGACTTTGACTACAGATTCCTTGCAGTTCCTAGAACTCATTTCAGGTTAAGCAGTTTGACTTCTTATGTCACTTACCGTTTTTGCTCCAATTCATCCAAATCACGACCAAATAATTTTTGAAGTTATGAATTCTTTGTTTTTTAACTGGATTTGAATCTAACATGCTAGCTAACCTGTATTCATCACTGCAGGTACGACACAGGTGTTTTCCTTTTTCGAATAGTTAAAACATATCGTGCCATGGGAGTTCTAGGATTCTCTACTGTAAGAGTTTCTTATTTTCTAAACAACATATCCTAATTGCAATTCTTTTATTTCATAGAAGAAAAAATAATCAAATGACAATCACAACTGTGCAAACAGGTTGATTTGCAAGCTATGTGTGAATTTTTTTTGTATGAGATTGCAACCTACCAAAGTAGCGAGGTGCAACTACCAGTAGTGAGGTCATTTCTTCAAAATCACGTAAGTTAGAAAGTTCTCCCTCAATTTCATATTGTCTTACACTAACATTGTTAGTAAGGGAAGTATATACCAAAAAAATCAATGAATCTCTTCTGCTTTTATTCTACAGGGTTTCCTGTCATTCAAATAAAAGGACTTTTCACAACCAAGAGAATGAACTGCTGAAAGGTATACTCTGTAAGAAATCTGTGATTCAAAAGTAGTACACTAGTTCCCATGATCTAGTGCATAAATAATTAAAGAGCAAATGTACATACAATTTTTTTATAGTAACAAACTAAATGTATTCTATTTTTAAATTTTTTCAGGACCACTTGAGGGAGTAAAATGGTTCAATTGTGATTTCGGCGAGCTTCACATTTAAATGTGGAAACAAGAGTCAAAACCAGTCATTCTTAAGAAGTTCTGGCTTCCACTAGTTTAGTTGTTCTAAGTAGTACAACCCCTGTCAGTATGAATATAATTATGGAGAAGTGACTGTATATTTTTAAATTCAGTTGTACTACCTAGAACAAAATTTCCTCTCAAACTACTAATCTAGTGGAAGCCACTTTCAAATTCTGAAAGATTTTAATCAACATGTTTCTGTGATTTTATGGAGATTTCCATTGTTAAGAAAGTTCATTCCATATTTGGTTCAAGCATATTTCCTACCAAACATACTCTGAGAGAAATTTTCAGTTCGAAATGTATTGTCGAAACAGTAGAAGAAAAAGAAACCAACCAGAAACAGCTCCCACGACAAACAGTAGAAACAGTGCAAGCGCTCTACAACTTGGGCCGAACGGAGAAACAGCCCAAGTAGCGAGCGCTACAGGCGCCACTTATCCTAATCGGCGCAGAAGGCGCCGGAAAATCCTATTCGACACTAACTGCGTCAAAATGTCGAGGTTTCGCAACACGCGTCCCCCCGAGCGCGAGAACCGGGCCGGCCCACTATTCCATAGCGAGGCATCCGGTTTTGGGAACCTTCCAGAAGGTTCCCTGAACCGGTTTTTTGTAGTTATACCTGTTTAACGGTTTTCTTTTGAGAAGATTTGTTTCGGTTTTTTTCGTTTTTCTGTTTCATTTCTTTTTTGGGTTTCTTTTTTCATTTCTTTTTTTGTTTCTTTTTCAGGATCACATTTTTTTGGTCTTTTCTAAAACATGTTTGCAGTTTTACAAAAAAAGGATTTTCTTTGTTATTTCTTTTTCTTCAAAAAACTCGAAAATTTGAAATTTTGTTCATGTTTTCAAAAAATGTCCAGCTTTTGAAAAAATGTTCTCGAAATTCAAAAATTGTTCACGTTACACAGAAAAGTTCAAAACTTTCGAAATTCAAAAAATGTAGCAGATTTCAATATTTTGTTCACTTTTTACAAAAATGTTCGCGCTTCCAAATTTGTTCGGGATTTTTTAGAATTGTTCTTCGTTTCAAAATTTGTTCTCAAGATTCAAAAAATGTTTGTGCTTTAAAAAATTGTTCGCGCTTCCAAATTTGTTCGGGATATTTCAAAATTGTTTTCCATTTCAAAATTTGTTCTCAAGATTCAAAAAATGTCCGTGGTTGAAAAAATAGTTGGCGCTTCCAAATTTGTTCTCAAGATTCAAAATTATTCGTGCTTTAAAAAATTTGTTCACAAATTCCAAAAATGTTCATGTCTTCGAAAAATGTTTTGGAAAATCCGAAATGTTTGGGTTTTCAATTCTATTCTGTTTTTCAAAAAAGTGTTCGCAAATTTGAAAAATGCTCTCGTATTCAATTAATTTGTCCATTAAAAAATGAAATTACGAAAATGTTCTAATTTTAAAATTATTGTTCACAATTTTTGAAGTGGTCGCATTTAAACAAAATGTTCGCAATTTCAGTTTTCTTTCTTTTTTATTCCAAAAAAATGTTTAAGCTTTCACACAATGTTCTAATTTTTAAAATTTTGTTCACAAATTATAAAATGGTTGCGTTTCAGAAAATATTTACTTTTTGCCAAAAGAATTCACGTTTGAATTTTTTTTTAAGTATAACCTTTGTCGCGGTTTATAGTTCATATTTGTTGGGCTACCTTTTTTGACACGAAATCTTAGAAACTATAGTGGCAACCTACTTGTGTTGACAGGTGCCTCGCTCACACCTTGGTTAATCATAATTTTGCGTATTCAGATTTTATGTTTTTTCGCTACTGTTAATTTCTTTAGGTTCACGCTGCCAATTTACCATAAGAAGTAGCTAGTTGGGGCGGCTAGCTCATCGCGCTTAGCAATAGGAAGTCTCGGGTTCGACTCCAGTACCCTTTTTCCTTTTTTGTGATTTTTAACCTACGAATGAGGCGCACCCGCAATATGGGCCGGCCCAGCCAAGCTGCTTGTGTGCGAAATGCCGACTGCTTTCCGCAGCGAGCGTCCGATTTTTAAATTCAGAACAAATTTCTTTTAACTGAGAACAATTTTGAAAAGGAGAACGTTTTTTATATACATGACCAAACAGTTGAAACGGAAACTTTTTCTAGTGCTTCGAACATTTTTTGAAAGTGCGAACATTTTTTATATAGGTGAACATTTTTCAGCTGCGTAAACTGAACATGATTTAAAAAACTAAGAACATTTTTTGAAAAACAAGAACATTTTTTCATACATGAACAAAAATTCGAAAATAAGAACATTTTTTGAATTTTGTGAACAATTTTTTTGGAATTGGTGAACAAAATTTGAAAATGGGGACAACTTTTTAAATTCAGAACAAATTTCTTTTAACTGAGAACAATTTTGAAAAGGAGAACATTTTTTATATACATGACCAAACACTTGAAATGGAAACTTTTTTCTAGTGCTTCAAACATTTTTTGAAAGTGCGAACATTTTTTATATAGGTGAACATTTTTCAGCTGCGTAAACTGAACATGATTTAAAAAACTAAGAACATTTTTTGAAAAACAAGAACATTTTTTCATACATGAAAAAAAATTTGAAAATAAGAACATTTTTTGAATTTTGTGAACAATTTTTTTGGAATTGGTGAACAAAATTTGTAAATGGGAACATTTTTTGAATTTTTGAACAAAATCTGAAAAACAGGAAAAAAAATGAAATTCTGATTTTGTTTTGAAAATAAACTTGAAAAGAAAAAAAGGAAAAGAAAAAAGAAACAGAAAAAAGGAAACAGAAAAAAATAAAAAAGTAAAAGAAGAGAAATAGAAAAACAAAAAACGAAAAAGAAACTGAAAAAGAAAAGGCCGGTTCAGGAACCTTCTAGAAGGTTCACAAAACCGGAAAAAACCGACTGGAAACATCATAGAAGGTTCCAAAACCGGGGTCTGCTGTAACGCTAAACGGGCCGGCCCACTAGGTCGCTCCCTCGCACCTGCACTGTGCGAAGCCCCGACTGCTTGCCGCAGCGATCGTCCAATAGGAGTTCCCGAAGGCGCCGACTAGGAGCTCACCGAGAGAAGGTCGTCCCTCACTGAAACGCCTACTACTTGCGCGAGTAGATGGCCCGGACCAGTGCGCAGCAGATTTTTTTTCTGTCCTGTTTTAATTTTTTGCTTTATTTTTTGTCCTTTTATTTATACTTTAAAATATTCTACATATATATTAAAAACAATCTTGAAAAACATATTTGAAAAATGCTGAATAAGTATTAAAAAATGTTGAACAATAATTTCAAAAATGCTAAACAAGTATTTGAAAATGTCGAAAAAATATTTAAAATGTTGAAAAAGTATTTTAAATTTATATAATAAGTATTAAAAAATGTAGAGCAAGAATTTTAAAAATGTTGAACAAGTATTTGAAAATGTTGAGTAAATATTAAAAATATTGAACAAGTATTTGAAAAATGTTAAATACTTAATAAAAATGTTGAACGAGTATATAAAAAATATTTAACAAGTATTTGAAAATGTTGAATAAATATTTGAAATGTTGAAAAAGTATTTGAAAAAAATATTGATTATATATATATAAATGTAGAACAATTATTTGAAAATGTTGAACAAGTGTTTGAAAAATATTGAACAAGTATTTGAAAAAATGTTGATCACTTATATAAGAATGTAGAATGAAAACCCAAAAGAAAGAACAGAAAAATGAAAACTAAAAAACAAACATAATAAGCGAAAGGAAAAATGAAAACAAAAAAATTGAAGAAAATAAATGAAAAAATCCGGAGAAAGAAAATGAAAACCGAAGAAGAAAAGATAACAAAAAAGGAAGAAACAAACCCGAAGAAAACCACTCGTGTAGTTTTAAGCACGGCGCGTCCCTAGTTATCGCCATGAAACGAACATGGGTTGGGTGGATAGCTCAGCGCGCGATCTTCGTGTGGAGACGAGGGTTCGACTCCTCCTCCTCGCAATTCTCAGTTTCTTTTTGCGACTACACGTGCGTGAATGGGCCGTCTAGCAAAAGGCCTAGCAGGCGCTCGTGCGCTTGTTCGTGTGATGGAGCGGACTTTCCTTAATGAAAGCACCTGTCCCCCTTGAGGAAAGGACCTGATCCCTTGTTTGTGTGCCACCTCAGCACATATGCATTTATTTATGGTTTCAAAAAATTTAAAAGCCATAACTTTCGACTCCTCCTCCTCGCAATTCCCAGTTTCTTTTTGCGACTACACGCACGTGAATGGCCGTCTAGCAAAAGGGCCTAGCAGGCGCTCGTGCGCTTGTTCGTGTGATGGAGCGGACTTTCCTTAATGAAAGCATCAGCCCCCCTTGAGGAATGGACCTGATCCCTTGTTTGTGTGCCACCTCAGCACATATGCATTTATTTATGGTTTCAAAAAATTTAAAAGCCATAACTTTCAACTCCTCCTCCTCGCAATTCCCAGTTTCTTTTTGCGACTACACGCGCGTGAATGGGCCGTCTAGCAAAAGGGCCTAGCGGGCGCTTGTGCGCTTGTTCGTGTGATGGAGCGGACTTTCCTTAATGAAAGCACCTGTCCCCCTTGAGGAAAGGACCTAATCCCTTGTTTGTGTGCCACCTCAGCACATATGCATTTATTTATGGTTTCAAAAAATTTAAAAGCCATAACTTTCGACTCGGGCATCGGAATTCAGATCTATTTTCAAAGTTGGGTTTCTCGCGATGAGTTCTTCGAAATATGATCCAAAATGGCCATGTTTTGACGAACTTTTTTAAAGCAACTTTGGGTGATACGAAGGCAACTTTAGAGTTATAGGAAAACAACTTCTTAGTTTGCTAGGTATGACTTCCTATCAACAGGGAGCCTTTATATAGTTGGCTACCATGTCTATCAACTTCACTAGATTCAACCCTAAGTTTCCTACCATGCTTCAGAGAATAGGCACCCGGAGCAATGATGATGGACAAGGTATGTAGTCTTGCGGGCAACTAACTAGCGATTACATGCAATTGGGTATTATCGGTAGGCAACTAATAAGCAATGTCGAGCAACCTATGGTACCCCATGATAGACAACTAACTAGCAATATTAGACAACTAAGCATCAACGGGACACGACTTCATAGAATTTTAGGAAATTTAAAAACAATGACATATGAGCATCGATGAATTAACAGTGAGAAAGTTAGGAGACTTAAACATAATTAAGTAAAACACAAATGTAGTAAAATTGCCTATTTGTAGCACTAAAGTTGTCTCTCGTAAAAAGAAAGTTGCTTTTCAAAATTGATGTGATGTTATCTATCTCTATTTCAAAGTTGTTCACTATTGCTAATTAGTTGTCTATCATTGCTAACTAGTTGCTTTTAAATGGAGTGAAGATGTCGACCTTATTTGTTTTCTGATATTGATCCTAATTTAGTTACATAGGCAATTTCATAGCCATGGTAAAAAATTAAGGGGAAATGTTTAGTTGCTTTTACAAAATATGGATAGGCGATTATTGAACCGTGTATAACCTTCATAACACAAGTTGTTTGTACTGGACACCAGTTTCCTATCCTAGCGGGGTGTGATCTCTGCGGACTGTTGGATATAGGATTAGGCCAAACGTGCGTCAGCACAGAAACAATAAAGCCCACCAAATCGCTTCATGCAATCTATTTTTATTTTTTTAACCCAACAAACGGTTTAAGGACGGACGAAAGGCTTTTATTGACGTACAAAAGAAAAAAAAAGGCTTTGACGTATCAAAGCAGACGAAAGTTATGGTGGTAAGAAGCAATAGCCCCTTTATTATTAAAAATAAAATAAAAATTAGGTATAGGTATAGATATAGATATAGACACGTTTAATATTTTTTAAGCATAAGTTAAACATTTTTTATTACATATTCATTTTTGGAATATATATAATATGTTTTTGTAATACTCATTTTAACATTTTTAAATACAGGTTTGACATTTTATTTATACATAAGTAATCAACATTTTTTCTATACACATTTTAAACATTTTTTGAATGCTTGATTACCATTTTTCTATACATTTTAAACATTTTTTAATGCTTGATTAATTTTTTAGTTTACATGATTAACCTTTTTCAAATACAAGATTAATTTTTTTAACACATGGTCAACATTTTTTCTATACAAATTTAAAGTACTTGTTCAACATTTTTTTCAAATCCAAATTAAAAACAAAAAGAATCCAAATGCTTGATTAACACTTTAATATACATGATCAAAAAACATAGGGGAGCAACAATCAGGATAATCCTCATATCACGGACTCAGTCCGCATCATTGCTACTATCATCTTTCAACTTAGTTTTATGTAGAAACATATAAAAACATAGGGGAGCAACAACGCGAGCTATTGATCTACAACATAATTTGCAAATACTATTAGGACTAAGTTCATGATAAATTAAAGTTCAATTAATCATATTACTTAAGAACTCCCATTTAAACTGACATCCCTCAAGTCATCTAAGTGTAACGTGATCCAAATCAACTAAACCGTGTCCGATCATCACGTGAGATGGAGTAGTCATCAATGGTGAACATCCCTATGTTGATTATATCTACTATATGGTTCACGTTCGACCTTTTGGTCTCTAGTGTTCCGAGGCCATGTCTGTACATGCTAGGCTCGTCAAGTTTAACCCGAGTATTCCGCATGTGCAAAATTGTCTTGCACCCGTTGTATGTGAATGTAGAGCCTATCACACCCGGTCATCATGTGGTGTCTCAGCACGAAGAACTTTCGCAACGGTGCATACTCAGAGAGAACACTTATACCTTGAAATTTAGTAAGGGGGCATCTTATAATGCTACCGCTGTTCTAAGCAATAAGATGCATAAAGGATAAACATCACATGCAATCATAATATGTGACATGATATGGCCATGATCATCTTGTGCTTTTGATCTCCATCTCCAAAGCATCATCATGATCTTCATCGTCATCGGCTTGACACCTTGATCTCCATCGTAGCATCGTGGTTGTCTCGCCAACTATTGCTTCTACAACGATCGTTAACGCACAGTGATAAGTAAAGCAATTACATGGCGTTTGCATTTCATACAATAAAGCGACAACCATAAGGCTCCTGCCAGTTGCTGATAACTTTTACAAAACATGATCATCTCATACAACAATGTATATCACATCATGTCTTGACCATATCACATTACAACATTCCCTCTAAAAACAAGTTAGACGTCCTCTACTTTGTTGTTGCAAGTTTTACGTGGCTGGTACGGGCTTCTAGCAAGAACCGTTCTTACCTACGCATCAAAACCACAATGTTGTTTCGTCAACTTTGTTGTTTTAACCTTCAACAAGGACCGGCCGCAGTCAAATTCGATTCAACTAAATAAGGAGAAACAGACACCCGCCAGCCACCTTTATGCAAAACTAGTTGCATGTCTGTCGGTGGAACCGGTCTCATGAACGTGGTCATGTAAGGTTGGTCAGGGCCGCTTCATCCAACAATACCGCCGAATCAAAATAAGACATTGGTGGTAAGAAGTATGATGATCACCGCCCACAACTCTTTGTGTTCTACTCATGCATATCATCTATGCATAGACCTGGCTCGGATGCCACTGTTGGGAAATGTAGCATGCAATTTCAAAAAAATTCCTACGCTCACGCAAGATCTATCTAGGAGATGCATAGCAACAGGAGGGGGAGTGCATCTTCATACCCTTGAAGATCGCAAATCGGAAGCGTTTATCAACGCGGTTGATGTAGTCGTACACTTTCACGATCTGTCCCGATCAAGTACCGAACGTACGGCACCTCCGCGTTTAGCACACGTTCAGCTCGATGACGTCCTCGCCTTCTTGATCCAGCAAGACGGACGAAGTAGTAGATGAGTTCCGGCAGCACAATGGTGTGGTGATGGTGTTGGTGAAGAACAATCTCCGTAGGGCTTTGCCAAGCACAACGGAAACTATGACAGAGCATAAAATAGAGGGGACGGGGTTGCCGGCACACGGCTAGGTGATTCTTGGTGTGTCTTGGGTGCTAGCCCTGCCCCTCTTTTTATATGTTGATCCCTCGGGTCGAAACTTGGAGTAAAAGCCTCCTCAAAGTCGGTTTTGCCTGAAAGGCAAGAGTCCTTCTCGGACTCCAGGGCTAGACGCCAGGATTCCCGTCGTCTACCCCCTAGACGCCAGGGTTCCTGGTGTCGGTGTCAAAACCGGCGGATCTCGGGTAGGGGGTCCCAAGATGTGTGTCTAAGGCCGATGGTAACAGGAGGCGGGGGACACGATGTTTACCCAGGTTCGGTCCCTCTCTATCGAGGTAATACCCTACTTCCTGCTATATTGATCTTGATAATATGAGTATTATAAGAGTTGATCTACCATGAGATCCTAATGGCTAAACCCTAGAAGTCTAGCCTATGAGGATTATGATTGTGTATATCCCTCTCTACGGACTAAGCCCTCCGGTTTATATAGATACCGGAGGGGACTAGGGTTGTACAAAGTCGGTTACAGAGAAAGGAATCTACATATTCGGTCGCCAAGCTTGCCATCCACGCCAAGGAGAGTCCCATCCGGACACGGGGGAGAGTCTTCAGTCTTGTATCTTCATAGCCGAACAGTCTGGCCCACATCAATAGTCCGGCTGTCCGAGGACCCCTTAATCCGGGACTCCCTCAGTAGCCCCCGAACCAGGCTTCAATGACGAGGTGTCTGGTGCGCAGATTGTCTTCGGCATTGCAAGGCGTGTTCCTCCACCGATTTCTTCAAGGTACCTGATTAAAAGAACATTATTCGGCTTTCCATTTAACGTCGTGCTCCTCGGCTTCCGCGCCATCATATCTTCAGCTTCCACGTGTCGAGCGAATATGAGAGGTTAGGACACTTTTTCACATGCCACCCTGTCCATGTAAGAAAGGCGTCTATAAAAGAGTTTGGGACTTCCAGAACCATTCCACACTAAGCGAAAGATCCTCGGAGCTCACTGGGAGAAACCATTCCACCATGGACAGTGTTCCCAATTCTTCCTCCCGTCCCCAAGGCCCCGAAAAAGGAAATTGGGAGAGGTGTTATAGTCAGCTAGAGAAGCTGCAGACACAAAGATTTCTTTCCCCCACAGATTTGGCTCCCGTTCGAGCAGGATTGATTCCTTTCAACGACAGGGCTCAGGCAGAGAATTTCCCCAATCCATCCAGGGGCAGCGGGTGTGACTCGTTCCCTATTTATTGAGAGGAGTGGAATTTCCAATCCATTCATTCCTCCGAGGCCTTCTGGAGTACTACGGCCTCCAACTGCACAGTTTCACTCCTGCCTCTATCCTGCACATTGCGGGTTATGTCGCCCTCTGCGAGCTATTCCTGAGCTATGAAGCCCACTTTGATTTGTGGAGGAAACTGTTCTGCCTCGTCCCTCGTAACTAGGAGGGATCAATATTTGAAGTAGGCGGAGCCGAAGTGTGGTGCGTTGCCGAGACCGGATACCTGTCCGGCACACCCAAGAAGGCATCCGAAGAGTTGCCTTCTGAATGGTTTTATATCGAGGACATCGCTCTTCCCGACCCAGTTAGAATGGGCCTTCCAGAATTTTCAAGAGCTCCATTGAAGAAGTGTCATAACTGGCGTCCTCGGAGCCTCAAGGAGGAAGATAGTGCAGAAGTCCGTCAATTGATGAGCAAGATAAGGACACTCGCTCAGTCCGGCCTATCCATAGTCGAGGTAATGGCGACTTCCATAGCGCGAGGGGTTCAGCCACTTCAATATAGAAGGTTTCCCATGTGGCACTACAATGGGGAATACGATGCCTACCGTTGCAGTCGGAAGGGCCCGGACACTTCCACCGCTCTGACCAAAATACTGGTCGAATTATACAAGGGGGAGAAAGAGGAATTTTCTCGTATTAATTGTCGGGATGGATTTTCCATGTACAACCCTCCTAGCTGGGTAAGTTCTAATCCCACTACCCTTCTCATTCTGCTCCCAAAGTTTCTTCCCATGGATATTAATCCGTCCATTTGTAACAGGAATGGCGAAAAATCACCAAGGACCTCAAGAGCCCTGCTCCACAGCCAGAGGACCACAACCGGGACATCGACCCTGGATTCGAAGACGATCGGGATATATTTGTGGAGCTCGAGGACGGGGTGTTTTACCAGGCGAGCCATGACAGCACGGAAGTGGCTATTATTGCCGACTATCCCGGTCTTCTTCCCGCCACAACGTAAGTAGCCAGGAGTCATTTCTTAAAGAAGAACTCTCTCGTTATGCCTCACCCACTGCACTATCTCGTGCTCTAAAGGGGAGGCGCTTGGCGCGCCATGCTACACCCGAGGCGACTCACAAGAGAGTGGTGCCCATGCCAGGCAGGCCTTCAAAGAGGAAGGCGAATATGGCCGAGCCTTTTTCAAAGAGGTATGATTTTTTAAAACATGCTCCTTGTTTGTCATATTGGTGACACTATTTGTGGTGTCTCATCAGGAAAAACATCTGCCGAACTAAGTCCGGGGATCCTGCAAGTCATGCCTCCACCAGCCGGATTCCAAATCATGTCTTTAGGATAGAGGATGACGCGGAGTGATGTCGGATTGTCTTTCAGCAGAGAATTCGGATGACGTATCCGTTACAAACTCTGAAGTGGAAAGTACCATGAATCATCAGCGCCGGCGGGCAACTCTTCGAGACCATGACTTTTCAAATGAGGCGTTCACCGCCTTCAGCTTGACTGATGCAGACACCCGAGCTGCTCGAGATGGGCTTACAAGAGCCACTGATCAGTATTTGAAAGATGTGCGGGTAAGTACACATTTGTTCAAATCCGGTAATTATATATACCAGTAGCCCCTGAGACTTGAAGCAGTTGGTACAACTGATTTAAGGATCATTGTGTAACCAAGTGCTCATAGAGAAGAACAATCTGTTGTCTCAAGAGCTAGAACAATGTCAGACCCAGCTTGCTGCCACAACTGCCGAACTGGAGGAAACCAAGAAGGCCTCAACTGGTAATGTGTCCCTCTATCAAAAAAAATATAACTATATATACCAGTATCGCTAACACAGTTGCATATCTGATGATAGTATCGCCAGATAATCCGGGGGAGGTACCGGAAGTCGCGCAAGCAGGCGCACAAAAGACCGAAAGGCAGCTCGCCGCTAGCGAGCGTAAACTTACACAAGTCAGGGAGGAGAAAAACCAACTCCGGGATTCCAATACTCAGCTGGGCGAGGAATTGAAAGATGTTCAGGCCCAGCTGGCTGACTCCGTGAAGGGAAATAAGAGGCTGCAAAGCGGCATATTTAGTATGTGTTCAAACTTACCTCTGCATAATTCGGCAAGGGAAGGAACTGACAGAGTTATGTCTGCAGGTATGCTGACTGGCCGTCCCGAAGAGGAGATGTCCGGATCCTCACGCGATCTGCTACAAGAGCTCGCAACTACACGAGCAAGTTCGGAAGGCAATGCGGAGTGTTGCCAAGGCCTTATGGCCCTCCGCCTCCCCACCAGTAAGTATGGAGGAGATTGTATAGCTATGTAAGGGAGCGCGGCGGCGTTTCCGACTATGGAAGATATCAACCTGCCGAGAAGGTGCACGAGAAGCCTGGGCCATGGTGAAAACACGGTACACCAAGCTTGATCCGAATCATATGGCCCGGGTCGGGCCGTTAGGGTCACATGGGAAAGAAATTCTAGTTAGTCTGGTATATGACCATGTAAAATTAACCGCAGAATATTCTCAACATGATTGTAAGCTAGACAACCCGTTGGACTGCATAGAAGAGGAAGCTTTTGAGTCCAAGTGACTATGTACTTCAATGGACAAGTTTTTCCCTAGCCGGATTGTAAAACATTTGTCATGGTAGACCTTTTCGCTTCGGCCTCTGGACCCGACGGTCCGGAGTGTTTCTGAAAACTCGCTAGGTAATTTAAACCGAGGTACGCGTGGAAACCAGGCGTAGGGGTCATAGTTGCTTGAACAGACAAGTACCCAACTAGCTATGTTATATTACATTGGGATAGTAAGAAACATCTTCCAGAAAAAATAGTTCCGTTAAGGGTTCCTTTCCCTGGGTATGCATGCATTAACGTGCCTGTCCGAACTGTGATTGAAAAGTCGTAGTAAATGTAACATCTGGGGGTTCATAGTGTAATGAGTAAAAAACATCTTTAGTCCACCGACCGAATATTCCCTTAAGAACGCTAGCTTTCGGCTTCACCCAGTGTGAGGTACACATCCGGATGACCCGACAGTAATAATCGCAGAGGTGCTCCCTTTATGCCCTAGCCGAACTAACGGGAATGTAGGGCATAAGCACAGGAGCCAGGCAACCCAGCTTGGCCAAAACTTAAGTCATATCGATGCATATAATGACGGAAAAAAGGTACATACGGAGAAAAGACACATATGCAGTGAGCTTTATGCTCGGAAAATAATTATAATAGGGTCTTTTACATTTGTGTCCCTAACTCGAACCCACTACTCAGATTTACCCTTAATTTCGATGTGTGCTCAAATTTGCCCCTCTGCCGTTAGGTGACCTTACAGAAATGACATTCCGTGCCATTTCCGTTAGGTCAAAGACCTTTGACCGTTTTCTAGACGTTTGATGGACAGTTGTGCCCCTGAAAAAAAAGAGAAGAGACAGGGCGCACTTACCTTTTGGCCACGGACGGCCCAGCCAGCCCAGCTCTCTGGCTGGCCATCGTCTTCCTCTCCCGAGGGCATGTCGCCTGCACGCTCACCCGAGCACCGCCGTTCTCGTGGACAACGGCACGGAGAATCCGCACCAGCATGTCTCCGGGTCCCGTCGTCAAGCATAGCATCACCACACGGAGGATCATGACCTCGGGTGCCCTGCAACTCCGCCATCGAAGCAATCTCGGCCGCCTCTGCTCGCCGGCCACCGGCCTAGATTCGCCGTCGTCTGATCTTCCCCGAGCCTTCTATTGATTCAGGCGAGATCGTTGTGCACTCCTGCTCCCCCCTTGTGTTTAAGCCCATCAATTTCTTCTGCTAGCTGCATCCCCACAAGCCCGAGCGCCGCCAGATGCCATGGCCGTTGCACGCATCGATGCCAAGCCCCAATGTCCTTGTGTTGTTACAGAGTGATCCTGAAGGCCACTGGAAGCCACCAAGACGTGTAGTCCGCTCGTTTTCATCACACGGCAACGCACACGACCAAACTGTAGCTCAGCCACCGCTCTGCTCGTCACCGTCCCCGATTCCAGCGACCATTTGGACCAACTCCACCACCAATAGATGCGCCTAGTCTCTAGCTACGCATAGGTGCTAGCAGTGCGTCCAACCGTCCTCTGTAGAGCGAACCCGATGTGCCTCGGTCGCGATTTGTGGTCGCCGACGGTGAAATCGCCGGGATGAGGTACGACCAAGTGTGCCTAATAGGTCAGGTAATTATCACTTGTGAGTATGACTTGTGGGCCCTCCATAATTAATAGTGCTAAATATCCAGGCCCTGACATGTTTTTTGCGGGTGTGCTAAAAAGCAAAGCTAATTATCATAGTATTAATAAATAATGAGGCCCTGACATGTGGGCTCATGTCCTTTGTTGACCTAGTCAATGTTGACTAGCTTGACTTAGAATAGGAGAGTATTTTTTATTTTTCCTCTCGGTGGGTCCCACATGTAAGTGACACATGGAGGAAGGGGCAAAATGTCCAGGAAACGTCCGACAGACGGTCAAAAGCCTTTAACCTAACGGAAATGACATGAAAGGGCATTTTTGTAAGGTCGCCTAACGGCAGAGGGGCAAATTTTAGCACACTTAGAAATTAGGGGTAAATCTGAGTAGTGGGTTCGAGTTAGGGACAGAAATGCAAATGGCCCATTATAATAAGCGTCTGTACAAGAAGCCCCCAGGTATGATGGACGTACATACTTGAAGATGAGTGCGTCGTGAGTGTGTGGTCGAGCCACATGAAAGCTTTAAAGCTATAAAAGAAAAGGCAAAAAGAGAGCTAAAAATAAATAATAGAAAGGGAAAAAGGGAAGGAGACGAACAAAGAGTTCGACGCTAGGCGTAGAATCTTCAGAGTCTGGCCGCGTTCCATGGGTTCGGCTCGAGGCGATTATCTGATGCATCACGCAAGAGGTACGCTCCTCCGGTGAGAACTTTGTCAATGATGAAGGGATCCTCCCACTTGGGCTTGAGTTTGTCCTTTTTCTTCTCCGGTAGATGTAGAACGAGTTCGCCAATATTATAAGTCTTGGCCCGTATTTCTCTGCTTTGATATCTGCGAGCCTATTGTTGTTAAAATGCAGAATGGGCTTTTGTGATGTCGCGCTCCTCTTCCAGGGCATCTAAAATGTCCTGCCGATCAATCTTGGCCTCTCTCTCTTCGTACATGCGCACCCTAGGTGAGTCATGAATAATATCGCAGGGTAACGCAGCCTCTGCGCCGTATACCATGAAGAAGGGTGTGTATCCGGTAGTACGATTTGGCGTGGTCCGCAACCCCCAGAGTACGGAGTCGAGCTCCTCAACCTAGTGCGTGTCTAACTCTTTCAAAGACCGCACTAATATGGGCTTAGTGCCGCTCATAATAAGACCATTGGCTCGCTCGACTTGATCATTTGTTTGAGGGTGATAGACCAAGGCATAATCGAGCTTAATGCCCAGATTACCGCACCAGGTTTTCACCTCATCGGCTGTGAAATTGGAGCCGTTATCGATGATGATGCTGTGAGGAACACCGTAACGGATATGAAGTCTATCACTGGTCCGGATTCGGCCGTTTTAATTGGTTTGGCCTCTATCCACTTAGTGAATTTAGCCACCATGACCAACAAGTATTTTTTTTCTTATGAATTCATCCCTTAAGGGGTCCGACCATATCAAGCCCTCAGACAGCAAAAGGCCAAGTGATGGAGATTGTTTCTAGAGCAGTGGGTGGCATATGGCTTTGGTTGGCGAAATGATGAAAAGCGAACCTCGAGGCGAGGGTCGATCCGTTGTTGGCCCGATCTTTCACGACACAAAACTCCATCGCAGCAAGAACTAGATGCGGGTTTACAAAAATGTTCACAAACCTCGCAAAAATAACACGCCAACCCCTCGATCTGAAGGAATAACGTGGACGAACCGTATAGGTTCAGCTTGTAATCTCCTACGCGTCGCGTCGCAGGAACTCACACGCCAGTAGAGACTTTTGACAAGATTTCTCAAAACTCGATAATGGCCGACGGCCAAAAAACACACAAGTGTTCAATTCATCTCAAAATAACCTCCTTACAATGATGCACTAACCTGGCTATTTATAGTACATAGCCAATACCTCTATCTTGGAAAAATAAACAACCGAACCTAACAAGCGAAAGCAATCTAGAAAAATCCTTTGGACTTTTTCTATCCTTACTAAGTTACGTGCCTTATTTTTTTGGCATGCAACCTGTACATACGAATGTACTAAACCAACGAAACTAATTTGACTTGACTCTAATAAAGTTGGTGCATTACATCTAGTTTGCCAGGTGGGCCCAACTGGATTCCTTCAAGGAAAGCATATCACACGTATAGGTTCTCATAACCATCGTGTTGTAGTCCTTGCATGGTAAGAAATAAAACAAGAAATATATATCGATTTTGTTCCTTTCAAACCAGCTCATCTTCTTCTTATCTTCTACTAGTAGCAGGCACGCATGGAACTCCTCATGTTGCGCCCTTGTTGATCTCAACAAGAAATACAAAAGCAATTTAATCCTTTTCTCCTTGTGGGTCTCAAACGAAGCTTGGCTTAAATCATGGTTGAACACAACACACTTTTGCACCATTAATCCGACCGCATGCATGGTAGTAGGACCAGGCGTGGCTGTATCATGCTCCCTTCATGTGAAAACGTCCTCGATTTCGAGTCGATTTCTAAAGCAATAACATGATCTGCAGGCTGAACGTGCAGCAAAAGAAATTCAGCAGCTTCAGCTTTAGCTTCCTTCTTTGCTTCTTCTTGCTCCTTCATCTCCAGCAGTCGTTTTTCCCTCCACGTATTGAACAGCTTCTTCTCCATGACCATGAGAACATATTTTGTATCCCGTTCGACGGTGTATTTATTGGTGAGGTAGTCGTGTCTAGCATTATTTTTCTTGTATCACGGCTTTCCCAACAACATATGACAAGAAATCATCGGTACCGGAATTACGTCGCACATAACCACACAAGAAAATTTGCCAACTGAGAACAGTACTGTAGTTTGGTGCGTAATGTCGAGCTTGCCGTGGTACCTCCTCAGTGAGTATGGTCGTGGATGTGGTGTCATCGATAGTTGCAGCTTCTCCACCATGTCGACGCCGACCGCGTTGATCGAACTATCATGGTCGATCGTCATGGCGCAAAGTTTCTCTCCCACCTTACAATAGGTGTGGAAAAGTTCAGCACCATAGCCTTTCTCCTCCAGCAAAAAGTCGCCGGAGAGCCTCCAATAGCTCCTTGGTGACGGCGCGCCGGCCATCTCCTCCGAAGTGCCATGAGAAACACCGGTCTCTGATACCACTTGATGAGGAGCGAACCTCGAGGCGAGGGTCGATCCATTGTTGGCCCGATCTTTGACGGCACAAAACTCCATCGCAACAAGAATTAGATGCGGGTTTACAAAGATGTTCACAAACCTCGCAAAAACAACACGCCAACCCCTCGATCTGAAGGAATAACGTGACGAACCGTATAGGTTCAGCTTGTAATCTCCTACGCGTCGCGTCGCGGGAACTCACACGCCAATAGAGACTTTTACAAGATTTCTCAAAACTTGATAATGGCCGACGGCCGAAACACACACGGTGTCTAATTCATCCTAACATAACCTAACTATTACATGGCGTATTGACGTGCCTTATATTGTGGCGGGACACCCTAAGCTAACTTGGAAGTCAAGCAATATAAATCAACTAATCTGGACTCTGTATAATTAATATTGCCTTCTACATCTCGGCAAGTATCAAACAAAATAATTCTGGTGGTGGACCCCAACCTGTATTTTTTAATGAGAACAACTCACGTAACCTCCTCCAGAATTTGCCACCGTGATGCACCTTCTCTGGTAAAAATATAAAGAGGAAATCTATTTGGATTTTACTTGCATCTCCATGAGCATCTCCTAGGAAATAGGAATCTTCCCGTGCACCAATAAAATGCAAACCGAGACCTCCAAAATATTTGTACGCGCCGGAGTCCTGTACTGATATGTTTCCCTGGCTAACCAACATACATGGATACAGTCGATGATTA
Organism: Triticum dicoccoides; assembly: GCF_002162155.2. Classification (NCBI taxonomy): domain Eukaryota; kingdom Viridiplantae; phylum Streptophyta; class Magnoliopsida; order Poales; family Poaceae; genus Triticum; species Triticum dicoccoides. Next base: position 502,300,223 of record NC_041389.1, read on the forward strand.
TTTGCTTGATCTCTACCGAAACCATGCAAAGCATCAAAATGCATGTACGTAATTTCAAGTAAAAGTGCAACCTTTTTCTTCTCACCAAAGTTAATGTATTTTGAGGGGTACATATATCTGCCTCTAAACCAACGACCTGCGGAAAACTTACTTGAACGTTGAAACCATTGATATTAGTTGTGGCTGTATCATCCTCTCTCTCTTGAAATGAAACCATCCTCGGTTTCGCGTTGACCTTTTCAGCAATATTTTCATTTACAGATTGACTAACCACCGTAGAAATATTAGGAGTTTCAACCTTCTTCTTTTCTGCTTCTTCCTGTTCTTTCATCTCCAGCAGTCGTTTTTCCCTCCACGTATTGAACAGCTTCTTCTCCATGATCATGAGAACATATTTTGTATCCCGTTCGACAGTGTATTTATTGGTGAGGTAGTCGTGTCTAGCATTATTTTTCTTGTACCACGGCTCTCCCAGCAGCATATGACAAGAAATCATCGGTACCGGAATTACGTCGCACATAACCACACAAGAAAATTTGCTAACTGAGAACAGTAACGTAGTTTGGTGCGTAATGTCGAGCTTGTCGTGGTACCTCCTCAGTGAGTATGGTCGTGGATGTGGTGTCATCGATAGTTGCAGCTTCTCCACCATGTCGACGCCGACCGCATCGATCGAACTATCATGGTCGATCGTCATGGCGCAAAGTTTCTCTCCCACCTTACAATAGGTGTGAAAAAGTTTAGCACCATAGCCTTTCTCCTCCAGCAAAAAGTCGCCGGAGAGCCTCCAATAGCTCCTTTGTGACGGCACGCCGGCCGTCTCCTCCGAAGTGCCGTGAGAAACGCCGGCCCCTGATACCATTTGATGAGGAGCGAACCTCAAGGCGAGGGTTGATCCGTTGTTGGCCCGATCTTTGACGGCACAAAACTCCATCGCAACAAGAATTAGATGCGGGTTTACAAAGATGTTCACAAACCTCGCAAAAACAACACGCCAACCCCTCGATCTGAAGGAAAAGCGTGGACGAACTGTATAGGTTCAGCTTGCAATCTCCTACGTGTCGCGTCACGGGAACTCACACGCCAGTAGAGACTTTTACAAGATTTTTGAAAACTTGATAATGGCCGACGGCCGAAACACGCACGGTGTCTAATTTATCCTAACATAATCTAACTATTACATGGCGTATTGACGTGCCTTATATTGTGGTGGGACAACCTAAGCTAACTTGGAAGTCAAGCAATATAAATCAACTAATCTGGACTCTGTATAATTAATATTGCCTTCTACATCTCGGCAAGTATCAAACAAAATAATTCTGGTAGTGGACCCCAACCTGTATTTTTTAATGAGAACAACTCAACGTAACCTCCTCCAGAATTTGCCACGGTGATGCACCTTCTCTGGTAAAAATATAAAGAGGAAATCTATTTGAATTTTACTTGCATCTCCATGAGCATCTCCTAGGAAATAGGAATCTTCCCGTGCACCAATAAAATGCAAACCGAGACCTCCAAAATATTTGTACGCGCCGGAGTCCTGTACTGATATGTTTCCCTGACTAACCAACATGCATGGATACAGTCGATGATCCTTTGCTTGATCTCTACCGGAACCATGCAAAGCATCAACATGCATGTACGTAATTTCAAGTAAAAGTGCAACCTTTTTCTTCTCACCAAAGTTAATGTATTTTGAGGGGTACATATATCTGGCCTCTAAACCAACGACCTGCGGAAAACTTACTTGAACGTTGAAATCATTGACATTAGTTGTGGCTGTATCACGAAAAGCTGGCATCTGACGCAATGTTGGACAAGGTCTTGTGCATCTTCTCGGGCAGTCGGCCAATAAAATCCTGTACAGAAGGCCTTGCTTACAAGGGCCCAAGCTGCGGCATGGTGTCCACTGAGACCTGCGTGAATTTCAGCCAAGAGTAGTCGCCCCTCTTCCTCGGAGATACATCTTTGAAGTACTCCGGTAGCGCTTTTCTTCTAGAGTTCTCCTTCGTGGACCTTGTAGGCTTTCGAGCGCCGGACAATGCAGCGCGCCTTATTTTGATCCTCTGGGAGTTCTCGCCTATTAAGGTAGGCCAAGAAGGATTCGGTCCATGGGGCAATTACTACCATAATAAGATGGGTCGATGGTGTTATTTCGGTGGCAGAGCCCCCGATGATGTTAGTGTGTTCAAGATCTAGGGTTGTGGTCGGATCCGGACTAGTGTTGCCGCTATCCCCTTGCCACACCACGGATGGCTTGAAGAGCCTTTCCTGAAAGATGTTACGTGGGACGGGGTTGCGCTTAGCGCTGATGCGAGCGAGGGCATCCGCCGCTTGATTATTTTCTTGAACCACATGATGAAACTCAAGCTCCTCGAACCGAGCGGACATTTGAAGAACGTCATTACGATAAGCCGCCATTTTCGGATCTTTGGCATCGAAGTCTCTATTTATTTGAGATATTGCGAGGTTTGAGTTCCCACGCACTTCCAAGCATTGAATGCCCATGGAGACAGCCATCCGAAGACCATGCAACAAAGCCTCGTGTTCAGCTGCATTGTTGGAGTCTGTGTATAATATTTAGAGTATGTACTGGACTGTATCTCCAGTGGGGGGTGTTAGGACAACACCCGCTCCTAGTCCTGCCAGCATTTTGGAGCCGTCGAAGTGCATGATCCAGTTGAAGTATGTGCCGTACTCTTTAGGGAGTTCGGCCTCTGTCTATTCGGCGACGAAGTCTGCCAGCACTTGGGATTTAATGGCCCGGCGTGGTTTGTATGTTATGTCAAATGGGAGGAGCTCGATGGCCCACTTTGCAATCCGGTCCGTAGCGTCGCGGTTGTTTATTATATCATTAAGTGGTACTTCGGAGGCTGCCGTAATTGAACACTCTTGAAAGTAGTGACGTAGCTTCCGGGATGTCATGAAGACCGCGTATGCTATTTTTTGGTAATGAGGGTATCGAGATTTGCATGGTGTGAGGACAGTAGATACGTAGTATACCAGCTTTTGAAGCAAGAATTTGTGTCCGTCCTCCTTTCGTACGACGACGAGTACCGCACTCACGACTTGGTGAGTTGCCGATATGTATAATAACATAGGTTCGCCAAAGTTTGGTGCGGCCAAGATTGGGTTGCTTGCTAAAAGAGCCTTTATTTCTTCCAATCCGGCTGTTGTAGCGTCGTCCACTCAAAGTGTTAGGTACGTTGGAGAAGGCGGTAAAGTGGCAATGCTTTTTCTCCTAATCTGGAGATAAAGCGGCTTAAAGCTGCCACACATCCGACCAATTTTTGGACTTGTTTAAGGTCTATTGGTGTAGCCAACTGTGACAAAGCTCGGATTTTGCCTTGGTTCATCTTGATTCCTCTATGGGAAACGATAAAGCCCAGCAGTTTTCCTGCGGGAACGCTGAAAACACACTTTTCTGGATTGAGCTTGATGTCATATATGCGGAGGTTGTCAAATGTGAGACGCAGATCGTCTATTCATGACTCGACGTGCCTAGTCTTGATGACTATGTCGTCCGTGTATGCTTCAAATGTCTTGCCGATTTGTTTCTCCAGGCATGTTTGAATCATGCGTTGACAGGTGGCACCAGCATTTTTGAGGCCGAAAGGCATAGTGTTGAAGCAGAAAGGCCCATATGGGGTAACGAATGCCGTTGCGGCTTGATCGGACTCCTTCATCTTGATTTGATGGTATCCGGAGTATGCATCAAGGAAACACAGTGAGTCGTGTCCTGCGGTGGCGTCGATAATTTGATTGATGCAGGGGAGGGGGAAGGGATCCTTAGAACAGGCCTTGTTAAGGTCTTTGAAATCGACACACAGGCACCAGGATTTATCCTTCTTTGGTACCATCACCAGGTTTGCAAGCAGTCCGGATGTTTTATTTCTCTGATGAATCCGGCCTCGAGCAACTTGGCTAGCTCCTCTCCCATGGCTTGTCGTTTGGGTTTCTGGAAAACGCCGCAGTGTTTGTTTGACTCGTTTATATCCCTTTGATATATTGAGGCTATGTTCGGCCAGCCTACGTGGGATTCCTGGCATGTCAGAAGGGTGCCAGGCAAATATGTCCTAGTTTTCGCATAGAAACCCTCGCAGTGCGGCCTCAACCGTTGGGTCCAGCCGTGCTCCGACGGATGCTGTCTTCTCGGGGTCTGTTGGGTGGACTTGAAATTTGACTATTTCGTCTGCTGGTTTAAAGGAGATGGATTTGGGTCATTTGTCCAGGATCACGTCGTCCCTATCCACTGTGGAGCGCAATGAAGTTAATTCTTTGGCCGCGAGGGCTTCGGACAGTGCCTCGAGGGCTAGGGCTGCGGTTTTGTTTTCGGCGTGGAGTGCTATGTCCGGATCACTGGCAAGAGTGATAATACCATTGGGCCCGAGCATCTTAAGCTTCATGTACCCGTAATGGGGTATAGCTTGGAAGCGTGCGAATGCATCTTGCCCTAATAAGGTGTGATATCCACTATTGAAAGGGGCCACTTGGAAGGTTATCTCTTCGGACATGTAATTCTCCGGCATGCCGAATACCACATCGAGTGTGAGTTTTCCCGTGCATCGCGCTTCCTGACTAGGAATGATTCCTCGGAAGGTCGTGCTACTTTGCTCAATGTGGCTCCTATCTATTTCCATTTTGTTGAGAGTTTCCTCGTAAATGAGGTTCAGTCTGATGCCGCCGTCCATGAGCACTTTAGTAAGCCGAAAACCATCCACGGTTGGATTGAGAAATAATGCGGCTGGTGCCTGGACTGTCCTGGATTTTGGTTCATCATCGGCAATGAAAGTAATGGTCGTGTCGTTCCAGGGGTTTATTGCTACGACTTGGCAGACTTCGGCAAGGCCGCGGAGTGCCCTTTTGCGCCTATTATTTGAGCCAAAAGTTTTGAAGACCGTCAATACTCTGAGGTCGTCGTCTTCCATGGGATGTTGCTTTGCGGCATTTTTGGTGAGGATACCCTTGCCAATCTTGGCCACTTGCCAGAGTATCCAACATGCCCTAAGGCTGTGAGTTGATATGGTGTCCGGTGTTGAGTGTATTTTGCATGGCCTATCGAGCCATCCCTCTAGAACGGTTCCGCGCCCTATGATGGGCTTCGGTTTCTTTAGTATTGGATCAGGCAACCCACGAGGGGGCATCCTTTTTGTCCGGACAAGGAGCTAAGGGGGGACTTGTGGTTCCCAGGGTGCTGCCTGAGTTTTCCAGGCACTCTCCATTGCGCAGTACTTCTGTACTATGGTTGCCAAGTCACCAAAGTGTAATACGCGATGGCGGTTAATGGCATTGAGGATTCCTTCGTCCGTGCAATTTTTGCAGAATAGTGTGATTGTGTCTTCATCGCTGCAGCCTTCAATCTTGTCTTTAACAAGGAGGAATCGGGTCCAGAAGTGATGGACCGTTTCCAGAGGCTGTTTACATATGTACATAAGATCGCGTGTATCTGGGTGGGTGTGTGGCTTTAAGTCCGAACCCTGACCCACCTTGGGATCCAGAGTCTGAGAAACTTACGAACTTAATAGTTCGGGCTTCAGGATATCAACTGATTTTTCCGGCCCCTTGTCCGATTCTAAGTTTGGAGGGCGGGGTGCATTGTTTCGTAGATGGGTATCCGGCTCCTCAAGCCCGGCGATCCGAACATAGTTCGTCCTCAATGTAGAGGGGTAGCTGCCATTGCACTCCTCGATTACCGATACCTGATGGGTGACCGGTGGAGATTTGATTTCTCGCTGATCGGGTTTAAGCCCGATCCGATCATAGTCTGTAGCTACCCCCAGGGTGGCGATGCGATCAAGGAGTTCGTTTAAAGACGACAACTCCATCGGATCCATATGTTTGCAGTGTTGGGAATCAACACGAAGGCGATTTGTGATGACCCAAGAAGTCATCGTCGGCTTGACTGCCGGGCGGGCAATCATGATTAGCCGCCCATTCGGAGGGTTTGGCCTTAGGCCAGGGCTCCTCCGGAGGTGATGTTGTCCTTGATAACAAGGTGAGCCATCAAACCTGTCTTCGACGTCAAAGTGAAACTCTCAATGAAAGCACCAATGTTGGTGTCAAAACCGGCGGATCTCGGGTAGGGGGTCCCGAGTTGTGCGTCTAAGGCCGATGGTAACAAGAGGCGGGGGACACGATGTTTACCCACGTTCGGTCCCTCTCTATTGAGGTAATACCCTACTTCCTGCTATATTGATCTTGATGATATGAGTATTACAAGAGTTGATATACCACGAGATCGTAATGGCTAAACCCTAGAAGTCTAGCCTATGAGGATTATTATTGTGTATATCCCTCTACGGACTAAGCCCTCCGGTTTATATAGGCACCGGAGGGGATTAGGGTTGTACAAAGTTAGTTACATAGAAAGGAATCTACATATTCGGTCGCCAAGCTTGCCTTCCACGCCAAGGAGAGTCCCATCTGGACACGGGGGAGAGTCTTCAGTCTTGTATCTTCATAGCCCAACAGCCGGCCCACATCAATAGTCCGGTTGTCCGAGGACCCCTTAATCCGGGACTCCCTCACCTGGCGTCTAGCCTCTGGTCTCTGCAAAACTCCCTTTTGCACTTTCCAAAAGCCTCGTGGGCTTTCCCCTTTGGCCCAAATAAAGTGTTCTTGTTCCCAAACATTTCGGGAAACATCCGGAACCCCTTCCGGTGGATTCCGGAACCCTTCTGGAGACCAAACACTATTATCCCATATATCAACCTTTACCTTCGGACCATTCCGGAGCTCCTCGTCATGTCCAGGATCTCATCTGGGACTCCAAACTAAATTCGGTCACCAACATACGTAACTCATATAATACTATATCGTCCATGAATGTTAAGCGTGCGGACCCTACGGGTTTGAGAACTATGTAGACATGACCGAGACACCTCTCTGGTCAATAACCAATAGCGGAAACTAGATGCCCATATTGGCTCCAACATATTCTATGAAGATCTTTATTGGTCGAACCTTATGACAACATACATAATTCCCTTTGTCCATCAGTATGTTACTTTCTCGAGATTTGATCGTCGGTATCTTCATACCTAGTTCAATCTCATTACCGACAAGTCCCTTTACTCGTTCCGTAATACATCATTCTATAACTAACTCATTAGTCACTTTGCTTGCAAGGCTTCTTATAATGTGTATTGCTGAGAGGGCCCAGAGATACCTCTCTGAAACTCGGAGTGACAAATCCTAATCTCGATCTATGCCAACCCAACAAACACTTTCGGAGATACCCGTAGAGAATCTTTATAATCACCCAGTTATGTTGTGATGTTTGATAGCACACAAGGCATTCCTATGGTATCCGGGAGTTGCATAATCTCATAGTCGGAGGAATATGTATTTGACATGAAAAAGGCAATAGCAATAAAACTGAACGATCATTATGCTAAGCTAATGGATGGGTCTTGTCCATCACATCATTCTCCTAATGATGTGATCATGTTCATCAAATGACAACACATGTCTATATTTATGAAACTTAACCAAATTTGATTAACGAGCTAGTCTAGTAGAGGCTTACTAGGGACACGGTGTCTTATCTATGTATTCACATATGTATCAAGTTTCCGGTTAATACAGTTCTAGCATGAATAATAAACATTTATCATGGTATAAGGAAATATAAAATAACAACTTTATTATTGCCTCTAGGGCATATTTCCTTCATTTATATATACCAAAATGCATGGACTGAACATGTATCAATAGTATCATCGTATTTGTCTTGCAAAACAATTATATTTCATATGTCTATAATAAATTAATAGACATACAATAAGTGAAAATTATAGTCAAAGTTGTGCGATAAAGACCAAAAAGGTCAACAAGGGCCTTGTATTTTGGAAATGAGGGAGTAGTACATATTTAGAATATTTTAAAGTATAAGCAAAAGTAAAAATAAAGCAAAAACGTAAGAAAGAAAACATTAATGAAAAAACAAAACAAAATGAGGTTGTGGCATGATACGTCTCCAATGTATCTATAATTTTTTATTGTTCCATGCTATTATATTATCTGTTTTGGATGTTTAATGGGCTTTATTATGCCCTTTTATATTATTTTTGGGACTAACCTATTAACCGGAGGCCCAGTGCAAATTGTTTTTTTTTTATATTTCAGTGTTTCGCAGGAAAGGAATATCAAACGGAGTCCAAACGAAATGAAACCTTCGGGAGAATTGTTTTTGGAACAAGCGCAATCCAGGAGACTTGGAGTGGACGTCAAGGAAGCAAAGAGGCGGCCACGGGGCAGGAGGGCGCGCCCCCACCCTCGTGGGCCCCTCATGGCTCCCCTGACCGACTTCTTTCGCCTATATATACTCATATACCTGAAAACATCCGAGAGCACCACGAAACCCTATTTCCACCGCCGCAACCGTGAGATCCCATCTTGGGGCCTTTTCCGGCGCTCCACCAGAGGGGGAATCGATCACGGAGGGCTTCTACATCAACACCATAGCCTCTCTGATGAAGTGTGAGTAGTTTATCTCAGACCTTCGGGTCCATAGTTATTAGTTAGATGGCTTCTTCTCTCTCTTTGGATCTCAATACAAAGTTCTCCTTGATCTTCTTGGAGATCTATTCGATATAATACTTTTTGCGGTGTGTTTGTCGAGATCTGATGAATTGTGGATTTATGATCAAGATTGTCTATGAACAATATTTGAATCCCCTCTGAATTCTTTTATGTATGATTTGTTATCTTTGCAAGTCTCTTCGAATTATCAGTTTGGTTTGGCCTACTAGATTGATCCTTCTTGAAATGTGAGAAGTGCTTAGTTTTGGGTTCAATCTTGTGGTGTCCTTTCCCAGTGACAGCAGGGGCAACAAGGCACGTATTGTATTGTTGCCATCGAGGATAAAAAGATGGGGTTTATATCATATTGCTTGAGTTTATCCATCTACATCATGTCATCTTGCCTAATGCATTACTCTGTTCTTATGAACTTAATACTCTATATGCATGCTGGATAGCAGTCGATGTGTGGAGTAATAGTAGTAGATGTAGAATTGCTTCGATCTACTTGTCGCGGACGTGATGCCTATATACATGATCATGCCTAGATATTCTCATAACTATGCACTTTTCTATCAATTGCTCGACAGTAATTTGTTCACCCACCGTAATACGTACTTATGCTATCTTGAGAGAAGCCACTAGAGAAACCTATGGGCCTCGGGTCTATTTTCCATCATATAAGTTTCTGATCTATTCTATTTTGCAATCTTTACTTTCCAATCTATATCATAAAAATACCAAAAATATTTATCTTATTATCTCTATCAGATCTCACTTTTGCAAGTGGCTGTGAAGGGATTGATAACCCCTTTATCGCATTGGTTGCAAGGTTCTTATATGTTTGTGCAGTCACGAGGGATTTGAGTGTAGCCTCCTACTAGATTGATACCTTGGTTCTCAAAAACTGAGGGAAATACTTACGCTACTTTGGTGCCTCACCCTTTCCTCTTCAATGGAAAACCAACACATGCTCAAGAGGTAGTAAGAAGGATTTCTGGCGTCATTGCCGGGGAGTCTACGCACAAGTCAAAACATACCAAGTACCCATCACAAACTCTTATCCCTCGCATTACATTATTTGTCATTTGCCTCTCGTTTTCCTCTCCCCCCTCACTTCACCCTTGCCATTTTATTCGCCCTCTTTTTCCCGTTCGCCTCTTTTCCGCTTGCCTCTTGTGTGCTTGTGTGTTGGATTGTTTGTCACAATGGGTCAAGATAATACTAAATTGTGTGATTTTTCCAATACCCACAACAATGATTTTCTTAGCACTCTGATTGCTCCTATTACCGATGCTGAATCTTGCAAAATTAATGCTGCATTGTTGAATCTTGTCATGAAAGATCAATTCTCTGGCCTTCCTAGTGAAGATGCTGCTACACATATAATCAAATTTGTTGATTTATGTGATATGCAAAAGAAGAAAGATTTGGATAATGATATTGTTAAATTGAAGCTATTTCCGTTTTCACTTAGAGATCATGCTAAAACTTGGTTTTCGTCTTTGCCTAAAAATAGTATTGATTCTTGGAATAAGTGCAAAGATGCTTTTATCTCTAGTATTTTCTTCCCGCCAAGATCATCTCTCTTAGAAACGATATTATGAATTTTAAGCAACTTGGTCATGAACATGTTGCACAAGCTTGGGAGAGAATGAAATTAATGATACGTAATTGCCCTACACATGGTTTGAATTTATGGATGATTATACAAAAAAAATTATGCCAGATTGAATTTTGCTTCTAGAAATCTTTTAGATTCGGCCGCGGGAGGCACTTTTATGGAATCACTTTAGGAGAAGCTACTAAACTCCTAGATAATATTATGATTAATTATTCTCAATGGCACACTAAAAGATCTACTAGTAAAAAGGTTCATGCGATAGAAGAGATTATTTGAGTGGAAAGATGGATGAACTTATGAAATTGTTTGCTAATAAGAGTGTTTCTTCTGATCCTAATGATGTGACTTTATCCACTTTGATTGAGAATCATAATGAATCTATGGATGTGAATTTTGTTGGTAGGAACAATTTGGGTAACAACGCTTATAGAGGAAACTTTAATCCTAGGTCGTTCCCTAGTAATTCCTCTAATAATTATGGTAATTCCTACAACAACTCTTATGGAAATTTTAATAAGTTGTCCTCTGATTTTGAGATTAGTGTTAAATAGTTTATGATTTCTCAAAATAATTTCAATGCTTTGCTTGAAGAAAAATTGCCTACGATTGATGAGTTGGCTAGGAACGTGGATAGAATTTCTCTTGATGTTGATTCTTTGAAACTTAGATCTATTCCACCGAAGCATGATATCAATGAGTCCCTCAAAGCCTTGAGAATTTCCATTGATGAGTGCAAAGAAAGAACCGCTAGAATGCGTGCAAAAAAGGATTGCTTTGTAAAAGCGAGTTCCTCTAGTTTTCATGATAATAGGGATGAAGATCTAAAATTGATTGATGTGAATCCTATTAAATCTTTGTTTTCCAATATGAATCTTGATAAAGATGGGACTAGAGATGAGTCAACTTTAGTTAAAAGGTGTCCCAATGATTTGGAGTTTTTAGATCTTGATGCAAAAATTGGTAAAAGTGGGATTGAAGAGGTCAAAACTTTACATAGCAATGAACCCACTATTTTGGATTTAAAGGAATTTAATTATGATAATTGTTCTTTAATAGATTGTATTTCCTTGTTGCAATCCGTGTTAAATTCTCCTCATGCTTATAGTCAAAATAAAGCTTTTACTAAACATATTGTTGATGTTTTAATGCAATCTTATGAAGAAAAACTTGAATTAGAAGTTTCTATCCCTAGAAAACTTTATGATGAGTGGGAACCTACTACTAAAATTAAAATTAAAGATCGTGAATGCTATGCTTTGTGTGATTTGGGTGCTAGTGTTTCCACGATTCCAAAAACTTTGTGTGATGTGTTAGGTTTTCGTGAATTTTATGATTGCTCTTTAAACTTGCACCTTGAGGATTCCACCATTAAGAAACCTATGGTAATGATTATGATGTTCTTATTGTTGCAAATAGGAATTATGTGCCCGTAGATTTTATTGTTCTTGATATAGATTGCAATCCCTCATGTCCTATTATTCTTGGTAAACCTTTCCTTAGAACGATTGGTGCAATTATTGATATGAAAGAAGGAAATATTAGATTCCAATTTCCATTAAGGAAAGGCATGGAACACTTTCATAGGAAGAAAATCAAATTATCTTATGAATCTATTATGATAGCCACCTATGAATTGAATACCAAAGATGACAATACTTAGATCTATTCTCGCTTTTATGTCTAGCTAGGGGCGTTAAACAATAGCGCTTGTTGGTAGGCAACCCAATTTTATTTTTGTTCTTTTCTTTTTGTTACTCTTTAACTCTGTTGGAAAAGGCGGTGCCTAGGAGGCTCTTAGGCACGCCTAGGCGCTAGGCAATGGCCCAACGCCTCGCCTAGGGCATAACCAGAAGTCTAGGCAGAGCAAGTAAGAAATTGTTTACCCAAGCGAGAAATCATGTCATACGACACTAATATGCCAAAAGGACCATATTCCAGTCGTAGTACCTGGTCGTTAACATACTTATATGCTCTAAATTAATAAAATACACATATAATAACCACATATAGACCCTAATAGTAAAAATTATATAATCGCCTAGGTTGCGCCTAGGGCGCTTAAGCACCGCTTAGGCACTAGGCGAAGGCTAACCGCCTCGCTTACGCCTACCGCTTTTTCCAACCTTGCTCTCTTTAATAATAAACAATTCATCCAGCCCCTGGTTAGATGTGGTTTTATGTTTTAATTAGCGTTTGTGCCAAGTAAAACCTTTAGGATAACCTACAGTGATAGTTAATTTGATCTTGCTGAAAAATAGAAACTTTTGCATGCACGAGAATAATTTTAATAAATCACAGAAACGTTCTTTTCAGTTGATTCTTTTTGCAGAAGATTAATAAACAAATTACCTAGGACTTCATAATTTGGTAGAATTTTTCGGGTTCCAGAAGTATTCGGGAGTTACAGATTGCTACAGACTGTTCTGTTTTTGACAGATTCTATTTTTCGTGTGTTGTTTGCTTATTTTGATGAATCTATGGCTAGTATCGGGGGGTATGAACCATAGAGAAGTTGGAATACATTAGGTTTAACACCAATATAAATAAATAATGAGTTCATTACAGTACCTTAAAGTGGTGGTTTGTTTTCTTGCACTAACGAAGCTCATGAGAATTTCTGTTGAGTTTTGTGTTGTGAAGTTTTCAAGTTTTTGGGTAAAGATTTGATGGATTATGGAATAAGGAGTGGCAAGAGCCTAAGCTTGGGGATTCCCAAGGCACCCCAAGGTAAAATTCAAGGACAACCAAAATCCTAAGCTTGGGGATGCCCCAGAAGGCATCCCCTCTTTCGTCTTCGTCTATTGGTAACTTTACTTGATGCTATATTTTTATTCACCACATGATATGTGTTTTGCTTGGAGCATCGTGTATACTTTGAGTCTTTATTTTTTAGTTTATCACAATCATCCTTGATGTACACACCTTTTGGAGAGACACACATAAATCGGAATTTATTAGAATACTCTATGTGCTTCACTTATATCTTTTGAGCTAGACAATTTTGCTCTAGTGCTTCACTTATACCTTTTTAGAGCACAGTGGTGGTTTTATTTTGTATAAATTATTGATATCTCATGCTTCACTTATATTATTTTGAGAGTCTTTTAGAACAGCATGGTAATTTTCTTTGGTTATAAAATTAGTCCTAATATGATGGGCATCCAAGTTGGGTAAAATAAAAACTTTCATATGAAGTGCAGTGAATACTATGAGAAGTTTGATTCTTTATGATTGTTTTGAGATATGAAGATGGTGATATTAGAATCATGCTAGTAGAGTAGTTGTGAATTTGAGAAATACTTGTGCTAAAGTTTGTGATTCCTGTAGCATTCACGTATGGTGAACCGTTATGTGATGAAGTTGGAGCATGATTTATTTATTGATTGTCTTTCTTATGAGTGGCGGTCGGGGGACGAGAGATGGTCTTTTCCTACCAATCTATCCCCCTAGGAGCATGCGCGCATAGTACTTCGTTTCGATAACTAATAGATTTTTGCAATAAGTATGTGAGTTCTTTATGACTAATGTTGAGTTCATGGATTATACGCACTCTCACCCTTTCACCATTGCTAGCCTCTCTTGTGTTGCGCAACTTTCGCTGGTACCATACACCCACCATATACCTTCCTCAATACAGCCACCATACCTACCTATTATGGCATTTCCATAGCCATTCCGAGATATATTGCCATGCAACTTCCCACCATTCCGTTTATTATGACACGCTCCATCATTGTCATACTGCTTTGCATGATCATGTAGTTGACATCGTATTTGTGGCAAAGCCACTTTTATAATTCTTTCATACATGTCGCTCTTGATTCATTGCATATCCCGTTACACCGCCGGAGGCATTCACATAGAGTCATATTTTGTTCTAAGTATTGAGTTGTAATTCTTGAATTGTAAGTAAATAAAAGTGTGATGATCTTCATTATTAGAGCATTGTCCCATGTGAGGAAAGGATGATGGAGACTATGATTCCCCCAAAAGTTGGGATGAGTCTCCGAACTTTATGAAAAAAATAAAAGAGGCCAAAGAAGCCCAAATAAAAAAGGGGCCAAAGAAGCCCACTGAAAAAATGAGAGAAAAAGAGAGAAGGGGCAATGTTACTATGCTTTTACCACACTTGTGCTTCAAAGTAGCGCCATGATCTTCATGATAAAGAGTCTCCTGTGTTGTCACTTTCATATACTAGTGGGAATTTTTCATTATAGAACTTGGATTGTATATTCCAATGATGGGCTTCCTCAAAATGCCCTAGGTCCTTGTGAGCAAGCGAGTTGGATGCACACCCACTTAGTTTCTTTTGTTGAGCTTTCATACACTTATAGCTCTAGTGCATCCATTGCATGACAATCCCTACTCACTCACATTGATATCTATTGATGGGCATCTCCATAGCATGTTGATACGCCTAGTTGATGTGAGACTATCTTCTCCTTTTTGTCTTCTCCACAACCACCATTCTATTCCACATATAGTGATATGTCCATGGCTCACGCTCATGTATTGCGTGAAGATTGAAAAAGTTTAAGAGCATCAAAATTATAAAACAATTTCTTGGCTTGTCATCGGGGTTGTGCATGATTTAAATATTTTGTGTGATGAAGATAGAGCATAGCCAAACTATATGATTTTGTAGGGATAATTTTCTTTAGCCATGTTATTTTGAGAAGACATGATTGTCTTGTTAATATGCTTGAAGTATTATTATTTTTATGTTAATATTAAACTTTTATCTTGAATCTTTCGGATCTGAACATTCATGTCACAATAAAGAAAATTACATTGAGAATTATGCTAGGTAGCATTCCACATCAAAAATTCTGTTTTTATCATTTACCTACTCGAGGACGAGCAGGAATTAAGCTTGGGGATGCTTGATACATCTCCAACGTATCTATAATTTTTGATTGTTCCATGCTATTATATTATCTGTTTTGGATGTTTAATGGGCTTTATTATGCACTTTTATATTATTTTTGGGACTAACCTATTAACCGGAGGCCCAGTGCAAATTGCTATTTTTTTGTCTATTTCAGTGTTTCGCAGAAAGGGAATATCAAAAGGAGTCCAAACGGAATGAAACCTTCGGGAGAATCGTTTTTGGAACAAACGCACTCCAGGAGATTTGGAGTGGACGTGAAGGAAGCAAAGAGGCGGCCACGAGGCTGGAGGGCGCGCCCAGGGGGGTAGGCGCGTCCCCCATCCTTGTGGGCGCCTTGTGGCTCTCTTGACCGACTTCTTTCACCTATAGATACTCATATACCCCGAAAACATCCGAGAGCACCACGAAACCATATTTCCACCGCCGCAACCTTCTGTACCCGTGAGATTCCATCTTGGGGCCTTTTCCGGCACTCCGCCGGAGGGGGAATCGATCACGGAGGGCTTCTACATCAACACCATAGCCTCTACGATGAAGTGTGAGTAGTTTATCTTAGACCTTCGGGTCCATAGTTATTAGCTAGATGGCTTCTTCTCTCTCTTTGGATCTCAATACAAAGTTCTCCTCGATATTCTTGGAGATCTATTCGATGTAATACTTTTTGCCATGTGTTTGTCAAGATCCAATGAATTGTGGGTTTATGATCAAGACTATCTATGAACAATATTTGAATCTCCTCTAAATTCTTTTATGTATGATTTTTTATCTTTGCAAGTCTCTTCAATTATCAGTTTGATTTGTCCTAGTAGATTGATCTTTCTTGCAATGGGAGAGGTGCTTAGCTTTGGGTTCAATCTTGCGGTGTCCTTTCCCAGTGACAGCAGGGGCAGCAAGGCACGTATTGTATTGTTGCCATCGAGGATAAAAAGATGGGGTTTATATCATATTGCTTGAGTTTATCCCTCTACATCATGTCATCTTGCCTAATGTGTTACTCTGTTCTTATGAACTTAATACTCTAGATGCATGCTGGATAGCAGTCGATGTGTGGAGTAATAGTAGTAGATGCAAAATCATTTTGATCTACTTGTCGCGGATGTGATGCCTATATACATGATCATGCCTAGATATTCTCATAACTATGCACTTTTCTATCAATTGCTCGACAGTAATTTGTTCACCCACCGTAATACGTACTTATGCTATCTTGAGAGAAGCCACTAGAGAAACCTATGGGCCTCGGGTCTATTTTCCATCATATAAGTTTCTGATCTATTCTATTTTGCAATCTTTACTTTCCAATCTATATCATAAAAATACCAAAAATATTTATCTTATTATCTCTGTCAGATCTCACTTTTGCAAGTGGCCGTGAAGGGATTGATAACCCCTTTATCGCATTGGTTGCAAGGTTCTTATATGTTTGTGCAGTTACGAGGGATTTGAGTGTAGCCTCCTACTAGATTGATACCTTGGTTCTCAAAAACTGAGGGAAATACTTACGCTACTTTGCTGCCTCACCCTTTCCTCTTCAATGGAAAACCAACACATGCTCAAGAGGTAGTAAGAAGGATTTTTGGCGTCATTGCCGGGGAGTCTACGCACAAGTCAAGACATACCAAGTACCCATCACAAACTCTTATCCCTCGCATTACATTATTTGCCATTTGCCTCTCGTTTTCCTCTCCCTCACTTCACCCTTGCCATTTTATTCGCCCTCTTTTTCCCGTTTGCCTCTTTTTCGCTTGCCTCTTGTGTGCTTGTGTGTTGGATTGTTTGTCACAATGGGTCAAGATAATACTAAATTGTGTGATTTTTCCAATACCCACAACAATGATTTTCTTAGCACTCTGATTGCTCCTATTACCGATGCTGAATCTTGCAAAATTAATGCTGCATTGTTGAATCTTGTCATGAAAGATCAATTCTCTGGCCTTCCTAGTGAAGATGCTGCTACACATATAATCAAATTTGTTGATTTATGTGATATGCAAAAGAAGAAAGATTTGGATAATGATATTGTTAAATTGAAGCTATTTCCGTTTTCACTTAGAGATCGTGCTAAAACTTGGTTTTCGTCTTTGCCTAAAAATAGTATTGATTCTTGGAATAAGTGCAAAGATGCTTTTATCTCTAGTATTTTCTTCCCGCCAAGATCATCTCTCTTAGAAACGATATTATGAATTTTAAGCAACTTGATCATGAACATGTTGCACAAGCTTGGGAGAGAATGAAATTAATGATACGTAATTGCCCTACACATGGTTTGAATTTATGGATGATTATACAAAAAAAATTATGCCAGATTGAATTTTGCTTCTAGAAATCTTTTAGATTCGGCCGCGGGAGGCACTTTTATGGAATCACTTTAGGAGAAGCTACTAAACTCCTAGATAATATTATGATTAATTATTCTCAATGGCACACTAAAAGATCTACTAGTAAAAAGGTTCATGCGATAGAAGAGATTATTTGAGTGGAAAGATGGATGAACTTATGAAATTGTTTGCTAATAAGAGTGTTTCTTCTGATCCTAATGATGTGACTTTATCCACTTTGATTGAGAATCATAATGAATCTATGGATGTGAATTTTGTTGGTAGGAACAATTTGGGTAACAACGCTTATAGAGGAAACTTTAATCCTAGGTCGTTCCCTAGTAATTCCTCTAATAATTATGGTAATTCCTACAACAACTCTTATGGAAATTTTAATAAGTTGTCCTCTGATTTTGAGATTAGTGTTAAATAGTTTATGATTTCTCAAAATAATTTCAATGCTTTGCTTGAAGAAAAATTGCCTACGATTGATGAGTTGGCTAGGAACGTGGATAGAATTTCTCTTTATGTTGATTCTTTGAAACTTAGATCTATTCCACCTAAGCATGATATCAATGAGTCCCTCAAAGCCTTGAGAATTTCCATTGATGAGTGCAAAGAAAGAACCGCTAGAATGCGTGCAAAAAAGGATTGCTTTGTAAAAGCGAGTTCCTCTAGTTTTCATGATAATAGGGATGAAGATCTAAAATTGATTGATGTGAATACTATTAAATCTTTGTTTTCCAATATGAATCTTGATAAAGATGGGACTGGAGATGAGTCAACTTTAGTTAAAAGGTGTCCCAATGATTTGGAGTTTTTAGATCTTGATGCAAAAATTGGTAAAATTGGGATTGAAGAGGTCAAAACTTTACATGGCAATGAACCCACTATTTTGGATTTAAAGGAATTTAATTATGATAATTGTTCTTTAATAGATTGTATTTCCTTGTTGCAATCCGTGTTAAATTCTCCTCATGCTTATAGTCAAAATAAAGCTTTTACTAAACATATTGTTGATGCTTTAATGCAATCTTATGAAGAAAAACTTGAATTAGAAGTTTCTATCCCTAGAAAACTTTATGATGAGTGGGAACCTACTATTAGAATTAAAATTAAAGATCGTGAATGCTATGCTTTGTGTGATTTGGGTGCTAGTGTTTCCACGATTCCAAAAACTTTGTGTGATGTGTTAGGTTTTCGTGAATTTGATGATTGCTCTTTAAACTTGCACCTTGAGGATTCCACCATTAAGAAACCTATGGTAATGATTATGATGTTCTTATTGTTGCAAATAGGAATTATGTGCCCGTAGATTTTATTGTTCTTGATATAGATTGCAATCCCTCATGTCCTATTATTCTTGGTAAACCTTTCCTTAGAACGATTGGTGCAATTATTGATATGAAAGAAGGAAATATTAGATTCCAATTTCCATTAAGGAAAGGCATGGAACACTTTCATAGGAAGAAAATCAAATTATCTTATGAATCTATCATGATAGCCACCTATGAATTGAATACCAAAGATGACAATACTTAGATCTATTCTCGCTTTTATGTCTAGCTAGGGGCGTTAAACAATAGCGCTTGTTGGTAGGCAACCCAATTTTATTTTTGTTCTTTTCTTTTTGTTACTCTTTAACTCTGTTGGAAAAGGCAGTGCCTAGGAGGCGCTTAGGCACGCCTAGGCGCTAGGCAATGGCCCAACGCCTCGCCTAGGGCATAACCAGAAGTCTAGGCAGAGCAAGTAAGAAATTGTTTACCCAAGCGAGAAATCATGTCATACGACACTAATATGCCAAAAGGACCATATTCCAGTCGTAGTACCTGGTCGTTAACATACTTATATGCTCTAAATTAATAAAATACACATATAATAACCACATATAGACCCTAATAGTAAAAATTATATAATCGCCTAGGTTGCGCCTAGGGCGCTTAAGCACCGCTTAGGCACTAGGCGAAGGCTAACCGCCTCGCTTACGCCTACCGCTTTTTCCAACCTTGCTCTCTTTAATAATAAACAATTCATCCAGCCCCTGGTTAGATGTGGTTTTATGTTTTAATTAGAGTTTGTGCCAAGTAAAACCTTTAGGATAACCTACAGCGATAGTTAATTTGATCTTGCTGAAAAATAGAAACTTTTGCATGCACGAGAATAATTTTAATAAATCACAGAAACGTTCTTTTCAGTTGATTCTTTTTGCAGAAGATTAATAAACAAATTACCTAGGACTTCATAATTTGGTAGAATTTTTCGGGTTCCAGAAGTATTCGGGAGTTACAGATTGCTACAGACTGTTCTGTTTTTGACAAATTCTATTTTTCGTGTGTTGTTTGCTTATTTTGATGAATCTATGGCTAGTATCGGGGGGGTATGAACCATAGAGAAGTTGGAATACATTAGGTTTAACACCAATATAAATAAATAATGAGTTCATTACAGTACCTTAAAGTGGTGGTTTGTTTTCTTGCACTAACAAAGCTCATGAGAATTTCTGTTGAGTTTTGTGTTGTGAAGTTTTCAAGTTTTTGGGTAACGATTTGATGGATTATGGAATAAGGAGTGGCAAGAGCCTAAGCTTGGGGATTCCCAAGGCACCCCAAGGTAAAATTCAAGGACAACCAAAATCCTAAGCTTGGGGATGCCCCGGAAGGCATCCCCTCTTTCGTCTTCGTCTATTGGTAACTTTACTTGATGCTATATTTTTATTCACCACATGATATGTGTTTTGCTTGGAGCATCGTGTATACTTTGAGTCTTTATTTTTTAGTTTATCACAATCATCCTTGATGTACACACCTTTTGGAGAGACACACATAAATCGGAATTTATTAGAATACTCTATGTGCTTCACTTATATCTTTTGAGCTAGACAATTTTGCTCTAGTGCTTCACTTATACCTTTTTAGAGCACAATGGTGGTTTTATTTTGTATAAATTATTGATATCTCATGCTTCACTTATATTATTTTGAGAGTCTTTTAGAACAGCATGGTAATTTTCTTTGGTTATAAAATTAGTCCTAATATGATGGGCATCCAAGTTGGGTAAAATAAAAACTTTCATATGAAGTGCAGTGAATACTATGAGAAGTTTGATTCTTTATGATTGTTTTGAGATATGAAGATGGTGATATTAGAATCATGCTAGTAGAGTAGTTGTGAATTTGAGAAATACTTGTGCTAAAGTTTGTGATTCCCGTAGCATTCACGTATGGTGAACCGTTATGTGATGAAGTTGGAGCATGATTTATTTATTGATTGTCTTTCTTATGAGTGGCGGTCGGGGGACGAGCGATGGTCTTTTCCTACCAATCTATCCCCCTAGGAGCATGCGTGCGTAGTACTTCGTTTCGATAACTAATAGATTTTTGCAATAAGTATGTGAGTTCTTTATGACTAATGTTGAGTTCATGGATTATACGCACTCTCACCCTTTCACCATTGCTAGCCTCTCTTGTGTTGCGCAACTTTCGCTGGTACCATACACCCACCATATACCTTCCTCAATACATCCACCATACCTACCTATTATGGCATTTCCATAGCCATTCCGAGATATATTGCCATGCAACTTCCCACCATTCCGTTTATTATGACATGCTCCATCATTGTCATATTGCTTTGCATGATCATGTAGTTGACATCGTATTTGTGGCAAAGCCACTTTTATAATTCTTTCATACATGTCGCTCTTGATTCATTGCATATCCCGTTACACCGCCGGAGGCATTCACATAGAGTCATATTTTGTTCTAAGTATTGAGTTGTAATTCTTGAATTGTAAGTAAATAAAAGTGTGATGATCTTCATTATTAGAGCATTGTCCCATGTGAGGAAAGGATGATGGAGACTATGATTCCCCCAAAAGTTGGGATGAGTCTCCGAACTTTATGAAAAAAATAAAAGAGGCCAAAGAAGCCCAAATAAAAAAGGGGCCAAAGAAGCCCACTGAAAAAATGAGAGAAAAAGAGAGAAGGGGCAATGTTACTATGCTTTTACCACACTTGTGCTTCAAAGTAGCGCCATGATCTTCATGATAAAGAGTCTCCTGTGTTGTCACTTTCATATACTAGTGGGAATTTTTCATTATAGAACTTGGATTGTATATTCCAATGATGGGCTTCCTCAAAATGCCCTAGGTCCTTGTGAGCAAGCGAGTTGGATGCACACCCACTTAGTTTCTTTTGTTGAGCTTTCATACACTTATAGCTCTAGTGCATCCATTGCATGACAATCCCTACTCACTCACATTGATATCTATTGATGGGCATCTCCATAGCATGTTGATACGCCTAGTTGATGTGAGACTATCTTCTCCTTTTTGTCTTCTCCACAACCACCATTCTATTCCACATATAGTGATATGTCCATGGCTCACGCTCATGTATTGCGTGAAGATTGAAAAAGTTTAAGAGCATCAAAATTATAAAACAATTTCTTGGCTTGTCATCGGGGTTGTGCATGATTTAAATATTTTGTGTGATGAAGATAGAGCATAGCCAAACTATATGATTTTGTAGGGATAATTTTCTTTAGCCATGTTATTTTGAGAAGACATGATTGTCTTGTTAATATGCTTGAAGTATTATTATTTTTATGTTAATATTAAACTTTTATCTTGAATCTTTCGGATCTGAACATTCATGTCACAATAAAGAAAATTACATTGAGAATTATGCTAGGTAGCATTCCACATCAAAAATTCTGTTTTTATCATTTACCTACTCGAGGACGAGCAGGAATTAAGCTTGGGGATGCTTGATACATCTCCAACGTATCTATAATTTTTGATTGTTCCATGCTATTATATTATCTGTTTTGGATGTTTAATGGGCTTTATTATGCACTTTTATATTATTTTTGGGACTAACCTATTAACCGGAGGCCCAGTGCAAATTGCTATTTTTTTGTCTATTTCAGTGTTTCGCAGAAAGGGAATATCAAAAGGAGTCCAAACGGAATGAAACCTTCGGGAGAATCGTTTTTGGAACAAACGCACTCCAGGAGATTTGGAGTGGACGTGAAGGAAGCAAAGAGGCGGCCACGAGGCTGGAGGGCGCGACCAGGGGGGTAGGCGCGTCCCCCATCCTTGTGGGCGCCTTGTGGCTCTCCTGACCGACTTCTTTCACCTATAGATACTCATATACCCCGAAAACATCCGAGAGCACCACGAAACCATATTTCCACCGCCGCAACCTTCTGTACCCGTGAGATTCCATCTTGGGGCCTTTTCCGGCACTCCGCCGGAGGGGGAATCGATCACGGAGGGCTTCTACATCAACACCATAGCCTCTACGATGAAGTGTGAGTAGTTTATCTTAGACCTTCGGGTCCATAGTTATTAGCTAGATGGCTTCTTCTCTCTCTTTGGATCTCAATACAAAGTTCTCCTCGATATTCTTGGAGATCTATTCGATGTAATACTTTTTGCCATGTGTTTGTCAAGATCCAATGAATTGTGGGTTTATGATCAAGACTATCTATGAACAATATTTGAATCTCCTCTAAATTCTTTTATGTATGATTTTTTATCTTTGCAAGTCTCTTCAATTATCAGTTTGATTTGTCCTAGTAGATTGATCTTTCTTGCAATGGGAGAGGTGCTTAGCTTTGGGTTCAATCTTGCGGTGTCCTTTCCCAGTGACAGCAGGGGCAGCAAGGCACGTATTGTATTGTTGCCATCGAGGATAAAAAGATGGGGTTTATATCATATTGCTTGAGTTTATCCCTCTACATCATGTCATCTTGCCTAATGTGTTACTCTGTTCTTATGAACTTAATACTCTAGATGCATGCTGGATAGCAGTCGATGTGTGGAGTAATAGTAGTAGATGCAAAATCATTTTGATCTACTTGTCGCGGATGTGATGCCTATATACATGATCATGCCTAGATATTCTCATAACTATGCACTTTTCTATCAATTGCTCGACAGTAATTTGTTCACCCACCGTAATACGTACTTATGCTATCTTGAGAGAAGCCACTAGAGAAACCTATGGGCCTCGGGTCTATTTTCCATCATATAAGTTTCTGATCTATTCTATTTTGCAATCTTTACTTTCCAATCTATATCATAAAAATACCAAAAATATTTATCTTATTATCTCTGTCAGATCTCACTTTTGCAAGTGGCCGTGAAGGGATTGATAACCCCTTTATCGCATTGGTTGCAAGGTTCTTATATGTTTGTGCAGTTACGAGGGATTTGAGTGTAGCCTCCTACTAGATTGATACCTTGGTTCTCAAAAACTGAGGGAAATACTTACGCTACTTTGCTGCCTCACCCTTTCCTCTTCAATGGAAAACCAACACATGCTCAAGAGGTAGTAAGAAGGATTTTTGGCGTCATTGCCGGGGAGTCTACGCACAAGTCAAGACATACCAAGTACCCATCACAAACTCTTATCCCTCGCATTACATTATTTGCCATTTGCCTCTCGTTTTCCTCTCCCTCACTTCACCCTTGCCATTTTATTCGCCCTCTTTTTCCCGTTTGCCTCTTTTTCGCTTGCCTCTTGTGTGCTTGTGTGTTGGATTGTTTGTCACAATGGGTCAAGATAATACTAAATTGTGTGATTTTTCCAATACCCACAACAATGATTTTCTTAGCACTCTGATTGCTCCTATTACCGATGCTGAATCTTGCAAAATTAATGCTGCATTGTTGAATCTTGTCATGAAAGATCAATTCTCTGGCCTTCCTAGTGAAGATGCTGCTACACATATAATCAAATTTGTTGATTTATGTGATATGCAAAAGAAGAAAGATTTGGATAATGATATTGTTAAATTGAAGCTATTTCCGTTTTCACTTAGAGATCGTGCTAAAACTTGGTTTTCGTCTTTGCCTAAAAATAGTATTGATTCTTGGAATAAGTGCAAAGATGCTTTTATCTCTAGTATTTTCTTCCCGCCAAGATCATCTCTCTTAGAAACGATATTATGAATTTTAAGCAACTTGATCATGAACATGTTGCACAAGCTTGGGAGAGAATGAAATTAATGATACGTAATTGCCCTACACATGGTTTGAATTTATGGATGATTATACAAAAAAAATTATGCCAGATTGAATTTTGCTTCTAGAAATCTTTTAGATTCGGCCGCGGGAGGCACTTTTATGGAATCACTTTAGGAGAAGCTACTAAACTCCTAGATAATATTATGATTAATTATTCTCAATGGCACACTAAAAGATCTACTAGTAAAAAGGTTCATGCAATAGAAGAGATTATTTGAGTGGAAAGATGGATGAACTTATGAAATTGTTTGCTAATAAGAGTGTTTCTTCTGATCCTAATGATGTGACTTTATCCACTTTGATTGAGAATCATAATGAATCTATGGATGTGAATTTTGTTGGTAGGAACAATTTGGGTAACAACGCTTATAGAGGAAACTTTAATCCTAGGTCGTTCCCTAGTAATTCCTCTAATAATTATGGTAATTCCTACAACAACTCTTATGGAAATTTTAATAAGTTTTCCTCTGATTTTGAGATTAGTGTTAAATAGTTTATGATTTCTCAAAATAATTTCAATGCTTTGCTTGAAGAAAAATTGCCTACGATTGATGAGTTGGCTAGGAACATGGATAGAATTTCTCTTTATGTTGATTCTTTGAAACTTAGATCTATTCCACCTAAGCATGATATCAATGAGTCCCTCAAAGCCTTGAGAATTTCCATTGATGAGTGCAAAGAAAGAACCGCTAGAATGCGTGCAAAAAAGGATTGCTTTGTAAAAGCGAGTTCCTCTAGTTTTCATGATAATAGGGATGAAGATCTAAAATTGATTGATGTGAATCCTATTAAATCTTTGTTTTCCAATATGAATCTTGATAAAGATGGGACTGGAGATGAGTCAACTTTAGTTAAAAGGTGTCCCAATGATTTGGAGTTTTTAGATCTTGATGCAAAAATTGGTAAAATTGGGATTGAAGAGGTCAAAACTTTACATGGCAATGAACCCACTATTTTGGATTTAAAGGAATTTAATTATGATAATTGTTCTTTAATAGATTGTATTTCCTTGTTGCAATCCGTGTTAAATTCTCCTCATGCTTATAGTCAAAATAAAGCTTTTACTAAACATATTGTTGATGCTTTAATGCAATCTTATGAAGAAAAACTTGAATTAGAAGTTTCTATCCCTAGAAAACTTTATGATGAGTGGGAACCTACTATTAGAATTAAAATTAAAGATCGTGAATGCTATGCTTTGTGTGATTTGGGTGCTAGTGTTTCCACGATTCCAAAAACTTTGTGTGATGTGTTAGGTTTTCGTGAATTTGATGATTGCTCTTTAAACTTGCACCTTGAGGATTCCACCATTAAGAAACCTATGGTAATGATTATGATGTTCTTATTGTTGCAAATAGGAATTATGTGCCCGTAGATTTTATTGTTCTTGATATAGATTGCAATCCCTCATGTCCTATTATTCTTGGTAAACCTTTCCTTAGAACGATTGGTGCAATTATTGATATGAAAGAAGGAAATATTAGATTCCAATTTCCATTAAGGAAAGGCATGGAACACTTTCATAGGAAGAAAATCAAATTATCTTATGAATCTATCATGATAGCCACCTATGAATTGAATACCAAAGATGACAATACTTAGATCTATTCTCGCTTTTATGTCTAGCTAGGGGCGTTAAACAATAGCGCTTGTTGGTAGGCAACCCAATTTTATTTTTGTTCTTTTCTTTTTGTTACTCTTTAACTCTGTTGGAAAAGGCAGTGCCTAGGAGGCGCTTAGGCACGCCTAGGCGCTAGGCAATGGCCCAACGCCTCGCCTAGGGCATAACCAGAAGTCTAGGCAGAGCAAGTAAGAAATTGTTTACCCAAGCGAGAAATCATGTCATACGACACTAATATGCCAAAAGGACCATATTCCAGTCGTAGTACCTGGTCGTTAACATACTTATATGCTCTAAATTAATAAAATACACATATAATAACCACATATAGACCCTAATAGTAAAAATTATATAATCGCCTAGGTTGCGCCTAGGGCGCTTAAGCACCGCTTAGGCACTAGGCGAAGGCTAACCGCCTCGCTTACGCCTACCGCTTTTTCCAACCTTGCTCTCTTTAATAATAAACAATTCATCCAGCCCCTGGTTAGATGTGGTTTTATGTTTTAATTAG